>NW_028318232.1:6951500-7299500 GCF_062004578.1 Staurois parvus | reverse complement strand
GGCAGCCTACATTCACAGAGGATCTGTGGTTAGTTCTCTAAGATATTCAGAACAACCTACCTGCTGAGTTCCTTCAAAAACTGTGTGCAAGTAATTAAGTCCTAAACTAAATGCCTTTGACTCCCTCACAGAGTTTGAAAACAGATGTGATCATAGGGAGGACTCCAAACACTTCTTGTCGTAAATGTATACATTTTTTCTTGGCCTTCATTCCCATTCTAACCATTTTTCATCAGAAAATGGGAAACAGACTTAGTATTAAGTTTCACGCCAACTCAAATACAGAAAATCCTGAAACTCACCCATCCCTAATCCATTAGTACTAGGACCCAGGAATCCCGTTACAAATTTATTTTCCAGTGGTATAAAACACCCCAGGGTTTGGCGAGAATTTTTCCAGGAGTGGATTCCAGCTGTTGGAGAGGCTGCCTCCAGGAAGGCACATGTATATAGCTCTGGTGGCATTGTCCTAAGTTTCAGAAATTCTGGCAGGCGATTTCTCCTTTGATACGAAAAAAATACCTTGAGACCCACTGATTTTTCTCCCTTGCAACACTTATTCCACACTACCCCTACCTTCCTAAAATCGTATAAATGCAGTGTTACCTCATATCTTTTAAATGCAGTGAATAGTTTAATACCAAGATTTTGGAGTCAGTGCCCGCCTTTACAAGATTGGCAAAGAGAAGTAGAAAGGATTATGAAAGCAGAGAGATGGGTCCATATTGTTAATAATAAAGAGGAACGTTTGAGATATCTGGACTGGTTGGATGTACTACTCCTTAGAGTTTGAAAAACTTTTCTCACCATATCCTTGACTTCATAACTCCCCTCTGATTACATCTACCTATGGAGGCCCTGTAAAGGCTGGTACACACCAGCTGAATATCGGCTGGTACAGTTGTAAGAAAAAGTATGTGAACCCCTTGGGATTACGTGGAGTTTTGCATGAATTGGGCATAAAATGTGCTCTGAACGTCATCTAAGTCACAATAATAGAAGAACACAGTCTGCTGAACATAATACTACACAAACATTAGATATTGCCATGGTTTAATTGCACATAACATGTAAACATTCACAGTGCAGGGAGGAAAAAGTATGTGAACCTTTGGACTTAATAACTGGTTGACCCTCATTTGGCAGCAATAACCTCAACCAAATGTTTCCTGTAGTTGCAGATCAGACCTGCACAACGATCTGGAGTAATTTTGGACCACTCCTCTTCACAAAACTGTTTCAGTGTAGCAATATTCTTGGGATGTCTGGTGTGAATCGCTCTCTTAAGGTCATGCCACAGCATTTCAATCGGGTTGAGGTCAGGACTCTGACTGGGCCACTCCAGAAGGCGTATTCTGTGCTGTTGCAGCCATTGTTTTGCTGAATTACTTGTATGCTTTGGGTCATTGTCCTGTTGCATCACCCATCCTCTGCAGAGCTTCAGTTGGAGGACAGATGGTCGTACGTTTTCCTGCAAAATGTCTTGATAAACTCTGGAATTCATTTTCCCATCAATGACAACAATCCGTCCAGGCCCTGAGGCAGCAATGCAGCCCCAAACCATGATGCTCCCTCCGCCATGTTTTACAGTGGGGATGAGGTTTTGATGTTGGTGTGCTGTGCCTTTTTTTCTCCACACATAGTGTTGTGTGTTCTTCCCAAACAACTCAATCTTGGTTTCATCTGTCCACAGTATATTTTGCCATTAGTGCTGTGGAACATCCAGGTTCTCTTTTGCAAACTTCAAACGTGCTGCAATATTCTTTTTGGACAGCAATGGCTTCCTCCGTGGTGTCCTCCCATGTACTCCATTCTTGTTTAATGTTTTCCTTATTGTAAATGTGTCAACAAAAATGTTAGCATGTGCCAGAGATTTCTGTAGGTCTTTAGCTGACACTCTGGGATTCTTCTTTACCTCATGCAATATTCTTGGGATGTCTGGTGTGAATCGCTCTCTTAAGGTCATGCCACAGCATTTCAATCGGGTTGAGGTCAGGACTCTGACTGGGCCACTCCAGAAGGCGTATTCTGTGCTGTTGCAGCCATTGTTTTGCTGAATTACTTGTATGCTTTGGGTCATTGTCCTGTTGCATCACCCATCCTCTGCAGAGCTTCAGTTGGAGGACAGATGGTCGTACGTTTTCCTGCAAAATGTCTTGATAAACTCTGGAATTCATTTTCCCATCAATGACAACAATCCGTCCAGGCCCTGAGGCAGCAATGCAGCCCCAAACCATGATGCTCCCTCCGCCATGTTTTACAGTGGGGATGAGGTTTTGATGTTGGTGTGCTGTGCCTTTTTTTCTCCACACATAGTGTTGTGTGTTCTTCCCAAACAACTCAATCTTGGTTTCATCTGTCCACAGTATATTTTGCCATTAGTGCTGTGGAACATCCAGGTGCTCTTTTGCAAACTTCAAACGTGCTGCAATATTCTTTTTGGACAGCAATGGCTTCCTCCGTGGTGTCCTCCCATGTACTCCATTCTTGTTTAATGTTTTCCTTATTGTAAATGTGTCAACAAAAATGTTAGCATGTGCCAGAGATTTCTGTAGGTCTTTAGCTGACACTCTGGGATTCTTCTTTACCTCATGCAGCATTCTGCGCTGTGCTCTTACAGTCATTTTTACAGGATGACCACGCCTAGGGAGAGTAGCAACAGTGCTAAACTTTCTCCATTTGTAGACAGTCTGTCTTACCATGGACACATGAACATCAAGGCTTTTGGAGATACTTTTGTAACCCTTTCCAGCTTCATGCAAGTCAACAATTCTTGATCGTTGGTCTTCTGAGAGCTCTTTTCTGCGAGGCATGGTTCACATCAGACAGTGCTTCTTGAAACCAGTAAACCCAAAACAGGTGTGTGTTTTTTAAGGGCAGGACAGCTGTCAGCAACACATCCAATATCATCACACTGATTGGAGTCAAGGTTGGCTCACTCCTGGCTCCAATTAGCTCTGGGAGAAGTCATTAAGCTAGGGCCTCACATACTTTTTCCTCCCTGCACTGTGAATTTTTACATGTTATGTGCAATTAAACCATGGCAACATCTAATGTTTGTGTAGTATTATGTTCAGCAGACTGTGTTCTTCTATTGTTGTGACTTAGATGACGTTCAGAGCACATTTTATGCCCAATTCATGCAAAACTCCACGTAATCCCAAGGGGGTTCACATACTTTTTCTTGCAACTGTATAACAGAAACCAGCAGACATTCAACCTGGAAAAACAGCAGCCAATCGGCATCCGATCAGCGCTTGCAGTCAAAGGCTGCGAGTGCTGACCAGTGTGTACTGGAGGGGGTAGTTCTCCCGTCAGAACACAATAGCTCAGTGGGGAGATTGCTGTACTAATATTACATGTTTTTCGTTCAGCCCGCTGGATTGAACGAAAAAAAAACTGATGTGTACCAGGCTGAAGAGCACTGTTAATGTTGCAAGTAATTACTTACTGCCCTTGGATAATTTATTTCCTGCCAGATGTCAGACAGCTGATGCAGTATTTGTAAGACCACTTACTACAATGTACTACACTGTTTTTTGGAGTTTTATTGTTTTATTTACTGTTACTTATACCATATATACTGTGCTAAAATTGAGGCACCCCACCTCTCCTATTTGCCTTTTAATCTTTCAATTTTCGTGTCTAAAGCCTACACAAAGGCGAAGCCCAGCAAGTTGCACCTGTATAGTATTGGGTATCTGTCATCTGTATCTCTATGTGAACAATGGTATAAATGATGTTTGATGTAAACATAATACTTCTTTTGTATCTTCGGATTGTTGAAGCTGTATGCCTTTATGTTTTTTTTTGTTTATGTAAAATCTTAATAAAAATGATCATAAAAAAAAACAAAAACAAAACGAAAAAAAACCCCAAAAAACTGTGTGCAAGTGTGCCTACAAGAATTGATACAGTTTTGAAGGCAAAGGGCGGTCACACCAAATATTCTTTTCATTTTGATATTGATAAAATAAACAACACTTAATTTACATAATTTTTTCACACCTACCTAAATTTTGCACAGTAGTGCATGCGTGTGTTTATATATATATATATATATATATATATATATATATATATATATATATTGTGATATTCTGGGGGATTACGCTCACACTGGAGCCATATAAAATCAAGGTTTGTCTTTATTTTTCCATACAACTATATCAAAACAGCTTTCTGGCAGTAAAAAGAAATAACACTGTCCCAACATGGGGGTAATAGTCCTTCAGCCTCTACAGGGGCTCAAACACAAATCTGGAGCAGACAAAAAACAGTCCTTAACCCAAAATAATCTTTGGGGCTTACTGCCATCCACAGAATAGGGCACTCCACGGAACTGTCACTCCAGGGCTGTGTCCTTGCCTTTCTCCAAGGGTTAAACACAGCACATTTTCAGCAAAATGGCTCAGCAGTTTAGGAGCAGACACTGTTTTTCAGCCATGTGTCTTCCCACACACAGCCCCCCTGCTAGGTGAGGACTATGCCCTTAACACACCTCTCCTCCCAGATTAGGTCATTAACCCTTTGGCTCCTGAGGTGAGAGGTTGGAGACTCTTAAAGTCTCCAGACTCCAGGGACCCATAACACACTAAAGAGACACAGGTGAAACTGCTAACCAAATGCCCTTGTTGGCATTTCAATGAAATCTATCAGCTAGGGCTGAGAACCTCTCAAAGGGAACAAAAATAACACCCCTCCATGACTCATCCTTGGCACCTTCTAATATATATATATATATATATATATATATATATATATATACACTGCTCAAAAAAATTAAAGGAACACTTTGAAAACACATCAGATCTCAATGAGGGAAAATATGCTGAATATCTATACTGACATAGACTGGGTAATGTGTAAGGATGCCTCATCGTTTGATGGAAATGAAAATCATCAGCCTACAGAGCAGTGAATTCAAGGACACCCTGCAAATCAAAGTGAAGATGCAGCAGGCTAGTCCATTTTGCTGAAATTTCATTGCAGCCACTCAAAATGGTACTCCGTAGTTTGTATGGCCCCCACGTGCTTGTATGTATGCCTGACAACATCAGGGCATGCTCCTAAAGAGACAACGGATGGTGTCCTGGGGTATTTCCTCCCAGATCTGGACCAGGGCATCACTGAGCTCCTGGACAGTCTGAGGTGCAACCTGACGGCGTTGGATGGACCAAAACATAATATCCCAGAGATGTCCTATTGGATTTAGCCTGGGGGCCATTCAATGGTATCAATTCCTTCATTCTCCAGGAACTGCCTGCATACTCTCGCCACATGAGGCAGGGCACTGTCGTGCACCAGGAGGAACCCAGGACCCACTGCAACACCGTGGGGTCTGACAATGGGTCCAAGGATTTCATCCTGATACCTAATGGCATTCAGGGTGCCGTTGTTTAGCTTGTAGAAGTCTGTGCGTCCCTCCATGGATATGCCACCCCAGATCATCACTGACCCACCACCAAAATGGTCAAGCTGAACGATGTTACAGGCAGCATAATGTTCTCCACTGCTTCTCCAGACCCTTGCACGTCTGTCACATGTGCTCAGGGTGAACCTGCTCTCATCTGTGAAAAGCACAGGGCACCAGTGGCAGACCTGCCAATTCTTGCATTCAATGGCAAATACCAATCAAGCTCTATGGTGCCAGGCAGTGAGCGCAGGGCCCACTAGAGGACGTCAGGCTCTCAGGCCACCCTCATGAAGTCTGTTTGTAATTGTTTGGTCAGATACATAAACACCAGTGGCCTGATGGAGGTCATTTTGTAGGGCTCTGGCAGTGCTCATTCTGTTTCTCCTTGCACTAAGGAGCAGATACCAGTCCTGCTGATGGGTTAAGGACCTTCTACGACCCTGTCCAGCTCTTCTAGAGTAACTGCTTGTCTCCTGGAAACTCATTCATGTTTTTTGAGACTGTGCTGGGAGACACAGCAAACCTTCTGGCAATGGCACATATTGATGTGCCATCCTGGAGGAGTTGGACTCCCTGTGCAAACTCTGTAGGGTCCAGGTATCGCCGAATGCTACCAGTAGTGACACTGACCCTAGCCAAATGCAAAACTAATGAAAAACAGTCAGAAAATAGGAGTAGGAAAAAAAACGTCAGTGGCCTCCACCTGTAAAACCATTCCTATTTCGTCTCATTGTTGCCCATCTAGTCTACCTGAAGCAGCTGAAACTGATTAACAACCCCCTCTGCTATTTAACTGACCAGATCAATATCCCAGGAGTTTAATTACCATATTTTTCACTCCATACGATGCACCTGACCATAAGACGCAGTTTTTAGAGGTACAGGCATCATCCTCGTATTTTTGTTTTTCAGCTGGCGACAGGCTTTCATGTAAAAGCAATCCTAGTGGCTAATCAGCCGCTGGCTCGCTTTTACAAGCAGCGGGAAGGGACATCCCCCCTTCCTGCCACCTTCCATGGCTTTTTCTGGCTCTCTCATCCCACCGAGGAACTCGAGAATGCAGCCAACAGTTCTGCCAGCTGTCCATAGACCTGATCAGAGACCAGAATGGCTCCAACTATCTCTATGGTCTAAGAAACTGGAAGCAACCAATCCTGGGGTCTCTCTTCTGAACCTGCTGCATGAGTTGGAACTATATGGGACTTAGTCTAATCTCAAGAATAATTTCACCAAATCAGAGGCGATGGGCGCTGCAATGCCACAATCTTTTATTAGATCCCTACAATTTAATTTTAAATTTAAATGGCCACTGAGGCACTGAAATATCTAGGTACCTTTATCCCTCCACAAATTTCACATGCATTTGCTTTGAAGTTCCCACCACTCCTGGGTCGGGTACGTACTCTTTTAGATAAGTGGTGTCATGGCCTCCATTCCTGGTTCAGGTGCTGTAACATTATTAAAATCAGTATTCTGCTCAAATTTCTGTACTTATTCCAAGCCCTGCCTATTCATATTCCACCTGCATTCTTTAAACAGGCACACTCACTACCCCTGGACTTTGTCTGGACAAATGGGAGACCTCAAATCTGGCATCTGCTCACTTTGCCTAAGCATTTCAATGGTCTAGCCATCCCAGATCAGCAAAGATACTATCAAGCAACACACCTAGGATGATTAATAGACTGGTGCCGACATGAGGACACTAAACTTTGGACAATTATTGAGCAGACTCAGAGTCAGATTCCACTTCAACAAGCCCCGTGGTGTCATATTTTTTTACCCTTAATACTCAAATCTCATCCACTGATCTTTATGACATCGCAAGTGTGCTTGATGTTACTCTCGACTACTCCCATTGCTCAGAGGAGTTTCCCCATATGTCCATTTGTGGGCAATCTGTGCTTTGTGCCAGGACTTATAGAAGGCACCTTTTGGACTCTTCTACGCTCCAAGCAATTAATTTCCTGGAAGGAGGCACCTGGCCTTCCATACAGACTTTAATAGACCCAACAAGATCTTACCAACTGGACTTTTGGAAGACTTTAAAGCATCCTAAATGTTTCCATTTTCTCTTCCCAGGGTTTTTAGTGTATACTGACCACATTTGAAGAACACTGCTTGGGTAGTGGTACTCTTCCTCATGCCATATCTAAGCTGTACACTCTTCTGATTTCACCTCCAAAAGACTTCTCCTTGCCCTATCTTCAGAAATGGGAATCTGACCCGGGGGGGACTGTCACAAAAAACTACCAGAGTTCATTTTACCTTAAAATCCTCACTTTGCACTAAGATCCACAAAAAATTATTTCAAGATCTTGTCACGGTGGTACAGCACACTCTCCATCCTACATAAGCTTTTTCCGGCTACCTTGAATAAGTGCTGGCATTGTCATAGGGAAAAGGGGACACTTCAACATGTTTTTGGACATGCCCTAGGCTTGACCACTACTGGAAGGAGGTCCTTTGGATTGTTCAAAATTACAGACTACCATGTTCCTGATGATCCAGCATTCTTTCTACTCCATGCTACAAACATACTATCCAAAATTTACAAACGTTCAATTTTATGCCACCTTTTGGAGGCTGCCAAATCCTGTATATCCCTTAGATGGAGAGATCCTCAGCCTTCATCTATTGGGCTCTGGGTAGAGGAGTTGAATTTAATGGAAGATCTGGTACTGACGAAACAAAACAAACATGAGATGTATACCAAGACGTAGACCTTATAGAACATGTTTATTTTCACAGAGGAAAGGATGTCCCTTCTCGAGGTTGGTCACCCTAATGAATAGATATTGGAATATTCCTTGCTTTGCTGACATGTGTAGTCATTCGACATACCAACCCATATGCCTCCCCCCTTTTTTTAAATATTAATTCAATATATACAAAATATTTTTAAAGGAATTAAAAAGTGATAAAGTCTACTGTCCCAAAATAAAACGGTGATTAAGTAGTCCAATCAAAAAAATCAGTGCCAAAACAAAATTATATCACCACACAGTCCTCCATGATCACCTTCCAATACAATCCACACTTGCCAGATTTGATGGACTCTTAGCTTGTAGGGCTTAAAAGTCAATAAGGCTTTTACTGGTGAAGTGTGTTCCCAAGAATAACCAGGATTCAGAATGGGAGTCTTGCTCAATGCTTTCCAACAATCCTCAAGCCAGCAGAAGAGATGTAAAAACAAGGGGGACACTAATAGTGTAATACTGTAACACTTCTTTATTAAATGAAACCAAAGTACATATTGCACTCACATGTTCTAAAAAATATATAGGCCTTAAAATGGTATATGCTCTGTGACTTCCCACATCAATGCAATGCTTAATCGTCAACAATAGCTCCGAGCGCCGCAGGTAGCGTGCACTCCACTCACCGGACGTGACTGTCACGTACCTGATTAGAGACTGAAATGACGAGGTCAGCCTCACTTGTGTCACTAGCCCTGACCCCCCTGGAAGTGGAACAGAGGGTGCCTAGGGACCAGGAGGACAAGACCGCCAGTAGATGTTGTTTGTAGCTCTTGCAGTTGGAGACTTTGGAAGACTGATGAACCTCCGATTCAGGCACAGTAGTAATATGCAGAGCTGGTATGGTAGATCGCCAGGTGTGCATCAGAGCAAGGCAGGAAGCAGGGATGGGAGACAGGAGCCGTGTCAAAGGAATAGCCAGGGTCATCAATGGGCGGACAGCGAGGTACCAAATCATAAGCAAGCCAAAGTCAGGAACAGAGCAGAAGTCAGGAACAAGTACGCATGCACATGCGCACGTCTATTCACCAGCCATCTCACGGGAATTCCCTTACATTGCCCCCCCCCCCCCTTAGGGGCAGCCTCCGGATGCCTATAAAGCTTGTTTTTTGGGATGAAGATGAAGGTAAGCCTGCACTAACCTTGGAGCATGGACATTAGCGGATGGTTCCCAGGAATTATCCTCTGGACCGTAGCCTTTCCATTTGATGAGGAACTGGGTCTGACCACTCCTCTTTCTACAGTCCAGGATGGCTTCTACTTCATATTCCTCATTACCTTCGACAAGCAGTGGAGCAGGAGATTCTGGACCTCGATCCGGAAATAGATTTGGAACTGTTGGTTTTAAGAAAGAAACATGGAATAATGGATGGATCTTCATATTCTTTGGTAACACTAATTCAAAGGATTAATCTTTCTTTTGATTGTAAATGGTCCCAGGTACCTTGGACCAAGCTTCTTTGAAGGGCAGCTCAATTTCAAGTTTGTTGTAGATAGCCAGACCTTATCTCCTGGTTTCATATTCAGATTCCCCCTTCTTTTTCTGTCAATAAAATCTCTTGTTATTTGCCTGAGCCCCCAAAATAGTTTCTCATAACATTTGACCATTCCTATTGAGGAAATCCAGCCTTTCTTGTATTGCTGGGACAGTGGGTTCCACCGGCATTTCAGGAAGGAAGGAAGGATGGTATCCATAGTTTGCATAAAAAGGGTACTGTTTGGTAGCAGAGTGGATGGAATTGTTATATTCTAATTCTGCCAATGGAAGGAGAGACACCCAGTCATCCTGTGAGTAAGAAGAGAAACATCGTAGATACTGTTCAAGGGTCTGGTTTGTCCTCTCAGTTTGCCCATTCATTTGAGGATAATACGCAGACGAAAAGCGAAGTTCGATCTCTAGTGTCTCACACAGAGCTTTCCAGAACTTCGAGGTGAACTGCACTCCCCGATCGGATACGATATTGCTTGGAATACCATGTAATCTCACAATCTCTTTAATGAAAGCAGAAGCAGTCTCAGCAGCAGGAGTCCCTCTCAGGGGCATGAAATGGGCCATCTTTGACAGACGATCAACCACGACAAAGATGGTGGTGAACCCTTCAGATGGGGGAAACTCTACAACAAAGTCAAGAGAAATCATACTCCATGGTTTTTCAGGTACTGGAAGGGATTCCAATAGGCCCCAGGTCTTGGCTCTATCAGACTTGTTTTGGAGGCATACCGAGCAAGATCTAACGTAATTTTTAAAATCTTTCATTAAGTTTGGCCACCAGAAGGAACGGGAGACCAACTTTGAGGTCTCGTGGATCCTGAAGTGACCAGCTAGAGGATGGTCATGGCATCTTTTAAGAATGAGAGTCCTGAGTTGTACCGGTATATAAATCTGTTCTTTATGCAGATACAGGCCGTCCCTTAGCTGAAGATGCATTTCCAAGGTGGGTGGATGCTCATCAACCTTTTCCTTTATTTGTGATACAAGGTCTGCTTGCAGGAGTAAAAAGTTTTTAGCTGGCAGGGTCATGTCAGGTTCAGACGGTACTATTGGGTCATGAAACATGCGTGATAGCGCATCGGGTTTGCCATTCTTTGATCCTGGACGGTATGTCAAGTGAAACACAAAGCAAGAGAAGAAAAGTGCCCATCTTGCCTGCCGTGGCCTTAGGCATTTTGCAGTTCTCAAGTATTCCAGATTTTTGTGATCCGTAAAAATGAGGATAGGGTGTGAAGCTCCATCCAGCAAGTAGCGCCATTCCTCGAGTTCCGCCTTGATGGCTAACTGCTCCCTGTCTCCTACGTCATAGTTCCCTTCAGGGGAGCTCAACTTTCTAGAGAAGAAGGCAACAGGGTGAAGGAGGGACTTGGGTCCTTGTCGTTGAGACAATATAGTTCCAACAGCATTTTCAGAAGCATCTACTTTGAGAACATAAGCCTAAAGCAGGATCTGGGTGCTTCAGGATAGGAGCAGAGGTGAATAAGGTCTTTAGTTGTTCAAAAGCTGCTTGAGCCTTGGGAGTCCATTTGAAAGCAACATGCTGCCTGGTTAACTGCGTGACTGGTGCAATGATACCGGAAAAGTTCTTAATGAATTTCCAATAGAAATTAGCAAATCCCACAATGCGTTGTACCACTTTCCTGTCTCCTGGGGCGGGCCACTCTAATACAGAGGTCACTTTTTGAGGATCCATAGCAATGCCATCGGGAGTAATCACAAGCCCGAGGAACTGAATGGTGTTTCTTAAATTCGCACTTTTCAGCTTTGGCATAGAGGTGATGTTGGCGTAACCTACCCAGTATCTTCTTTACATGGTCCCGGTGTTGTTCTATTGAGCTTGAGAAGACTAGGATGTAATCCAAATAAACAATGATAAATAAATCAAGATAGTCCCGGAATATATCATTAACGAAATGTTGGAATGTTGCTGGGGCATTACAAAGGCCAAATGGCATAACCAGGTATTTAAAGTGACCAAAGCGTGTTCGAAAGGCTGTCTTCCATTCATCCCCTTCATGAATTCTGACTAAATTGCATCCACCTCTCAGATCTAATTTTGAAAAGACACATGCCCCTTAGAACAATTCAGGAATCAGAGGAAGAGGATAACGGTTCTTGACTGTTATCTTATTTAGATCACGATAGTCCACACATGGTCTCAGAGTATGATCTTTCTTTTCGACAAAGAGGATGCCAGCTCCCGCTGGTGATGTAGAAGGCCGAATAAACCCTTTTTCAAGGCTTTCATCTATGTAATTCTGGAGGACCTCTAGTTCCAACTCGGAGAGAGGGTAAATTCGCCCAAAAGGGATCTCAGCACTGAGTAGGAGTTCAATAGGACAATCGTAGGGCCGATGCGGGGAAGAGCATTGGCACTCTTTTTGTTGAATACATCCAAGTAACCATGGTAGACAGCAGGGACAAGTTTCATCATCTCTGAATCAGGATGGATGCTAAGAAGAGGAGTCACTGCTCATGGTTCCTTTGGAATGCAATGGTTCTGACAGTAAGAAAAGAGGATTCCCGCGGAGAGCCCGTTAATGGATGGATTGTGCGCCCTTAGCCAGGGCATGCCGAGGATGACCGTAAAAATTGGTGAGGTTATGACATCGAGACTTAGACGTTCCTGATGTCTTGAGGATGAGTGGCAGAAGATTAGCATAGTCTCTTGCATCACTGGGCCAGAACTGATACCAGAGCCATCAGCCAGATGGACTGAAAATCTTTGTTTCTTGTTACAGAGAGGGATATTGTATTGATGAGCAAAGGTAGAATCCATGAAACAGTTACAGGCACCAGAGTCTATAATTGCTAAAACTGAAATAGTTATTCCAGCAAGTTGCAAGTGAAGAAGGAAGGAGAGGTGCGTTTGACTCGTTCCTTGTGGGTGCATCATATGGAACCAGCTAGGAGAGGGCTTAGGAGGTCTCACTGGACATATCAGTATATAGTGACCCGCATCACCACAGTAGAGGCAGAGGTGGGAGTCTTGTCGTCGAAGTCGTTCAGCAGAGGATAAAGGTGGTCTTTATGGCATAAACCTGCAGGGGGCCCTTTTAAAAACATTTTCTTGCTTTAACAAAATAAAATAGAGATTAGAAGAAAGCTTAAAACATTCCAAAATGCTCTTGAATATATTGAGAAGTATTATTTATAGTAAAGTACATCTGTGCTGGGAAGGGGTGTAGGTCTAATATATCTTCAGAACTATAATCTACTGGCTCTAAAACAGTTCATCCTGTAGGTGTGTGAAATTTTCTACCCAGCAGAACCTTTGATGATTGCCAGGCAAGCAAAAACCAGCAGTAGGTAAAAGAGGAGATAATTATTTTGTGATCCAAATACTTGTTCAAGGTCAATGACTTTCCATCAACATACAAGCCAGGCAATGAGTATTTTCAAAGAAAGGGCACAGACATGGCAGCCTATGTGCTTTTTCAGTATGACTGTCCTTTAAGATCATGATGGAAGATGCTTAGGTAGGATTTCTTTATGTGGTATAAAAAAGACCTTTCAAAATCTGCAATTTTCAGAGAAAGGAGGTCTCTCTATATCCTAGTGTTAGACTGTTCATCTGCAATATTGAGGTATATTTTTAATTAGATTACTTATCTAATACACATATATTTTGTTGCTTTTAAACAGATATGTGTGAACACACTGCTAATATACAGAAATTCTACATAATTTTAATAACCAGATCCCTAGAAAGCATATTCTCAGCAACAATGCAGTTTAAAGCTTTTTTAGAGTATTGAAAGTGGTTGTTAAAACTTGGAATTGCAATTGTAAACTTTCTCTTGAATTCCCTACATCAGTGCAATGCCATGTTTTTACAAAAGGATTTCCATAAAATAATTGTTCCCAAGAATCTAGATTTATACTATATTGCCATAAGTAGTGGGACACCCCTCCAAATCATTGGATTCAGGTGTTCCAATCACCTCCATGGCCACAGGTGTATGAAATCAAGCACCTAGGCATGCAGACTGCTTCTACAAACATTTGTGAAAGAATGGATCACTCTCAGGAGCTCAGTGAATTCAAGCATGGTACAGTGGTAGGTTGTCACCTGTGCAATAAGTCCATTTGTGAAATTTCCTTGCTACTAAATATTCAGTCAACTGTTACTGGTATTATACCAAAGTGGAAGCAACTGGGAACAGCAGCAACTCAGCCATGAAGTGGTAGGCCACGTAAAATGACAGAGCGGGGTCAGCGCATGCTGAAGCACCCAGTGCACAGAAGTCGACAACTGTCTGCAGAGTCAGACCTCCAAACTTCATGTGGCCTTCAGATTAGCACAATAACAGTGTGTAGAGAGCTTCATGGAATGGGTTTACATGGCCAAGCAGCTGCATCCAAGCCTTACATCACCAATTGCAATGCAAAGCATCAAATGCAGTGGTGTAAAGCATACCATCACTGACCCTAGAGCAGTGGTGTTCTCTGGAGTGACAAATCACGCTTCTCTGTCTGGCAATCCGATGGACATGTCTGGGTTTGCGGTTGCCAGGAGAACGGTACTTGCCTGACTGCATTGTGCCAAGTGTAAAATTTGGTGGAGGGGGGATTATGGTGTTGGTTTGTTTTTCAGCGTTTGGGCTGATTATGTACAGATTGGGTACTCTACCTCAGGACACTCGTACTGTCTAGTCATGACAGATCATTTCGCAAAGTATGCGGTGGCTGTACCCACCAGAGACCAGACGGCAGAGTCGGCCACTGAAGCGGTCTGCAAACACTTTATACAGGTGCTCGGGTGTCCACAGAGAATACATTCGGACCAGGGGGCATGTTTTCAGGGTACTCTAATGAATGAGTTGTACCAACTGTATGGGATCGAACTTTCCCGCACCACCCCGTATCACCCCCAGGGAAATGGGGCGTGCGAGCGGTTCAACCGCACCTTGCTCCTGATGCTGCGGACTTTGGTGGACCACCAAAAAGCTTGGTGGCCCGAATACCTACCTGAACTGATGTGGGCCTATAATAACAGGGTAAACAGTACAACCGGATACTCCCCACATATGCTCATGTTTGGGAGAGCCGAACGGGAGATTGAAGATCTCCACATGCCCGATCCGATGGAGCCACCACCAAGAAATACTACCACATGGGCGCAAGAGCACCGCCGCCAGCTGAGAGCGATCCACAAGGTTGTGGGGGAGTGCCTTAGACAAGTGGTATACCCCAATCCAAGACCAGTGCAGAAGGAGGGGTATGCCCCGGGTGATCGAGTGATAGTCAAAGCTAAGCGGCCATCTGGAAAGTTGGATGGGCAGTGGGAGGCGGTCCCATACACGGTGAAGAGGAGGGTAGACCCTGCCATCCCGGTCTATGAGGTAGAGTCAATAGGGACTGGGGGGCCCTCACGAAACTAGAGGGGATGCGTAGAGGGGATGGCTCCTCCTGCTCAGAGTACAGAGGAAATCCCTGTGACTTCACTGTATCCTGGGGAGCCTACCCCGGTACACGGCTTACAACTCTGTGCAGGCCAGTCAAGTTCCTCCACCCCAAACTCGCTCAACCATGTCTTTTGGACCTTGCTTTGTGTACTAGTGTGCAGTCATGCTAGAACAGTAAGGGACCATCCTCAAACTTTCCACAAAGTTGGAAGCATGAAATTGTCCAAAATGTCTTGGTATGCTGATGCCATAAGAGTTCCCCAGGATACAGTGAAGTCACGAACGAGGAAAGCAACCCCAACACCAGCTTTTGCCACAACAGAATTTTACTTAGATGTGGCAAATAAACACAACCACAAATGCTGGAAACATACAATAAATTTACATACACCCAGCCCAAAGGCTGAGACCCTTGTGCTGCACAGCACGGCGCCTTCTGTTGGATGAAGGTAGAAAGTGAAGTAATTTACCTACTGGCGGGCACAAATAAGCTGCCACACCTTACCTGTTATTACCCTAAAACAGCAGGAATCAGTGTATGGGTGTACGGTATGGACTAGTCTGCGGTGCAGCACAACAGCTTACAATCTTACCCAATCTACAGTATTCCCCCTCCCATAACTGGTACTGTAGCACATGCCTGAGTATTCCTTCTGAGCAAAACGCCAGTCTGGCTTGAATTTGTAGAATTTTATCAGCTCTCCAATGTGAAATGTCACTTTTAAGTTGTGGAGTCCTTCCAATACTCAGTAACAACACTTGTGGCCTGACACAAACAGAGACCCTAACTAACTAACTATAGGCCTGGATTCAGTCTCAAGGCGCCAACACTGAAATCAGGTGCATGCACAATCTTACCGACCCAGGTCTGCTTTGCATCCGCTGGTGACTCTGAACAGAACAAATATCTCTCCAACAAGCATGCGATCTTGCCATATATGTTGCTTAGTTCCTCTGGTCTCATCAGCTTCCTGGCAGCAAACTCATCAGCTTCTCTCAGCTGCAGGTCTGGTTACTGAGGGACGCATGCACACCTGGATGTCACCGGATTCTCAGCTCACACAGCCCCTTCATACAGCATCGTCCAAAACATGGCTGCAGTCTCCTCTTCCTGTTCTCTCCAACTCTGAGTGCAAAACTCCACCTCTTCAAGAATATACAAATATCTATGCAGTCTGAGGCTGTGTTAGAAAAACAGTGACATCTTGTGGCTAAACCACAGAATATCAGTCAAAACATTAATTTACTTCCACACAGTGTTCAAACAATGAGAGCTGTTTCCCCATCTCACAGAGTCCTGACCTTGACGTGATAGAACGCTTTTGGGATGAATTAGAGCAGAGACTGCGAGCCAGGTCTTCTCATCCGACATCAGTGTCTTACCTCACAAATGCGCTTCTTGAAAAATGGTCAAACATTCCCATAGACACACTCCTGAACCTTGTGGACAGCCTTACCAGAAGAGTTGAAGCTGTTATAGCTGCAAAGGGTGGGCCAACTCAATATTGAATCCTCTGGTCTAAGCCTGGGATGCCATTAAAGTTCATGTGCATGCAAAGGCAGGCGTCCCAATACTTTTTGCAATATAGTGTATGTCCTTTCAAGATCAATTGTTCCCGGCCACAATGGGATGTCCTAGTGGTTTTGCAGGGTGCTTGTGGATCTTAGGGAGGCAATAAAGCAATGGAATTATTGGAAAATCAGTAATCAAAAATTTTTTGAGTTTGTTATCAATGATGCCCTGGTCTGAAGCATCCATTATTATCCTGTATATCCTAGCTTTAATCTCCACTAGCAGATCACCTTGCAACTTACAGTATATCTTCCTATCTGATAACTGACACATTACTTCAGCACGGTAGTCTCATTTGTTCAATACTACGGTGGCCCCGCCCTTGTCAGCTGGCTTAAAAACGAAATCTGTGTTTTCACACAGTGTTTTAAGGGTTTGTCCTCCCAGGATAAATTCCCATAGGATTGTTCATGCCTCTGTTGCCAACAGATGCGTTTAACATCCCTCTGTATGAGCTTGACAAAGGCCTCCACTATGTGGATACATATGGAGGGAGGCCAACTGCTTGGTTTCCTGCACATCTTCAAGTCAATCCCAGGAGGAGAAAAACCTGCTGATTGAGTATGATTTGTGCTAGATTCAAAGTACGCAGGTAACCTTAGTGTGTGGAAAGGCATATGTTGGACAAACCTAACGTGAAGTTTGGATTAGATTTGGCGAACAGAAAAGAGAAGTAAGGAGGGGTGACCCTACCTCACCAGTAGCACACCATTTCTGGAATGTAAATCACAACAGCTCACAATTACGGTTCACTGTGATTGAGGAAGTCAAATGTCTACCAAGAGGGGGAGACTTGGCTAAGGCTGATACTTCACTGGGAATTATATTGGACTTATAAACTGGAAATACTATACCCTAAAGGTATAAATGAAGAATGTGAGCTTACGGTATTTCTTCAATTTGGTCTGGTTTTAACTTGTTGTCCATATACTGTAAAATCAAATTGAATGGTCTACTTAAAATTTAATGATTACTAATTGGTGCTCCTATTTTTCTTATGAGTTGGAAATTGTTAGTATTGCACAGTTCTTTTTCCATTGTATGCTACATAAACCTTTTGGATTGTGCAGAGATTGGACAATCGGATTATATGGTGTATGGCCAGCTATAGAGAGGGGTTCTGCTGTAGATATTATTTGCTATTTTCTCTTTATATATATTTTGGATTAAATATGTGTAGAGTGTTTTAAAATGGGTGCACGCTGCTATTTATTCTGAACATGTTTACCTGCGTTAAACGTTTCTCTCTTAAGCACTTGCCCTCCAGAGGATTTACCCCTCTTCCTGACCAGGCCATTTTTTGCGATACGGTGCTGCGTTTCTTTAACTGACAATTGCGTGTCATGCAATGCTGCACACAAATAAAATGTATGTCCTTTCTTTGCCACAAATAGAGCTTGGTATTTGATCACCTCTGCAGTTTTTATTTTTTGAGTTATAAAAAAAAAACACTGACAATTTTGAAAAAAAAAACCAATATTTTTTACTTTTTGCTATAAAACATATCCAGTAAAAAGATTTAAAATATCTAATTTCTTCATAAATTCATAAAATTTTTCTTCATAAATTCAGGCCAAAATGTATTCTGCTACATTACTTTGCTAAAAAAAATCCCAAATGTAAATTAATTGGTTTACATGAAATTTATAGTGTCTACAAATGGTGGTATGTATACTGGAATTTTTTATTTTATTTTTTTTTATACTAGTAATGGCGGCTTTCCGGCCACACAAATTATTGGGACCATATGACACCCGATGCCCCCAGAGGGCCCACTGTGGCAACAAGGCACACCTTATACAAATTTTTGGGTGTGTGGCCAGAAAGCCACATTTGTTTTCCAGTTCGTTTTTTTTCTTGCTGCCTCCCCCCCCCCCCCCCCCATGGCCTTTGTGCTCATGGTGATGGCGGTGGCTGCCGTACCGGTTTGCCCATGGATTGGGGAGCATTGGATCCGTTGAATTTTTTTTTTTCTCCCATCTGTACATGTGTGGGTGTCCACACGCTCGCAGATTATCAGCTGGGCTCTGCGCTTGCGTGGGTGTCCCGAGCATGCGCTGACTTTCCTAGCCAGGTCGAGTTACGTAACACACCGCGTGGCGGTGGCGTGCCCGGTTGGGATGTTTATAAGTGGTGTGGGCTGGTGTACGGTCTCTTGGGACTCCTCTACAGCTGAACGAACCTCGTCGGGGACCCCCACCAATCTTGGGCTTTTCCATGGCTACAGGTATATGATCTTCCATCGGGTTGAGAGAAATTACAATTAATATAGAGGGGAGTCACTCTAATGAGGGTATTTTCCTTTTCTGTTTGTCTTTTTCAGGCCTATTAGCCTCTTTATCTATTACTGGAGATAATTTATTGTGGGCTAAGTCTAGAGCTGTCTGTCTCTTATTCCCTAGTGAGGGATTGCATACATATTGGCCCTCACGGTTTATACATCTTTTGAAGCATAGAGGTAAACTTTTCTCATAGAATTAGGCCTATGCTGTAATGCCCGTGTTATAGTAGGATATTATTTGACTAATTTATTAAGTGTTCTTGCATGGCAAGACCACTTATTGTTATCTCACATAAATATTCTTATTATTATAGCCAAATTTACCACCCTAACTCCTCCCACAGTTTTTACATGACATAGACAGTAATATACTGAAACGTGCGGATTGTTCCTGATTGGTGTGCTATTACTTTGTGGAACGTTTCGCCGAATAGTTTATGTAATATTGGCGTTTTTGTGGTGAAATTGGTCCCATAGAAATGAATGGCGGAATGTTCAAAACTAGAGTGGGAGCTGACAAAAGCTAGAGTGTGAGCTGAAAAATCAGGACATGATTTCTAAACTGCCATCACTCCCTCATTTTCAAGCCCATCTACACAAATCGTATATCAAAAAATTCAGCTATCCCTGCTGCCACTAAAAATGTTCACGGCTAAGCCATAGTCCTGAAAATATGACCATTTGTTTGCAACTCACGCCTCCCCTTGACATTCATTGAAAATCCAGTCTAGCCACCTCAAATTTGCGACTGTGCCTTTATTTTTAATATTTCAGAGACATACTATGCATCAATATGTAAGTCTGGGTCTTGTGATTCTCACAATATAAAGCTCTTTGGTGTAGGATTTATAACTTTTAAACTACAACCGTTAGAAAATGGCAACCGCCAGTGAAGTGAGCAAGTTGGAGCAGTTTGTTTTTAACCGCTCTTCTCTGCCCTTGCTGTAGAGTGAGTTGTCATAGGAACCCAGGTGTGTGAGCAGGCAAGAACACTTCACATAATTTCCCCAGAAATTGTAGCTTTTCTAGTTTTTTATATTATGGTATTTTTAGGCCCATTTTTGTCTTGGTACTATTAATTCGAAGTTAGCTGGACTAGTGTCAAGGTCCTACCTTTTTACCAGAGGTTATGTTACTCCATGTGCTGGCATCCATCTTGGATTTCTGCAGAGTATGGTGGGAATCTTTTATGCCTTCAGGTCTCTGAGGTCCATCCCCCAGAGGGGTGTGGCTGATGACATATAAGCCTGTGTTCCGCACATGCTCTTTGCACTTGTGTCTTGTGTCTTTGTGTTGCTGTTACTCTGTTCTGACTCTCGTGACACTCCTGTAATCTGACTCGGCTTGTGACCTGACCATTCTTTGTGTTCTCCTTTGATCTGACCCTCCGTTGCTGAACCCGGCTCGTGACCTGTGATTCTCGTCTGCTGTCCTGTACCGTTTTGTCTCGCTGTTGTTGACCCGGCCTGTCTGACCACTCTATTGGCTTTACCACTAGCTACACGCCATTGGCGGTGGCCATTACCGCAGCTGGGGTGCCTCGGGGGCAGCGACCTGGTTCCTGGCTGCGTCAAGTCCATCCCCACCATCAGGGGCCCTGGTGAAGGGCAGCCTGGGACTTAGACTCCGCGCCCTGAGGGACTTCAGGCTGTTGTCGTCAGCCTGTGCGTTACATTGATATTAGGCCTGCCTGTCCGTTTCCCAGCTCCTGCCCTGACAACTAGTATATGGAGTCTGTACGATTTTACCTGCGGACCTTTTAGGGAGTTTTGTGGGTCTCTCGCCCTGCTAATAGCCTGGTCTTTGCACCCCCATACCCAACTTTTGCTTGCCACCCCTCTGTGTCGGCCTGAGGGAACCTGAAAATGCTTGCCCTAGGGAGTCCATTGCTTTACAATGCACACTGGCTAACTATGTAAGTGGTGACAATTGTTTTGTATGCTGTGTTTTGTTGAAATCATATATACATATATTGTTTAAGTCTGTTTATTATTCTTAGATACATTGTTAGTCCCTGAAGAAGCAACCTCTGTCGCAAATCATGTTGGGCATTTGCACAGCTTGAATATCCCCTACCTTCTGAAAGAAATATCCTGTTCTCACCATCTGTACTCAACACACTTGTTGGAATTAGTTCTCCATGGTTGGTTGTGGGATGTTAGCTGTGGGCTTATTGTGCAATGTAACTATATACAAGATACATTTCATAGGTGATATGTTAATAAAGGAACAATGATTTTTTTTTTTGGTGTACTGAGTTTTTGTGCCTAAAAAATCCATTCAATATTCTCTCTAATATCTAACTTTAGGGACGTGGCACTATGGTACAAAGCTGGGTCTTGACCTCCTACCACCCAATGGTCATCCCATTTTTTCAATATATAATTTCCCCAGAAGATGGTTGGCATATGGTCCAGCCATGCTATGGTTGGCAAGTCTTGGGAGCAGGGAGAAACCAGATGTGATGTCATTCCCAGAGCCATGAACCGGAAGTGATGTTACATACAGCCGGCTGAGGGAAGAAGCTGACAATGGCTACTATTGTATATAAAAGACATATGCTTCAGTGTGAAATTAGGTAAGAGGTTCTTTTGGATCCCAGAAATGTTGTTGTTTTTTCCTTCTCCCCTCTGTTTTCACCAGGGCTGGCTACGCTCTCATATATGTATGAAAATAGCCTATGACGTAATGTACAGTATATATACAATATATAGAAAAAGGCTAAAGTAACCCCTTATGTTGCAATATTAGGGGTTAGAACCCCAGCAGTTCCAAACATGACCAATTATTATAGGTCTAAGCCCCCTGACATTCGGTTATTTATTATGCTTCATTGTAAAATATCTCAAATGCAGAGTGAAGATTGTAAATGAATCATCATGTGATAATCTTCACATAACAGACCAATGAGACACATCAGCAGCGAGATTTAAGATTCAGAACCTTCTGTGTACAGTGGAAGGAATATGCATATCATCTCATTATAATTTTCATGCATTGAATCAGTGTAATCATGAACATCCAGCTACTTCACATTGGTCACACATAGAAAAGAATATAATTCTTGGTATACTCATAAAAAAAACAAACAAAAAGAAAAACGGATAGTATGTGAGATGGGGAAACAGCTCTCATTGTTTGAACACTGTTTGTGTGCAGTAAATTATTGTGTGGAGTAAATTGATGTTTTGACTGACATTCTGCGGTTTAGCCACAAGATGTCACTGTTTCTAACACAGGCTCAGACTGCATAGATATTTGTATATTCATGAAGAGGTGGGGTTTTTAGTGAACAGCAAGAGGAGACTGCAGCCATGTTTTGTACAATGCTGAATGCAGGAGCCATGTTCTGGAGAATGCTGAATGGAGGGGCCGTGTAAGCTGCAGCTGGGTGAAGCTGATGAGATTGCTGCCAGGAAGCTGATGAGAGCCGAGGAACAACGCAGCATACACTACAATATCGCAGGCCTGTTGGAGAGACGTTAGTTAGGGTCTCTGTTTGTGTCAGGCCACAAGTGTTGTTACTGATTATTGGAAGGACTCCACAAGTTAAAGTGACATTTCACATTGGAGAGCTGATAAAACTCTACAAACTCAAGCCACACTGGCATTTTGCTCAGAAGGAACACTCAGGCATGTGCTACAGGACCAGTTATAGGGGGGGGGGGGAATACTGTAGATTTGTGTAAGATTGTAAGCTGTTGTGCTGCACCGCAGGCTAGCCCATACCATACACCCATACACTGATTCCTGCTCTTTTAGGGTAATAACAGGTAAGGTGTGACAGCTTAGTTGTGCCCTCCAGTAGGTAAATTACTTCACTTTCTACCTTCATCCATCAGAAGGCGCCGTGCTGTGCAGCACAAGGGTCTCAGCCTTTGGGCTGGGTGTATGTAAATTTATTGTATGTTTCCAGCATTTGTGGTTGTGTTATTTGCCACATCTAAGTAAAATTCTGTTGTGGAAAAAGCTGGTGTTGAGGTTGCTTTCCTCGTTCGTGACTTCACTGTATCCTGGGGAGCCCACCCCGGTACACGGCTTACAGTTACTCACTGTAAAATCCCTTTCTCTGCGTTCATTGACGGACATAGGCACCTCACATTCTCAACCATATGGTTTATAGCACCACCTACAGGAATAGGACACTAAGCAGAAAAGAAACTTGGCACCGCCTATGGGCAGTCCTTGCTAGTATAAACCTTCTGTCTGCTTTAGGCAAGCCAGTGAGTGAAAAGCAGTACCCATGAAAAACAATCAAGAGGGGTGGGTGCTGTGTCTGCCAATGAACTCCGAGAAAGGAGTTTTACAGTGAGCAACAAAAAAATCCAGTTTTCTCTTTCATCCATGGACAGACACAGCTTCCTCATATTACATAGTTACATAGTTAGTCAGGCTGAAAAAAAGACAAAAGTCCATCCAGTTCAACCAATAAAAAAAAAAAAAAAAATCTATAATCTTATACCCACAGTTGATCCAGAGGAAGGCAAAAAAAACCCAGCAAAGCATGATCCAATTTGCTCCTGCAGGGAAAAAATTCCTTCCTGATCCCCCAAGACTCAATCGGATATTCCCTGGATCAACTTTACCTATAAATGTTAGTATCCAGTTATATTCTGTGTATCTAAGAAAGAATCCAGGCCTTTTTTAAAGCAATCCACTGAGCTGGCCAGAACCAACTCTTGGAGTCTCAGGGGCGGACTTACCATTTGGAACTCGGGCACTGCCTGAGGGCCCAGGGTCAGTAGGGGGCCCCATGAGATGCCCCTGGTACCTTTTTCATAGGCTTTTTTGAGTTTGGGCAAGGACACAGGGGCCCCATGATCCCCTATTGCCCGGGGGCCCCATGAGTTGTCAGTCCGCCCCTAGGGAGTCTATTCCAAATTTTCACAGCTCTCACTGTGAAGAAACCTTTCCGTGTTTGGAGATTAAATCTCTTTTCCTCCAGACATAAAGAGTGCCCCTTTGTCCTTTGTGATGACCTCAGGGTGAATAGCTCTACACCGAGTTCACTATTTGAACCACTGATGTATTTATACATGTTGATCATATCCCCCCTTAATCTCCTCTTCTCAAGAGAGAATAAATTCAGTTCCTCCAATCTTTCCTCATAGCTGCGCTCCTCCATGCCTCTTATCAGTTTGGTTGCCCTCCTCTGTACTTTCTCCAGTTCTCCAGTTCCCCAATGTTCTTTTTGTGAATTGATGCCCAAAACTGAACTGCATATTCCAGATTCAATCTTACTAATGATTTGTACAGGGGTAATATGATATCTCTCTCTCTGGTGTCTATAACTTTTAATACAAGAGAGGATTTTGCTTGCTTTAGAAACCGCAGCTTGGCATTGCATGCCATTATTAAGCTTGTGATCTACCAGAACTCCCAGATCCTTCTCCACCATTGATTCCCCCAGTTGTACCCCCCCCTAGTATGTATGATGCATGCATATTCTTAGCCCCCAAGTGCATAACCTTACATTTATCAACATTAAACCTCATTTGCCACATAGTTGCCCAATTAAACAGTGCATTGAGGTCGGCTTGTAAGTTGAAGACATCCTGTAAGGACGTTATTCCACTGCACAGCTTGGTGTCATCTGCAAAGACTGAAATGGGATTTTTAATCCCAGACCCTATATCCTTTATAAATATATTAAAAAGTAAGGGTTCCAACACTGAACCTTGGGGTACACCACTGACAAACCTAGACCATGCAGAGTATGAATCATTAACCACTACTCTTTGAATACGATCTTTTAGCTAGTTTTCTAACCATTTACATACATATTTTTCCAAGCCCGTAGACTTTACCTTACACATTAGCCTTGTGGGGAACTGTGTCAAACGCTTTTGCAAAATCCAAGTATACCATGTCCACCTCCACCCCTCTGTCCAAGGTTTTGCTCACCCCCTCATAAAAAGAAATCAGATTTGTTTGACAACTTCTGTCTTTCATGAATCCATGCTGTCTGTTGCTTAAAATATTTTTTTCCAGCAAGAACTCATCTATGTGGTCTTTTATTAAACTCTCCAGTATCTTCCCAACTATAGAAGTTAAACTAACAGGTCTGTCTATAATTACTTGGTAAAGATTTTTACCCTGTTTTAAATATTGGCACCACATTGGTCTTACTCTAATCCAGTGGTACTATGCCGGTCATAAAAGAGTCACTAAAAATTAGAAACAATGGCTTTGAAATGACAGAGCTCAATTCTTTAAGGACCCGTGGGTGTATGCCATCTGGTCCAGATGCTTTATTCACCTTTATACTGTCTAAGAATTTTGGGATCATATCAATTGTGAGCCAATGTGGATCATCTGGAGCTGTGTCAATACCATGCCCATTATGGACAAGAGCTCCCCCATGCTCCTTTGTATACACAGAGCTGAAGAAGGTATTAAATAAATGTGCCTTCTCTTTGTCCCCAGTCATCCACTCTAGATTATTTGGTAAAGGGCCTACATTCTTAGACAGGACCTTTTTACTATTAATATATTTTTTTGTGTCTGTTCCCTACTGCAGTAGGTTTTAAATTGGAACACCTAATCAATATAAGAATAGGAGTTGCCTATCTATGGAATGTTCAGTATTAATGTCCACAACAACAGTCATTCTGAGAATTCTGGGGTCTATTAAACTCTAGGCGCTGTTTATATCCGGCGAAACCAAAAATTATGAAATGCTCGTAGCTTCTGTTTTCTTAGACAGTAGAGCTGATCGGAGCCATTCCAGTTTCCGATCTGCTCTATAGTCAGCCGGAGGAACCGCCGGCTGCATTCTCGGGTTTCTCGGTGGGTCGGAAGAGCCAGAGAAAACAGTAGAAGATGGTGGGAGAAGGGAGAACGTCCCTTCCCACTGCTTGTAAACGCGATCCTTGCTCCTTTGTATACACAGAGCTGAAGAAGTTATTTAATAAATTTGCCTTCTCTTTGTCCCCAGTCACCTACTCTAGAGTATTTTGTAAAGGGCCTACATGCTCGAACCTGACCTTTTTACTATTAATATATTTCAAGAATTTTTGGGGGTTGTTCCTGTTGTCTTTTTCAATCTGTTGTTGATTTTCAATGTTTGCGGCCTTTATTTACTTTTTGCATATTCTGTTATATTCTTTGTAATGTTTAAACGATGATAGCGTTCCTTCATTTTTATATTTAATAAAAGCTCTTTTCTTATATTTAATAAAAGCTCTTTTCTTACTATCTATAGCTTTTTAACTTTGACCATAAGCCACATAGGTTTGATATTTAGCCTTTTAAACTTGTTGCCCATGGGAATATATTTTGCAGTGTGTTCACATACAGTCTTTTTGAAGAACTCCCATTTCTGTGTTGTGTTCATTGATGCCAATATTACCTCCCAGTCTAAGTCTTGGAGAGCAGCTTTCAGCCTTGGAAAATTAGCTCTCTTAAAATTGAGCATTTTTATTTTTCCCGTATTTGCTCGCTGTTTACAGCTAACAATAAATGAAATCATGTTATGGTCACTGCTACCCAGATGTTCTTTTATATAGACATTCGTAATAAGCTCTGCATGGTTTGAGATTACCAGGTCCAGCAGCACATCATTCCTAGTAGGGGCTTCTATGAACTGTACCATAAAATTGTCCTGTAGTAGGTTTAAAAATGTTTGTCCTTTAATTGTTCCTGCAATACCATTACTCCAGTCAATTTCCGGGTAGTTAAAATCCTCCATTATTATCACTGTCCCAGCCCTTGCAGCCCTTTTGATCTGTGCAAGGAGCTGAGTCTCCACCTCCTCATTAACACTGGGAGGCCTATAACAAACTCCAATGATTACCTCTGTAATACGCACCCCCATGTGCAGTTCCACCCATAATTCTTCAGCCTCATCACACTCTCCATCAACTAGGTCCTCTTTCACACTCGCTCTGAGATCACTTCTCACATAGAGACAGACACCATTACCTTTCCTATTTACCCCTCTCTCCGAAACAGAACATAGCCAGGAATATTAATGGCCCAGTCATGTGAAGAATGCAACCAAGATTCAGTAATACCAATAAAAACATAGTTCTCTTCATGCATTAAAGCTTCCAACTCACCTATTTTGCTTGGCAGACTTCTGATATTGGTGAACAAACACTTTAATTTGTTGACAGCTTGTTCACACGTATTTTGCATATTTTTTATTTTCATACAAATGGTACCAATTCCACTGGTTGTTTGTAACATGAGAACTATTCTTGACCAAAGCAGTGCTAACAAACACAGTGAGGTGGGAAACAGGAGTAAAAACAGCCAACATGCTCTCAAACAGGTAAACAGGAAAAACACCACCTCAGAAAGGGACACCCTGCAAGAGGAAGAGAAAAAATAAATCAAACAGCAGCTCGCAAAACTTTATGGCCAAAGAAAGCATCTGCAGATGCCCAAAACATCCACCATACAAAACTTAGTAAAGGTATACACAGACAACCGGATAGCCACCTTACAAACTTGAGACACTGATGCCTGATGTTGGAAACACCTAGAACACATTTATCACCTTGGTAGAATGTGTCATGACAGGAAAGAAAGGAATCCAACCTGTAAATGTTTTAAGCCTAAACAACCTTCGGACTGATCTACCCAGAGATGATGGCAGAGGAGGCCGCCAGACCTTTTTCCGGGCCCGTCCGTGACCACAAAGAGGGAATCCGCTCTTCGAAAGGAAGCTGTAGCGCCCAAACATACTCGAATTGCTCAGACTATATCCAAGGAATGCAATGGTTATGGGCACAGGGAAGGCAGAACAATGTCCTTATTCAATAGAAAATCAGGTCATCTTTGCAGGGAAGGAAGAACATGGGCTGAGAACCACCTTATCCTTGTATAAATCCAAAGGAGACCTACCAGGCAAGACCACCAGCTCCGACACTGCGCACAGAAGAGAAAGCCACCAATAAATAAAAATCGAGAGAGCATAAGCGAGGGAAGATCCGTAATGTTCACCAACAGGGGCTTCTGAAGAACCGAAAGGACAATTTGAAGTCCCATGGTAGCAACAGACAATGCCTGGAAGAGCCACATGCCGTACCCCTGGAAGGTAAAAAATCAAGGAATGCATGGCCCAGGGATGCTAACATAACACCTGCATGGGCAGAAACCTGGCCTTCAACGGTACTGAATACAAGCTAAAAATATGCATGCATCATACATACTATGGGGAAATATAACTGGGGGAATCAATGGTGGAGAAGGACCTGGGTGTTCTGGAAGATCATAAGCTTAATAATTATTATTATTATTATTGTACAGTATTTATAAAGCGCCAATAGTTTGCTCTGCGCTGTACATTATAAAGGGGGACAGAACATGTGACAGAACAATACCAATACAATGCAAAACATGAGGGGACTGAGGGCCCTGCTCTTTCGAGCTTACAATCTAGGAGAGAAGGGATGGTGGCACAGGAGGAGATAGCTGTGGGGGATGGAGTGGTAGGAAGAGTGGAGGAGGTCGGCAAGTTAGCAGGGGGTGGGGTAGGCTTCCCTGAAGAGATGGGTTTTCAGGGTGCACCTAAAGGAGAGGAGAGTAGGTGATAATTTGATGGGTTGGGGCAGGGAGTTCCAGAGGATAGGTGACACCCTGGAGAAGTCCTGGAGGCGGGCATGGGAGGAGGAGACCAGGGAACTAGAGAGAAAGAGGTCTTGTGAGGAGCGGAGTGTGCATGCTGGGAGGTACTTGGATATTAGGTCAGTGATGTAGTTCGGGGCAGTATGGTGGACAGCTTTGTACGTCAGTGTTAGAATTTTGAATTTGATCCGTTGCGCAATCGGAAGCCAGTGGAGGGATTGGCAGAGGGGGGTGGCGGAAACGGAGTGGTTGGAAAGGTGAATGAGTCTGGCAGCCGTATTCAGGATGGACTGAAGTGGGGATAGCCAGCGGCGAGGCAGGCCAGTGAGGAGGGAGTTGCAGTAGTCGAGTTGTGATATGATGAGGGAGTGGATGAGCTGTTTAGTGGTTTCTGGGGTTAGGAACGTGCGTATTTTGGTGATGTTGCAGAAGTGGAGTCTGCACGAGTTTGTTAAAGATTGGACTTGGAGCTGGAAGGATAGGTTAGAGTCCAGAATGACACCAAGTACTCTGGCCTGCGGGGCAGGTTTGATGGTGGCGTTGTTGGATGTAATGGAGAAGTCAATGGGGTGTGGTGTGCGGGCTGGGGGGAAGACAAGAAACTTGGTTTTGGAGAGGTTCAGTTTAAGGAAGTGGAGTGACATCCAGTCTGATATGTCGCTCAGTAGGTGTGTGATTCGGGCGGAGACCGAGGGGGTGAGGTGGGGGGTTGAGAGATAGATTTGTGTGTCGTCGGCATAGAGATGGTAGTTGAAGCCGTGAGAGTGTATGAGTTGGCCAAGGGACGAGGTGTAGATGGAGAAGGAAGGGGCCCGAGGACAGAGCCTTGAGGGACCCCAACAGAGAGGGGGAGTGAGGGGGAGGTGGTAGCATTATAGGTAATGCTGAAAGAGCGTTGTGACAGGTAGGATGAGAGCCAGGAGAGAGCAGAATCTCTGAGGCTGAGGGAGTGTAGTTTTTTGAGGAGGAGGGGGTGGTCGACTGTGTCGAAGGCCGCAGAGAGGTCAAGGAGTAGGAGCACTAAATAGTGGCCATTAGCTTTGGCGGTTAGCAGGTCATTGGAGAGTTTGAGTAAGGCAGTTTCGGTGGAGTATAGGGGACGGAAGTCGGACTGTAGGGGATCGAGGAGGTTGTTGTCGTTGAGGTGAGAGCTTAGGTGGGTGTAGACTAGGCGCTCGAGTTTAGATGTAAATGGGAGCAGGGAGATGGGTCTGAGGTTGTTCGGGTCATTGGGGTCCAGGGAGGGCTTTTTAAGTATGGGGGTGATGTGTGCATGTTTCAGAGGGGAGGGGAAAGTGCCGGAGGAGAGGGAGAGATTGAAGATGTGGGTGAGGGAGCGTAGGATGGAGGGGGAGGGAGGTCGTAGGAGTTGTGAGGGGATAGGGTCAAGGGGGCAGGTGGTGAGGCGGGCATCAGAGAGGATCCTGGAGACTTCCTCGATGGTAGTAAGGTCAAAGGTGCGGAGTGTGGGGGGAGCTTCAGTATGAGGAATGTAGGGTGGGGTGGAAGAGGAGGTCAGAGCAGTGGTGGGGCCGTGTGAGAGGGGTGATGAGGGGGTAGCTGAGTGAGGGGGAACGGGGTTGGAGGGAGTTTCAGCAGCGACGAAGTCCCTGCGGGTTATGTCGAGGGGGAGGGGGGATGAGGGGGTAGCTGTGTGAGAGGGGACGGGTTGAGAGGGCGTGTGGGTTGAGAGGGCCTGTGAGTTGCGGTGATGTCCTTGCGAATTGTGTCAATCTTGTTTTTGAAGTGATTGGCAATCTCAAGGGCAGTGGGTGAGGTGCTGGGTGGAGGTGGGGGTGGCGAGAGTAGAGAGTTGAAGGTGGAGAAGAGTCGGCGAGGATTGGAGGAGAGGGCCTGGATGAGGGTCAGGAAGTAGGCTTGTTTGGCTGCGTAGAGGGAGGAGGTTTAGGTGTGGAATGCAGATTTGTAGCGGGTGAAGGCTTGTTGGGATTTGGTTTTGCGCCATAGTCGCTCCAGGGCACGACTGTGTCGTTTGAGGGTTTTGGTGTGATCAGTCTGCCAGGGCTGGAGCGGTCGGGGTCTGATGTTGCGTGTGGTTAAAGGCGCTAGTGAGACAAGGGCTGTTGACAGCACATTGTTGTAGGCAGTCATAGCCAAGTCGGGGCAGGACAGGGGGAGGATGCTGTCATGGAGTTGATCAGCTGCAGAGTGGAGGGGGGCAGGGTTAAGGTTGCGGAGGTTACGGCTGACAGTAGTGTGACATTTGGAGGGGTAGGCATTGGAGGACGAGGAGATAGAGAAGGTAATCAGGTTATGGTCAGAGAGAGGGAAGGGGGTGTTAGTGAGGTTGTGGGGAGCGCAGCGGTTGGAGAAGACAAGATCAAGGATATTACCGTTGGAGTGGGTGGTGGATTGTATGCACTGTGCAAGTGGAAAGGAGGAGGTTAAGTGGAGGAGATGGGATGTGTCTGGGTTGTCGAGGTTGACAGGGATGTTGAAATATCCAAGGATGATGGTGGGTAGCTCAGAGGAGAGGAAGAAGGGTAGCCAGGAGGAAACGTCATCCAGGAAGCGGGATATGGATCCAGGAGGCCGGTATATCACAGCAATCTTCAGGGGGGTTGGGGAGAATAGTCGGACGCAGTGGACCTCGAAGGAGGAGAAGGATAGGGAATAATGGCATGCAATGCTAAGCAGCGGTTTCCAAAGAGAGTAAAATCCTTTTTTTGTATTAAAAGAAGTATGGACTGCAGGGAGAGACATCATGTTACCCCTGTACAAATCATTAGCAATACCTCATCTGGAATATGCAGTTCAGTTTTGGTCACCAGTTCACAAAAAGGATATAGGGGAACTGGAGAAAGTGCAGAGAAGGGCAACAAAACTGATAAGAGGCATGGAGGAGCTCAGCTATGAGGAACGGTTAGCTGAACTGAATTTATTCTCTCTTGCAAAGAGGAGAGTAAAGGGGGATAGGATCAACATGTATAAAAACATAAGTGGTCCATATTGTGCAGTTAGTGTTGAGTTATTCACTTTATGGTCATCACAGAGGGCAAGGGGGCACTCTTTACGTCTGGAGGAAAAGAGATCTAATCTCTAAATACAGAAAGGTATCTTCACAGCTGTGAAACCCAAGAGCTGGTTCTGGCCAGATCAGTAGACTGTTTTAAAAAAGGCCTGGATTCTTTCCTAAATTCACATAATATTATTGGATACTAACATTAGGAGGTGACGTTATCCAGGAAATATGTGATTGTCTCAAGGGATATCAGGAAAGAAATTTTTTCTCCACTGAAGCAAATTAAATCATGCTTTATTGTTTTTTTTTGGCTTCCTCTGGATCAACTGTGGGTATACAATCGTGTATATGAAGGTTTTCTATTTGTGTATGTGTTGTATGCGTCCTCAGCACAGTAGAAATCACCGACCCCAACAAACCGCTTTCCCTCAGAACCTGGCTTGCAATAGTCAAGCTGTCAAAACCAGTGATAATAAAGCAGGATGGAAGACTGGTCCAAGAGACAACAGGTCTTCCTGAGGGTCAATTGGCAAGGGACATCCAAGACAAGCCTACGCTGGTACGTTGGCATACTAGGGTTGGCAAGGCAGATCCAGGGTCCCCAAAATGACCAGAAACCCTTCAGTCTCTATCTTGCCCAGAAGATGGGGTAGAAGCTAGAAAGGAGGGAATGCATAGATGAGACAATATCGGTTCCATGGCACATCCAAGGCGTCTGTCACCTCCACTAAGGGATCCCTTGCCCTTGCAATGAACCTCAATACCATTCTGTTGAAACAAGATGCCAGGAGGTCCATAGATGGAGTGCCACAGTGTAGGCAAATTTGACAAAATATGGATGAAGAGGCCACGCTCTTTGATCAAGCAGAGAACTCTGGTCCTTCGACCGAGGCGAATCTGGACATCTAAGGATGTGGGGGACATGTCCCACTTAGACAAGATTTTCTTCTGCAGGACCCTTGTGTGGGACTGTGCATATGGGACCGCCTAGAAGGTAGGACAGTCTGTGGCACCTCAGTAGATGAATTAAATCAGCAAAACCTAAGCACAATCACTACAGTGCAAGTAACTGTGACCATCTCCACTGAAGTAATAAAAATATACAAAATGTGTGCAATTGATTATAATACTTCAAAAATATATGCATATAGTTATATGCCCCAATACTTCTGTCCACGCTCTATGTGTGCCCACATGTGCCAACCAAAGTTATATATAAACCAGTGATGCGCGGTATTAGGTGAAAACAATAAAAATTATACACACATTTCTTACCTTTTGGAAAAAACTCTAAAATAACACAATGTTAAATAATATTATTAAAAGTGTGTATAGTTTTTATTGTTTTCACATAATACTGCACAGCACTGTTTTATATATAGCTTTAGTAGACAAATTGCCAACTGAAGCTTCCCAGGCCTGTCCAGCTGGAGAAACACTGTAGCCTGTGACAAACCAAGAGTGAGACCCAGATATTCCAAAACTGGTCAGGTTAAACGCAGACTTGGTTGGTAAGGTTTCAACAATCTTCCACAAGGTGTAGAACATGATAACTACATTATCCATTCGGCATGTGTGAGTCACTACCCTCAGATAGGCAATTATGGAAATCCCCTGTTGTTTCTGCAAAGTTAGAACTGGAGCCAGCACCCTGGAGAAAACCCAAGGGGCGGAAGCGAGACCAAAGAGCATCATGCAGACTGATAATGTGCCTCCCCTACCGCACAACATAGAAAGGAGTGGTGCTTGGAGCAAACGTGGTTGTGCATGTGAGCATCCTTGCTGTCCATTTGGGCCCTTGATGAAGGGAAGCCACCACAGACCAGATGGATTCTATCATGAACTCCTACACCCTCACATAGCAAGTCAGGTCATTAAGGTCCAGAGTTGGGAGAACTTGCCTTTCATCTTGGGTACCACAACCAGGTTGGAGCTGGCACAGGAGCAATTACCCCCTGGGACAGCAGGTCCTCCAGCGCCATGGACAGACACTGCCAGCGAGCCAGGGAAAGCCAAAGATTGGAAGATAAAAATCTCTTTGGTAGACAGGATGAAATTCTACTGTGTAGCCTAACAAGGGCAATTTGTGGCTTCCATGAGACGGAGAGCCGAGAGGGCCATGGAAGCCTTGGATCCCTTGTCCAAGGGGCAAAAAAAACCGTTGTATTTAAAGAAGGAAGGACTTTGCTCTCAACGTGGTTCCTTCCCTTACTAGACTGTGGAAGAAGGAGCCTTCCCCACCGGAAAGATACTTAATGATGTCAGATGTCTAAATTAAAAGGTATGCGCTAATAACAAACTTATACAAAAGTGTATGTCATCATCCAAAAAACATTAGTGTTTTAAATAAATTAGTGTCCAAACATAAATTAGTGTCCAAATATATATATCTTCAGTGACTTGAACCAATTGTGAGAAATCCACCACCAAAGGAGATTAAATAAACTCACCAGAGCTAATGGCTGGTCAGATTATAAACCAGCAACAGCGCTTGTGCTCTGGGAGCAATGAACCCGATGTCCAAATAGATATGGTGATGTTTCAGATACTTCCAGATAATGATCACAGCCAAACAACTTTGCAGCCCAAGCTCTTATGATGAACTTCTCCACTCTTTCTCATACCTCCATGAGAGCATGCAGTACACTCAGGGACAAAAAAGAGAACATAATGGTGCAATACGTTTTTTTCATTTATCTCTTTAATAAAAAAGGTATAGGGAAACTCACAAACAAGGTGTCCAACAGACACCAGCTTCAATCGCAAAAAAGGGTTGAGATACAGTTAACGCTCACCGTAGATCTCTCCCATACAGCACAGACCAGCAAGGCTCTCTAACGTCCACATCAAATAGGCTACGCCCAACCGGTTTCGTCACACCGACGTCATCAAGGGGCGGTACATAATGGTGAGAAAGAGTGGAGAAGTTCATCATAAGAGCTTGGGCTGCAAAGTTGTTTGGCTGTGATCATTATCTGGAAGTATCTGAAACATCACCATATCTATTTGGACATCGGGTTCATTGCTCCCAGAGCACAAGCGCTGTTGCTGGTTTATAATCTGACCAGCCATTAGCTCTGGTGAGTTTATTTAATCTCCTTTGGTGGTGGATTTCTCACAATTGGTTCAAGTCACTGAAGATATATATATTTGGACACTAATTTATGTTTGGACACTAATTTATTTAAAACACTAATGTTTTTTGGATGATGACATACACTTTTGTATAAGTTTGTTATTAGCGCATACCTTTTAATTTGGATTATTGTTGCCAAAATTTATTTTGGGTGGGATATGCTGCTGACACTTTGGTGTTTTTTGTAAGTGGCGCTTTTTTCTTTTTTAATTTGGTATTGATGTCAGATGTCTCCCTGGAAGAAGAAAACTGCCAGGACATATGTTGATGCCCAACAGACTAACACTTGCACCAAGGAACTTGCCAAAGCCCAACCGTTAAGCCAGAGAGCTTGGAAGAGGAGAGGAACGTATCCATATACGCACTGGAGGCCCTGGGCCAACTGGTCCACCAGTTCCATGGTAACCAGGAGGCCCAGATGGAGGTGTCAGAGCCTGCCCACTCAGGAAGCACCTGAGACTCAAGAGCCATGGTCAAACTGGACAAAGTGCGGAGCCAGTAATCATAAAAGTAATGCAGAAGACCAATTCAATCTTCCGGCCAACAGGCTTCTTAAAAGGATGAGACTACAACATCGGTATCATAGGTGCAGCTGAAATGGTAGGGCCACAACACGAGGAGAGGTCCACTTCACTAGAAGGGCCTCCTCAGAGTACACCATATGGAGAAAAAACCCTGGTGCCACAAAATGACGGTTTGGGCATTCCCATCACGTAACCATATAGGGACGCGCTGATTAGTGCTTTCAAAGAACAGCCACAGCCTTGGCAACCCCTGAAGTATTCTCAACCGCAAAGGTGTCCCACACAAAAATAATAAGTGTAACCCCCAGCTCTCCATTTTTTTTCTATTGCAGCAACGTGGGCAGCGGCAGCATCTTTGCTATTGGAGGAAAAAAGGTTGCGGGTATTATAAGGAAAATCCCAAGTTGGATGGCCAGCAGAGGTGCCAACATAAGGAGAAGGCAGAGCCATCGACACGTCCCGCACCCACAACAAAAACCACTGTTAGTGCCTATCACCAACGGCTTGACCAGGTTCTCAGTCACCAGACAGGACCTGAGCAGAGGAGTAGCAAGCAACCGCAGTCGTGATGCCATCAACCAGCATCTGTCCGCCCCAGTGTCCACATCTGAAGAGGGCCGCGGGCAAAGAACATTCATCCTTTGGCTCAGTACAGGGAGTGTTGCAAAATGCATTACAGCAACTGTCCAGAACTAAAAAAGTCAGCATTGCGACCCAGCACTGGCAGAGATAGCCACACCCATCAGAGACAGCATATAAGGGCGAATCCGCCAAGGCAAGAAGGTGGGCCCACAGCCTGCTTCCAACCACCCACTATAGCCCCTCCCAACTGGACGTGGGCACTGGGCTGGCAAGCAGAATAGAAGAGCGCATGCCCAAAGGCCAGAGAGCAGACTCACAGGCCGCTCTATAACTGCCCACAGGTCCTCAGGCAGACAAGGTGAGAGCCTGGGCAATTCCCTTAAAACAAAATAGCGGATGATGCTGCTCGCTCCACTAGGCCGCAAAGCCGCGTCCTAAAGTTTCAGCCAGGCCGACTGTCTGATGCATGGACCCACGGGAAGACCTTTTTGGGGAGCAAACTGAGCCAGGCTTTGCACGAGAATCATCCTCTACAGGGAGGAGGACCACCAGGCAAAGTCCCCCAGTACAGTGTAAGGCAAGCACACTCCCCACAGCCACCAGGCACCTTTAGAGAGGGGATAGGTAGGGGATTGCTCAATTCAGCAGTGCAACCCTGGTGCCAGTGGACCCCTTCCAGCAAAAACAAGGGGATGCTTGCCCAGCTAGCAACCATGTAGGAAGGGCCCAGGCACCCAACTAAGGTGAGCCACATGTTGGGGAGGAGGGGGTTGATAGGGTGGCATGGACTGACCACCCAGGCCTGGATGGGAAGAGGGGACCCAGTGGGACTAACCACCCATAGGGAGTACCCACACCCTACACCCCACATTCAGGGATAGAAGGGAAGGCATCTACTTACCAATCCAGAGAAGCAAGTAGGTAAGGCCCCCCCATCACAGATCCTCCTCTCCACAGAGATAGGCTTGATGTCAGCCAGGGTAACAATGAGATGGACTCTGGCACTCAGTCATATGTGTTCCACAAGATATTTAAGTCGCTGGCCAACCCAGTCTAGGATGGGGCTATGTCATGGCTGCCCCAGCATTTAGCTAAAGATCTGCATGCGCTTGTTAGCCAGACTGAGGTGATTACTGGATCTCGATTATCCAGCCCGTCGCTGTTGATGGAAGATCTCTTCAGGAAAAAATCCCAGGAAAATGGAAAATCACAACGCTATGGAACCACAGGTCCTAGCAGGGAAATAGGTCCTTACTCCTGAACACTAGGCAGAAATAACCTGTTTTGCCTATAGCAGAGAGGGGGTTTATACCAGCCAGGATGGCCCATAGGCGATACCAAGTTTCTTTTCCCCCAAGTGTCCTACTCCTGTAGGTGGAGCTATAAACCTTATGGTCAACAATATGAAGTGTCTGTGTTCGTCAATGAATGAAAAATAAATTAAAACTTATTTCTCTCTCCCCATGCCCACCACATCCTTGCCTAATATTTACCCATATCCCAATGATCAACATATCCTCATTTGAACAATACATAATGATTTAGGAGGTCAGGAAGGGGCTAAAACTCAGATTATCACTAAGGCCTGGTGGGTTGGTAACCTCTAATTTCCAGATCCATCTGGATTCTAATTGTAAGACCATCTAATTGAATTTATCCCTCTGGTATTATTGAGAATGACAAAATATAAAAACAAAGTTGCGCAAAAAGTGTAAAATTTATCTGCTGGCAAAACAATCAGGTCAATTGTGTACAAATCATATAAATAAATTCCCACGCTACAATGGTATGACTTTCAAAACAAGTGTATCACAAAAAAACTTAAGTGAAAATAAAATAAGTCCAAACTGTGAAAATAACAAAACAGTCCCAGTGATCTGTATATGTGATTGACCACCACGCCTTCAATAAAACTAGTGCTCCACCACCAGGTAATGGTAGGACCAGAACATGTGGACCCTTAAATGATTTAAGAGTCACAAACGCATGGATGTATTATTCCAAAGTTATATGTCCACTATATCCTTCAAATTTGGGAAAGATACTGCACCATACTAATGGATGGAAAGGATGCCTTCAAATTCTCCCCATTCATATTTTCTCACGATTAGAACCTTTCAATATTGCCATGCAGAAAAAAACAAAGGAGCAACTATCGCATAAAACCATAAAAGCACGTTTATTGAGATAAAGTATAGCACTCACATTTGGGTAGACAAATAAGCACTGTACATAAAATATCCTCCGGTCCCGGGAACCGCTTCACTTCCTAGTATTGGAAAGCAGCCTGATGACATCAGAAACACAGACTTCACCCGACACATTTCATCACATATGACGTCATCTGGGGCGTGGAAACTGTGCACGATCGTCACCGCTGCTTTATAAAGTCATCCAAAGAGGGAATGAACCTCCATCAGTCAATTAGTCTAATCAAAGATGGCCGCCACAATACCAGACCTCGATGTGAATTTAAAAATGGCCGCCTTATAAAAAAGAATTAATTAAAATTATCAAAGGTATAAAAATATTCTAGATAAAAGGGAGAAATCCGATCTTATCCCATTAGCTCCATGCATACCCACGATCTACTATCTCCCCAAAATTCATGAAGATCAAAAGGGCTTATTTGTCTACCTGAATGTGAGTGCTATACTTTAGAACTTCTCAATATGGCCATGCAGAAAAAAACAACGGAGCATTCATTGCATAAAACCATAAAAGCACATTTATTGAGATAAAGTATAGCACTCACATTCTGGTAGACAAATAAGCCCTTTTGATCTTTATGATAATTTTAATTAATTCTGTTTTATAAGGCGACCATTTTTAAATTCACATTGAGGTCTGGTATTATGGCGGTCATCTTTGATTAGACTAATTGACTGATGGAGGTTCATTCCCTCTTTGGATGGCTTTATAAAGCAGCGGTGATGATTGTACACAGTTTCCACGCCCCAGACGACGTCATATGTAATTAAACATGTCGGGTGGAGTCTTTGTTTCTGATGTCATCACGCTGCTTTCCAATACTAGGAAGTGAATCGGTTCCCGGGACCAGAGGATATTTTATGTACAGTGCTTATTTGTCTACCCGAATGTGAGTGCTATACTTTATATCAGTAAACGTGCTTTTATGGTTTTATGCAATGGTTGCTCCCTTGTTTTTTCCTGCATGGCAATATTGAGAGGTTCTAATCGTGATAAAATATGAATGGGGAGAATTTGAAGGCATCCTTTCCATCCATTATTATGGTGCAGTATCTTTCCCAAATTTGAGGGATATGGTGGACATATACCTTTGGAATAATACATCCATGCATTTGTGACTCTTAAATCATTTAAGGGTCCAAATGTTCTGGTAAGGGTCCTACCATTACCTGGTGGTGGAGCACTAGTTTTATTGAAGACTCGTGGTGGTCAATCACATATACAGATCACTGGAACAGTTTTTTTATTTTCACAGTTAGGACTTTTTTACCTTTTTTCACTTTTTATTTTCACTTAAGATTTTTTGTGATGCACTTGTTTTGAGAGTCATACCATTATAGCGCAGCAATTTATTTATATTATATTATTGAGAATGACCTCCAATACTCAACATTTCAAAAATTGTGTACACTTACCGAACACTTTATTAGGTACACCTATTCAATTGCTTGGTAATACAAATTGCTAATCAGCCAATCACATGGAAACAACTCAATGCATTTAGGCATCTAGATGTGGTGAAGACGATTTGCTGAAGTTCAAATCAAGCATCAGAATGGGGAAGAAAGGGGATTTCGAAAATGGCATGGTTGTTGGTGCCAGACGGGCTGTTCTGAGTATTTAACCATTTAACCCCGGCCTATAGCCATTTGGCGGCCGCAAAAATGCATTAGCTTTCCGGGGTGTACGCCATTTGGCGTCCTCCCGCATATGCGCAGTTTGCGCGGTTGCAGAGCCGCACAGCGGCGCGATCTGTCACCGGCCGTGTACCTCGGACACGGCCGATGACAGATCTTAGCACCGGCCCCTGTTGCCGGTACCATGTGACCTGCTGTGACCAATCACAGCAGGTCACATGACAGTTGTATACAATGGATGGCTTCATTCATGCCATCCATTGCATACTAGTGTCTAGCTGTGAATGGTCACAGCAGGTCACATGCACATGTCATGTGATTAGCTGTGGCCAAATCACAGCTAGGCACAAAAAAAAAAAAAAACCTGATTGAATCGATGTCATTCACATAAATGCTTGCTTATAGCAAAGTAATTCTTTGCTATAAGCAAATTGTGTAAAAAAAAACAAAAAACTACTGATCACTTCCCCAAAGTAGTACAATGTTACTATGGTAACATTGTACTACTTTGGTCATAGTAAAATATGAAAAAAAAATCTTAAAAAAATAAAAAAATTTAATAAAAAATAATAAAAAAATAAATCAAAATAAAAAAATATATATATATATTTTTTTTTTCATACTGTAACCAGTCAGTGTCCCTGTCCACCGCCATGCCAGTTATATGATGATGCTGTACTGCACTGGTGACAGTATATAAAAAAAAAATAGTGAAAATAATTTTTTTAATTTTTTCATTTTCTGAAAACGTATGACAAAAAAAATACAACTTAAAAAAACTCGCCATTCCTCTTATGACTGTCTACTTTACAAAAAGGGGTCATTTGGGGGATATCTTTACTGTTCTGACATTCTTGTACCTCAAGAAATTAGATTGGCTGTCAGTACTTCAGGATTGATCAATTTTCAGATCTATACCACAGTTTGTGAACTCTATAACTTTCCTACAAACTAAAAAATACATCCTAATTTGGGTTATTTTCACCAAAGAGATGTAGCGGAATACCTCTTGGCCTAAATTTATGAAGAACAATTATTTATTTGTAAACTTTTATAACAGAAACAAAGAAAAACGTGTTTTTTTTTCAAAATTTTTGGTCTTTTTTTGTTAATTTAGCAAAAAATAAAAACCCCAGTGGTGATTAAATACCACCAAAAGAAAGCTCTAGTTGTGTGAAGAAAATGATAAAATTTTAGTTTGGGTACAATGTTGTATGACCGCGCAATTGTCATTCAAAGTGTGAGGCGCTTTGTTCCTGTTTGTGGATGACCTTTTGTTATTTGTTAATGATACAGGTCCTTCACTGCAAGGGAAGTTCCAATTTTTGAATTCCTATTCATTGGTCATGGGCCTCAGGGTAAATTGGATTAAATCCCTACTATTTCCAAAAGGCCCTGATGCAGGGCTTACGGCCTCACCTGATATACCACTTAAATAGGTTGAGGAGTTTACATATTTAGGTGTAATTAATTCCCAAACTGCATCTGATTTTCTCCCCCTTAATCTGATTCCGATGTTACAGGCTGTCACGTTAAAACTAAAAGCATGGGGGACTGCCAGAGTCCCTGCTAAGAGGAATAAACCTGACAAAAATGAAAATTTCACATATCTGTTTAGAAACTCCCCACAGTGGATACCAATATTCTTTTTCACACGCTTACACCAGCTTTTTTCTTCTTTTCTGTGGGGTCCACAAACTCCGACATATAAATTGTCCACCCTTATGCATCTTCAATTACAGGGGGGCTTAGCTTTGCCGGCCTGCTACAAATACTTCTTGGCCACTCAACTGGTTACTATTGCCTGGTGGTTATGCCCGCATTAGATCAATCCTTTTACTGTTTTGGAAGCTGCGGTGGTGCACACTCTGGAGGCTTCCAATTTCTCCTATTTAGAGGCCCTCAGGCCCCTTATGCATTAACTCCCTCCATGCCCACTACCCTGCAGGCCTTGAGAATGTACCAAGCATGTGAACTCCTTCCCAAACTTGCTGTGTCACCGAATACTCCCCTTTGGCTTAATCCCTCCTTACCACAGTTTTACATGTTGCCAAACCCAGGTGCCTGGACCAAATATAAGAGCAAAACGATTTCTCAGGAGGTGGTAAATGGAACCCTGAAATCCATGGCTCATTTTTCCTCAGACTTGAATGTGCCTACTACTTATTTTTTTCTGATACATGCAGCTCTCCCATGCTTTCCATGCCCAGTTTTCATGGGCCTCACCCGTGATACTCCAGTCAGATTTAGAACAGGTGCTTAGTACAGAATGCTTTGAAAAACCTACCTCTCATTTATATGCTCATCTTGCATCTGTGTCTTTGCCTGTACTTGAAGGCCTTCAGGGTCGGTGGTTGTGGGACATCCCAGATTTAGACAACGATTAAGTTGATCCAGGGAATATCAGATTGCCTCTCGGGGGATCAGGAAGGAATTTTTTTTCCTTGCAGAAGCAAATTGGATCATGCTTTGCTGGGTTTTTACAGCCTTCCTCTGGATCAACTGTGGGTATAGGATTATAGCTTTCTTTTTTTTTAATGGTTGAACTGGATGGACTTTTGTCTTTTTTCAGCCAGACTATGTAACTATGATTAGGACGACATCTGGGATCTCAACTTTCAAACTCTATTGTCCTTGGGGGTTCATCCAATTTAAGATTGTGCATACAGCCTACTTCACTCCGTCTAGATTTCATAAAATGGACCCATCTCACCCACAGGATTGTTGGAGGTGTGGCCATTCCCCAGGAGACTTCTCCCACATGTTCTGGACTTGTCTCGCAATCACTGGATTTTGGGAAGAGGTAATGGCAATGATAAATAATCTGACGTCCATCCCCTTGAGACTCACTGATGATTTGCCTATTAGGCCTAGTTGAAAACTTAATCCCCACGGTAGCAGAAATAACTTGGTTTCTTTACTGTATGTAAATCTCTCACGGTATGATGAGATCACTTTTGTTTGAGTCATTCTCTATTGTCTTATCATACTGTGCTTATCCAAAACTCTGTACATGGTACACTTTAAATGTTCAAGTGTTTACCTTGCTGATTTGTCTACTGGATTTATATTATTCATATATCCCCCCAACGTGGGTCTACACTTATGTGTTGTACTGTTCATTTGTTGTTGTTGAAAGTTTTAATAAACAGATCTAAAAAAAAAAGTAGTTGAATGTGCACAACTACACTGATCCACTGCATGAAGATGGTCAAGAGATGATTTACATATACCCTCCACTGTATACAGAAGGTGCTGCATTGCTTGCTCAAATAGGATAGCATATATACTTAACAAGAAATATTTTCTTTTTTTTTGTATGACTAATGTGAAGTAACTTGATGCACACAATTACACTGATACACAGCATAAAGATGGTCATGAGATGATTTACATACAGTGATCAGCATAAATGTGTATACCCCCAAATATTTGTCAAAAAACCTTTACTTCACATTCAGAATCAACATTTTCTATGGGACACTATACTAAAAAATACTCCCACAAATGCGGGCCATTGATTGCAAACAAGATTTGTTAATTTGCACACACAAAAGTATTTTTCCTAACAAATTCATTCAAGACCATGTTGCACAAATGAATACACCCCAATGAAAGCCTTAGGAGCAAAGCTAAATTTTAGACAACAAATTCCTAATAATTAACCAGAATTCAACTGCAGGCGAGTTTGACATTTCTCTTCCATGTGAGTTTCCCACATGGAAGAGAAATGTCACAAGGCCTGAGAAAGAAAATAATTTCTTTACACAAGAAAGGTGAAGACTACAAGAAGATCAGCAATCTTTACTTATCAGTCAGAACACTGTAGTAAAAGTAATACAAAAAATTAACCAAGATGGAACTGCAACCATCTCACAGAGATGTTCAGGCCATCCGCGGAAGTTAATACCTCGTCAGGAGCATCTTCTGATGAGAAGGGTTGAAGAAAATTGCCATGCAAGTTCACTGCAGTTAGCTAAAGAAGTAGAAAATCACTGGGGTGATTGTTTCCCGTGACACAATATGGCATACACTGCAGAGGAATGGCATGCATGGGCAGCCTCTCCTAAAGCCTATGCACAAAAAAGCCCGCCTAGAATTTGCCAGGGCACATGCTGAAAAAGAAGAAGACTACTGGAACTTTGTACTCTGGAGTGATGAGACCAAGATAAATGTTTTTGGAACTGATGGCTTTAAAACTGTATGGCTTCACAAAGGTTGTAGAGGAGTACAAAGAAAAATGCATGGTGCCTACGGTGAAACATGGTGTTGTCCTTCTGTGCAACTGCATGAGTGTTGCTGGTGTCAGGGAACTGCATTTCATTGATGGTCTCATGAATTCACAGATGTACTGCTCTATATTGAAAAAGATGCTACCATCACTCTGTGCCCTTGGTCGTTGTGCACTTTTCCAACATGACAATGATTCAAAACACACATCTAAGGCCACTGTTGCATTTATGAAGAAGAACAGGGTAAAAGTGATTCAGTGGCCAAGTGTGTCTCCTGATCTGAACCCAATCAAACACTTATGGGGAATTCTGAAGAGACAAGTTGAGCATCACTCTCCATCCAGCATCCAGGCTCTAAAAGAGGTCGTTCCTGAAGAATGGAAAAAGATAGATGTTGCAATATGTCGCCAACTTGTTCATTCCATGCCTAAAAGAGTTGGTACTGTCCTTACAAATCATGGAGGTCATACAAAATACTAAATTTAGTAGGTTTTGTTGTGGAGCATATTCATTTCAACTAATTTAAGTAAAACTGAAGATTTTGTTCTAAGTTATAATATTAACCTTACTTTCATGAAATGAGCTAAACAAATGTTCTATACAACTCAGTTTTGACAAAATTTGGGAAATTGTTCTTTGAGATATTAAATAAAATCTTACTTTTCAAACGGGGCGTACTCATTTATGCTGAGCACTGTATACCACACCCATTCAAGTAGTGATGTGCATGACTACACTGATCCACTGCAGGAAGATGGTCAGGACATGATGTACATATATGCTACGTTGTATACAGTAGGCTCTGCATTGCTTGCTCAGGTAGGGTATCATATATACTGAGAATTATTTTCTTCTTTATATATGACCAATGTGAAGTACTGTAGCTGGATGTGCACGATTACACTTCTCCACTGCATAAAGATGGCCACGAGATGATTTACATATACTACTGTATACAGAAGGTGATTAAAGCTGAGCTCAACCCAAAAGGGGAAGTTCCGCTTTAAGGACTGCTCCCCCGCTCCCCATTAAGGATTGGCACCTTTAGGGAGCCTAGGCGATTGGAAACGGAAGGTGTCCTCCCCCCCTGTAGTCTTTTGGGACACGTGACAGGTCCCAGAAAACTACAGGACCATTCACGAAGCACAGTGCTACTCACGCATGTGCAGTTGGTACCCGGCTGTGAAGCCGCAAGGTGTCACAGCTGGGTGCCCACACTAAAGATGCCAGCCTCCTGGAACTCCTGGAGGCTGGCCAATGAAACGAGCTGCAGGGGACACACCATGGGATTGAGGGACAGGTAAGTGGCTGTTTTTTTAAAAGTCAGCAGCTGCAGTTTTTGTAGCTGCTGACTTTTTTTTCTTCTTTTTTTATAGGTCGAGTGGAACTCCGCTTTAAATTCCCCTGTGGATGTGTATGGCCTCCTTGGTCTGTTATGCAATGATTATCACAGGACGATTCATTTACAATAGTCACTCTGCACTGAATATGTCCCTCCACTAATGCAACCTGTCTCATATTACAACACTGCTAGCTACCAGCATTTCAGACATTTTACAATGAGTGATAGTATATAACCACCATCAGGGGGCTCAAACCCATATTAATTGGTCATGTTTGAATCCACAGGGGATCTAACCTCTAATATTGCAACATAACAGGGTTACTCTTTTTGCCATACTTTATAGGTAATTTTTGTTCATATAGAAGGTTGCCAATTTGTGAGCGTTTTCTTTTAAATACCTGACCAAGTTTATCTGTATTTCGTAAGTAGTAATTGTTATTTTGGATCATTAAATAAAACAATGTCTTGGGTTCTAATATTTGGTAGTATACATTTTGATATACCTTCACTCTTTTCTTTATAAAGTTAGTGGTGTCAAGTCCACAAATCTTATTTTTTTTTATTTTCTGGTCTTACTTGTACCATACTGTATGTTTTTGTGTAATATCCTTTTTTTTATTGAAAACCAAGGGGTTGTCCTTGCTTTTAGGAACAACATATATAAATAAATACAAGAACACAGGCAAATTTTTCAATTTAAGTGTAGATTATATGCTTTTATTATAAAAAGTTAATGTGTTCTGTAAAGTCTTGGAACTTACTGTTCAGTATCTATTGACCCTGCTGGAGGTTGTACACACATTTTTTATAGATTTTGCAATTAGATCTTTCTTTGTTGGATCCAGGGCCATAGATAATTTATTTGTTGGGGGGGATTTGTGGTTGTTCAGTAGCAGGTTCCAGGTAAAAGGCTTTTTAATAAAATAAAGTATGACAGATTCAAAGTACAGTTGTATATTATCCAGTCATCGGGTGCGAACTAAGCAAGTGCAAAGTGAGTGTGTTGCCTACCACGATATGGTGCCCTTACCAGCTCAGTATGGTTAGCGATTATGTATTATGGTGCAAAGGGTGCCATTGTGTCAGACAGAGCACTCACTGATTTTTACACTTTTTTTTTTCCTCTTTACTGATAAATATATATATATAAATAAATAAAGACACAGGACGGTGTCTTTTGAACTGTAATAGCCAACCTTACTGGGCATGTGCAAAGGTCACCATCTTGTGGAAAGCAGCACACTTGCTAATCTTTGCAAAAAAAAAAAAAAAAAGCTGTGAGTGCATTGTATGCCACAAGATGGTGTCCTTTTGTTTTTAACCTGCTGTGGTGGCACATGAAGAGCCATTTCACACTGCTCTCGCTGACACACTAAGAGCTGGTGGTAGGGGATGGTATGATGCGCTTTCAGTGCATCACACAGTTCCCTTTATTTCCTTTTTGTGTGACCTTTATTTGAAGTGTACAAAGTGACACTTCACGTCACAGCAACAGGGTGCATTGTGCTGCTGTGTGGGGACATGCGACACCTTCCTGTGCACTGCAATAAAATACAGCACAGCTCACTGAACCGTACCTCCGGGTTGTGTATCCTAGCAGTGACCCGTGTTCATTCAATGCAGAAAAATTCAGGTCACTGCAGTATGTGTGAACACAGCCCAAGACATAATAGCTAAGCCATTCTTACTGTGCACCTTTATCTGAGCATTGCTCAGGCCATTACATTGTGGTAGGCCATTTATAACCCATTCAAATTAAGGCCTCCTTCACTCAGCTGCTTAGCAGCTGGAATGACCGGGCATGTGAATAAAAGTGGTTGATCAGCCCATTTAAACTAATGACAGGCTAACAGTGCTCACCACTGTTCGCATTTAGTCACACACAAAGCAGTTACCTGCAGTTAGGGACAGATGTCTTAGCCTGGACAAAGCTGATTAAAAAAAAAAAAAAAAAAACTGCATTTTTTTGCAGCTGTGTGCATTAGCCCTGAGAGAAGTAGTACTGTGCAGCATCCATACATACAGAATAGGAGCAGATAGTGAGAATTACACCCAGCTTACAGGACAAGAGAAGTGGTACTGTGCAGTCTATATGTACAGAATAAGAACAGATACTGAGAATACACCTGGCATACAGGACAAAAGAAGTGGTACTGTGCAGTCTATATGTACAAAATAAGAACAGATACTGAGAATACACCTTGCTTACAGGACAAGAGAAGTGGTACTGTGCAGTCTATATGTACAGAATAAGAACAGATACTGAGAATAATGGAATAAAGTGCAACAGCGCTAGGTGTCTAATAGTTAATCGGATGAATAGATGCATATGTAAATTAATAAATTAATTAATTGAGCTGCTAGCATAGAAAGTGAACCTCAAAAAACTTCGGATAGTATGTAATAAAAATATGCAGCGCTCATATATTAGAAATTAACCTGATTGCATACATTAAATATAAATTAAGCAAGATTCATGATTAAAATAAAGCATTAGAATATAAACATATTAAACTTGTGACTTCTGTGGTACATCCGAGGTTGAGAAACCAGAGGGAAGTTTGTGACTCTTGTGGTGAAAGAACTGAGAATAGCTTGCACTCTGCTGTCTCAGCACATGGAGCATGGAGTAATTAAGACCTACTCCTGGTACTCTGAAAGGAAGCCACTGAAGAGGATGATGTCATCTTATCTCTCGCCACTAGATGTCATGTTCCCAGGACAGCAGGACGGGGATCCCAGAGATATACATCAGCCAATGGAGGGATTAATCCAGCAGATCAGTCAGCAACCCACAGGAGACCAAGAGGAATCGAGCACCTTCAAAAAGCCCGGGCTCCCTCCAAAATAAGAGAGCCACAGGCCAGAAGCTTTGATAGTGTAGTATGTATTTATTTAAGCAGTAATTTCAAAATGGTAAAACACACTTACAAATTTCAAATTGCAGGAACATAGGGCAGCTAAGTGGTAAGTCCAGACAGTTGGGGGGCACCCTGCTGACGCGTTTCGTGTGACACACACATTTTCAAAGGGGGTGTATTGCAGAAAAACGATCAAATTTAAAGCCCGCAGTACGCACCGATGACGTCATTGCGGCAAAGCCGCGCATGCGCAGTACGCTCATGCGGCGGCCATTTTCTTTAAGTGCAGTACAAATAGACACATTGAACAGAACTCCATGCTAAAGGATTCAGCAGGGGACATTATGCCTGTGTACCATAGAAGCAGCCACAATATAGAAGAATTTCTATTTGGCATATGAATTAGCATTCTTGGAACAATAGACCAGACAACTTACTAATTCAAAGTGCCTATATAAGATTGAAATGGATAGTAACTATAAAATTAGCATACATAGCAACATGTCTAAACAGGTAGACTAGGTACCTTGCCAATAAAATACGTTCAGGGAGGTATTGCACCATGTGAATATATATAAAAACCGCATATGAAATTGCAATTAAAAGATCATCTCATCAATGAAGAGATCGTAAAATATACAGTAACAGAATGGTTAATGAAAGACCAGCATATACAATATATAACCGCGTGTTTAAAAAACATATTCATGATATATAATATATCATTTTGTCCTGAAACATAGTCACAAAGTGGTGATATTGAAAGAAGGTGGAATAATACCACTAAAGCATCAAAAATTATATCAGAAAGTGTCACCATCTATATATGCATAAACGCATGTGACCAAAATGTATACCTAAAAGATTAAATGAGATAAATATATGTGATAGGAGTAAACTGGAGTGGAGAACAAGAAAATCCGCTACAGTAGATAAGCTATAAAAAATGGGATAACATCCACATAAAAAACGCATCAATATAAAAAATCTGAAAAAGCATAAAAAGCTTAAAAAGCAACCAAACCTCATTGAAGACTTATTTAAAAGAGCATTTAAAAGAGCAACCAAACCTCATATAAATGAATTAACAAAAACGCATGCCGTAAATATATATGGTAAGAATAATAAATTATATTGTGACGCAGATTAGCTAGTATCGATAAAACAATTGATGTCCAACTCTATATTAAGGCCTAAAGGAGATGATGTACGTAACAAATAGATCCATTTTGTCCCTTCGTTTATAAACTCCTCTCCAGTGTCTATGGACCATATCTATGCCGATAAACTTAAGGGAATGTGGATCCCGATTGTGTTGTTGGCGAAAATGCATTGATAAAGAGTGTTCTTTAAAACCCTTCTTAATATTTGTAAGATGTTCATGCAGCCTGTCTCTTAATCTCCTGGTGGTCCTGCCAATGTACTGTTTCCCGCAGGAACATTCAAGGAGATAAACTATGGGGAGGCTATTACATGTGATGGTGGAGTCTATCGTGTATTGCTTACCAGTAGAGCGAGAGCAAAAAGTGAAGATAGGTGTTTTGTGGATGCCATTGTAGACGCATAACATGCATCGGTTACATGGGAAGAAACCTTTCCGATTAAAGAACGTGAGTTGTCTCGGGGGATTTACCACATTTGGAGCAAGTTTATTCCTAAGAGAAGAGGCTCTCCTATAGGTGATTTCTGGTTGGTCGGGTAACGAGCTTCCCAATACTGGGTCACTTTTAAGGATACACCAATGTGTTTTAATGATTTTGGCTACATCTTTGTACTGGGCTGAAAAATTGGTGATAAATGGACAGAATCTATTGTCCTTATTTTTGTTTTTGTGCCCAGTAGAGAGGAGCAACTCTCTATTGGTGTTCTTTACATTATCAATTTCTGTCTCTAAAATATTACTGTTGTAGCCTTTTTCCACAAACCTCTTTTTAAGGACAGTGGATTGTTGGATGAAATCGTCAACATTATCACAATTACGACGGACCCTTAGGAATTGGCCCCTAGGTATGTTATTTAACCATCTTGGAAGATGGCAACTATTTATTGGAATGAAACTATTCCGGTCTGTCTGTTTAAAAAAAGTCTTTGTAGATAACCCCGTACCATTATTAAAAATGTTCAAATCCAGAAAATTAATTTCCTGGAAATCATATTGAAAAGTCAATTTGATGTTATTGGTATTGTAATTCAGGGTCGTGAGAAATTTATCAGGGAAAATTCATCACCACCCCATAATAGGAAAATATCATCGATGTACCAACGATATAAGCGGAGATGTGGCCAGTCCCTGGAGTAGATAATATCCTCCTCCCAATAAGCCATAAACAAATTGGCGAGGCTCAGCGCAAACTTTGCACCCATTGCAACTCTGGTGATCTGCAGAAAATAATTATTACTAAACCAGAAATAGTTATGACACATTGCAAATTTGAGAAGATCTAATATAAAACTTTTCTGTAATGGGGGGATGTCTAAAGCACCCTTCAAGTAATAATCCACAGCTTGAAGTCCATCATCATGTTTTATGTTGCTGTAAAGGGTGGAGACATCCGCCGTTACTAAATAGGTCGGTTTAGTCAGTCTAATATCTTTAATAACAGATAACACTTGTTTTGAATCCCTTAGAAAGGCTGGAGTATTAATCACCAGAGGTTGGAGGAAGCCATCTATCATCTATGTATTCTCCAACACGTGCACAGAGCGACCCAATGCCACTTACAATAGGGCGGCCTGGGGGGTTGATAGGATCCTTGTGGATCTTTGGAAGACAATAAATTACAGGCAATTTTGGAACAGTAGGGCATAGATAATCTTTTTCTTTCTTATTCAGGATACCAGCTTCATACCCTGTATTAATTAAAGATTTTAATGATTTTTTATAGGCAAATAACGGATTGTTGTTAAGAAGCATGTATGTTTCTTTATCTTCTAGGATGTTACTAACTAGTGCAAGATAATTAGTTCTGTTCATTATCACGACCCCTCCTCCCTTATCGGCGGGCCTTACTACTAGATCTTTTTCTTCTAATAGATTCTTAATTGTGTTATCGATATGTAACTGGTCATGATATTTTTTGACTTTGGTTTTTTCAAGATCATTTAAAACCATATTCTTAAAAATTCTAATATGGGAATGTGCTGGAGGATTAAAAAGGGAAGCATTTTTAAGATTGGAAGATTTAAAAGTACCAGTTGAGATCGGAGTAGTGTTGCTCCTTATAGGATTGTTAATAAAATGTCTTTTTAATGCCAATTTTCTGGTGAACTTGTGTACATCTATAAATGTACCAAATTTATTAAGTTTTGCAGATGGAGCAAATTTTAGCCCTTTATTTAAAAGCGTCAATTCGTTTTTAGTGAGTGTTTGGTTGCTGAGGTTAAAAACACCAGATTCCACTACGTCCTTCTCTTTTTGTCTATTAACCCTCGCTCTTCCTCGCTTTCCTCTTGTCGCCAACTTCTTTTTCTCCCTGGGCCCTGCTCTAAAAAATGGTTATATCCATTATGATGAGGCTTTGGGTGTTGTATATTGGCGGGAGGTCCTCTGTTAGGAGCCTTATTATGGGAATGTGGATGAGGGGAGCAATGTGGATGTGGGTTTCTGGAGTTATGTGATGTATTATAATATGGTCTATGTTGTAGCTGGTAGATCCGACTCCGTGACGGAGTTCTGTTGTGAGGTCCACCAGTCTGATGAGAATATTCATGATGATAATCATCATAGTAACAATAGCCATTACCCCCTCTATCCTCACTATATTGCGGATAATAATCCGGCAGCGGGGACTGGAACCTTGCTCTAGGGGGATGAGTGTTAATTCTAATGGGGGATCGGGAATAAGATCGCCGCCTGTAATCATGGTAAGGGTAAGTACCTGATTGCCTATCATTGTTACGGGGAGTGTGATGATAATTAATCAAAGGGGCAAATCTATTAGATATAGGAATGTTGTAGCTTGGTTTAAGAACCAAGGGTCCAGGTGAGACAAAAGAGGAGTCCCTCTTTCTAAAGATAGGTGTCTGTGGGGGTAAAGGTCCCTTTTTGGGTTTGGGATCTTTAGAGGGCTGGTGGTGGATAGATGGATGAACCACCTTAGATACATCTCCAGATACAAAATCATAATTAGCTGATTCCCATTTAAAGACGGATTTTTCTTTATAATCATAATAGTCTCTAGTATACTTTTTCTTTTTCTTAATTTTTTGTTCTTTTTCTGTCTTTTCCAGTAAGCTTTTTAATTTCTCAGATTCAACTTTATATTCTTCTCTGTCCATATAAGGAACAAGCAGATCCTTGGTTTTGTTAATTTCTGTATCTAAATAAGCCAATTTCTTTTTTTTCCTTGTTAAAAGGAATTCAAGTAGTTCAAGGCCTTTAGTATTAAAAAATATATACCACTCTGATTCGCTGTTAATGTCTCCTACTTCTGGAGGGATGTCCCATCTAAGAGATCTTGGGACCATGCCTTCTTTTAAATATTTTTCTAAAAAGGAGATATCCCATAATGTGCGAATCTCAGAGGTGGTGTGATTAGATAGATGTAAAAACAAACCATGCCGGTCATTGGACAATTTATCGTGAGTAAACACATCATCTGTAATAATGGATCTATTTGATCTGTATTCGAAAATATCCATTACAGGTATAGATATTAATCCAAGCTACACCTTGCTGCTAGTAAATGAGGTGAAACTGGTCAAAAATGGAATAAAGTGCAACAGCGCTAGGTGTCTAATAGTTAATCGGATGAATAGATGAATATGTAAATTAATAAATTAATTAATTGAGCTGCTAGCATAGAAAGTGAACCTCAAAAAACTTTGGATAGTATGTAATAAAAATATGCAGCGCTCATATATTAGAAATTAACCTGATTGCATACATTAAATATAAATTAAGCAAGATTCACGATTAAAATAAAGCATTAGAATATAAACATATTAAACTCGTGACCTTGCCGCAATTACGTCATCGGTGCGTACTGTGTATGCGCACCGCAGGCTTTAAATTTGATCGTTTTTCTGCAATGCACCCCCTTTGAAAACGTGTGTGTCACACAAAACGCATCAGGAGGGTGCCCCCCAACTGTCTGGACTTACCACTTCGCTGCCCTATGTTCCTGCAATTTGAAATTTGTAAGTGTGTTTTACCATTTTGAAATTACTGCTTAAATAAATACATACTACACTATCAAAGCTTCTGGCCTGTGGCTCTCTTATTTTGGAGGGAGCCCGGGCTTTTTGAAGGTGCTCGATTCCTCTTGGTCTCCTGTGGGTTGCGGACTGATTTGCTGGATTAATCCCTCCATTGGCTGATGTATATCTCTGGGATCCCCGTCCTGCTGTCCTGGGAACATGACATCTAGTGGCGAGAGATAAGATGACATCATCCTCTTCAGTGGCTTCCTTTCAGAGTACCAGGAGTAGGTCTTAATTACTCCATGCGCTGAGACATCTGGTTAGTGCTATTCTCAGTTTTTTCACCACAAGAGTCACGAACTTCCCTCTGGTTTCTCAACCTCGGATGTACCACAGAAGTCACGAGTTTAATATGTTTATATTCTAATGCTTTATTTTAATCATGAATCTTGCTTAATTTATATTTAATGTATGCGATCAGGTTAATTTCTAATATATGAGCACTGCATATTGTTATTACATATTAGATACTGAGAATACACCTGGCATACAGGACAAGAGAAGTGGTACTGTGCAGTCTATATGTACAGAATAAGAATAGATACTGAGAATACACCTTGCTTACAGGACAAGAGAAGAAGTGGTACTGTGATGTCTATATGTACAGAATATGAACAGATACTGAGAATACACCTGGCATACAGGACAAGAGAAGAAGTGGTACTGTGCAACATGCATACAGAATAAGAACAGCCACAGAGAATTACACCCAGCACATAAACTTTTTACTATTGTGCAGTGTTCATACGTCCTTAGTTCTCAATCTATTACAGAATTAAAAACATACATTGATTTTTCTTTTCCCTCAACCCCCCTTTTTTTCACCCCTGCTTATCTATTTTTGGTTTCTCCACAGTTTGGATAGTCACACACCCAGCTGATCTAGCATTTTCCTGCTGAGATCTTCTCAGCAGCCAGCACTCAGGTCCCACACCACCATGTTTATATGTGATGTCATTAGGAATGCTCCCACTAATGCACCGCTAGGCCCGCCCACCTCCTCTGCAAATGAAACACTAAAGGCCTCCTGGGATAAGTGATGTACATATCCCAGGAGGCACAGTACATGTCCTATGCATAGGCAAATGACATGTATTGGAGATAGGCCTGAACTCTTCCTGAAGAAAGAAAAAAAAAAAGCCCTTTAGAGGTAGGGGAGTGGAGGAAGGGTGAACAGGAGGTATTTTCTATTTATGGGTATAGATCTGCTTTAAGCAGGACATGTAATTAGAGATTCTCAGTGCCAATGTGTGCAGTATAGCCTATGTTATTAAAGTAGTCACTGCTCCCTAGACTATTAGTATTACAAGCCCATGAATGTTTCAGCTGAAAACAATCATTTTTCATGCAATAAAAAAAGTTAGAGGGCAGCAGACAGTCCAATCTGGTTCTGGCAGATGTTGTGGTGTCAACTGCCAAGTTAGAGGGCTAAGGGGCCCCAAACAGAGGAAAAGCCAGTCCGTTTATAACTGCAACTTACCTATGTATGGTAGCACAGCAGTGGTAAGTGATCCATAACAGTCAGTGAAAATGAGTGAGGCCAAAGTGTGGCACGGAAGCTCAGCTGCAGTTTGCAGGCACAGAGTACTACAGACTACCAGCTTTGTGCATTTTGCCCTCCAGGCCAGGCTCCTCTCCAACTAAGGTGTGAAAGCGGGCAGCTGCAGGAAAACAAAATGTAGAGAGCGGTGGGTAGCACTACAGGCACCACCTGCCATGCTGGAAACATCACTGTGATTTGTCAGCCCTGCCTGCCAGTGTAGAAGAGCATAAGTTCTGCCCAGCCTACTACACTGTGATCACTCCATCACTGACTGCTAGGCTGCATTCTGTTGAGCGGTGCTGGGGCCATGTGTGACAGCAGGGCAGAGACATGTGGCATTTTGACAGGATGCCTTGGGGGGGGAGGGGGGGTTATACTCCCCTGGCACCCCCTTATCTATGCCCATGGTTGGATCTAACTGCAGAAGTGTTTAGTTCACCTGTTGGCCTTTAACAAAAAAATTATATGTGCAGATGACTGATGGTTTTCAAGTAATTTTATTTCCACTTCATCCTTGCAAAAAAAAAAAAATCAAACATTCATATCTTTAAAGTCTTTCATGTGTATTTCCACACCTTAGATGGAAGTTCTACACATAGAAAACGTAGATTGTTCTATGCCATATATAACAGCAGATCTTAACAGCTTATTTCCAGCATCCTTTTTCACGTTTTCCCCAGTGTCTTGGCTGTTGAAGACTTCTTTGGCCACAAGAGAGATGGCATTCTGTTTTCAACTTTGTGGAGGGTTGAGTACTTTAGTTATATAATCAAGTGCCACTTCCTATTTCTTCAGTTGTTGGTCCACCAAGAAAGAAGGCCCAGGCCTGGCTCACTTATGGAACCCTAAAAAGGTAACAAACAATTTACAACTTTCTTTAAATTTAAGACTGTAGAAAACAGGAGATATATGTATCATCAAAAAATAATTATTTTCATTTTCATAAAACACTTCTTGAGAATTGGCACTCCCCCCATTTTTCTCCCCTACCTTACCCCTATGGTTGGGTCTTCTTCAAAACACATACCCATCCAAGGAATCCAGCTTTATCCTGCTGTGATCTGCTCAGCCATCTTAGTCCTGCTCACTGATGGGAGATAGCGGTCTTATCCTGGGTTTAGGCAGTCAGCCCAATGACGCCCTCTGGCTGTTCTGTGTCCCTTGTCCTTTAGCCTCCTGGGCAATGCGGTGTAGTATCCCAGGAGACTGCATGACAAAGACCACATCACTCTTGTTTGGGATTGGGGGCCCCAGGGCTACAATTTAGTTGCTAAGACAGCACCAGTTGTAATTTCCTTGTTTCCCCACTTTGTTGCAAGTTTTTATTCTCTAACGGTTCTATAAAGGGATGTCAGCAGGGTTCAGATAGGCAGACAGAAAAAAAGTAATGCTCTTTACTAAAAATATCCTGCTTAATAACCTGTCATTATTAAACTTACCTATTTTAAGACCTATTCAGGATTCTCAGTAAACATGATTGACTAACATACCAGCATCTCATTTGTTGTCCTTCAAACAAACGTTTCCTGGCAAACCAACTTGTTATATTAACCGGGTTTAAAAAATAGCCAGGGACAAACATATCTTATATGAAACAATTACCGTTCATCACTAAATATTCTTTATGCAAACTTGGAAAAAGATTCCTCCCTATAATATTATGGTGTATCAGAATTTATTCTGTAAAAAATAATCTGTGAACCAAATAAAGTACCTCTTACATTTTCCTCTTCAGTTCCCACAGTATACAGCAACCAGATTATAGTAAAGCCACTGTATGGAGAGGTGAAAGACTCGGTAATTCAATCTTAAAGTGCGTAACAGCCTAAGGTGGGAGGACTTTGTCAAATATAAAGCTACACACTATCTTGCCTACCAATGTTCCCCCTATAGGAGGTTTGAATTTCAATGGAAATCTATAGTTGAGACAGAAGCACTTTCACAAATACTTGTCAGTTAGCTCCATTCCTTGGCTGCTAAGAGCTTTCCTCAATGAAAATTTCCCACTTTGCATCATTAAAAAATAAAATTAGCTCCTTGCTGCCACTGAAAGACAATTTAGACTTTTACTTGGGCATTGAATAAAGTACTCTCAGGTTTAAAAAACAGGAAGAGTCAAACTATATTGTTGATCTTATTTTATGACAAGATTGTAGTTCTCATTTAAAATACAACTAGTCATAAAATTATTTTAGGAATTAATATGCCTTGAAAAAGTCTGTTGCATAACTGGGATTCTGTTGCTACAAATTAGGGTCAGATTAACCTCCCTGGCGGTATTCCCGACTGTAGCTTGGGGTAAAGTTTCAGTACCACAAGCGGTAACCCCGAGCTACACTCGGGCTTCCCATGCGGCACTGCTCTGCGATCCCTCGATCATTTACCTTGTCCTTCGCTCCCGCGATGTCCCTCCTGCAGTGTCCCCGGCAATGTAATCCGGCGGATGCCGGCATCTGTCATCTGGGTTCCGTCCCCTGCGAGCGCCGGGACGTGCGGGGGACGGAACGGCGGGAAATTTGAAAATGATAAAAAGTGACACATTCACTAAAATCACATACTAAAACATTACTGTATCAAACCATTTCACATACATTTTGTCCCTAGTGCTTTGTCCTGTGCCCTGCCTGCATTTTTACTGTTCTTTCTGCCTGGAAACTGAGAAAAGTCCATGGCGTCCAAAAAGCGTCCCTTTAGGTCAAAAGCGGTTTTAGACCAGCTAGAAAACAGCGATAGTAAATTAGAACTACTTGCAGAATTGAGTGATGATTCGTGGGGAAATTCGTCATCAGACACTGAAAACGATTTTACGACTTTGCTCAGTGATGTGCGAACTGGGCGCTATATTTCAAATTTCAGTGTTTTTGGTTTGATTATATTATTGAATTAAATGTATTATATTATTTTTTATGATTATTTATTAAATTATAATTTATGATTTCGTGTTTCAAGTTTTATCATACCCGGGATGTTTACTAGACTCTTGTTCAGACAGATTTCAGTGAGTTATTCCTAAAAATTACAGGCCTACAATAAAAAAATATTTCCATGCAAAAAAATGTACCGCTTTGAGCACAGAAATATGGACATAATCAGACCGCTAGGGAGGTTAAACAGGGAGGTCCACATGAGTAACTTCCTAGGGTTAACTAGGGCCCTAAACCAGAAAGAAATTGGCCTAGAAGGCATTTATACCCGGAATCGTCACAAAGCAGGTTTACAATTCAAATTAATAAAAGGCTATAATTAAAATACATAAGTTATATGATTAAAATTCTGGCCGTAGGCACACTTTAAACAAACATTACGTCTAAGATACTTTCAGAATAATGGCCCTCACCACTAATGTGTATGGAGCCTCCTTGCGTTGTGTCTCTACAGTATCTGTAGAGGATGAAGCATCTGCAGAGCTGGGTCCAGTAGGTGATGTATCTATGAAGGTCTCATCTACCACACGGAATCTGATGTCCTCTCCGATATCCATGTACAGATCATGAGCTCCTTCTTCGGTTTCATATTCCCATACCCAAACCTGCTCTGCCTCATCACTGAAGTAAAATGGGTCAGGACAAATAAAACGATTTTTGCTATTTGCAATGGTAAAAACTTTGTGATGAGTGGCCATAATGATAGCACAACATACAGTATATTAACCTTTTAAATTTTAAAAGGGGTAATGGTCACCAGGACAAAAATAAATAAATGTTAAACTCTCCCAAGTATTCTAAAAAGGGTTTTATTGCCATCTCTTTTCCCAATGGAGAAAATCACTTCCTATTTCTTTGACTTCCTGCCACCAGAAAAGAAGTAAAGCAAAATCTCTCAAAAAGCAATACACAAAAAGAAAAAGCCTCACGGAGATTTGAACACCTCTCAACTCTAACCAAATCTGAAACTTAAATTAAAAATGTTTTGCTCCAGTTGAGTGGTAGGCTCATATATAAATAAGTTCTGCCCATTTTACATATTGCCACTGAAACGTGTTTATTGCTAAGAAAAGTCCGGTGTTAATTAAAACAATGTTTGGAGGGGCTGACTAGTATCTTATCTTGATGCTACTCTAACTAAAATCAAACAATTTAAAAAGAAGCAGCCTATACTGTACAACAGGCAGAGAGTTCAACCTTTGCTCTCTTGCAGAGCTATGTGCACCACAGACATCCAGCACTTACAGTACATGTGTGTCGGATAAGTTATGCTGCACTTCTTCTACATGCTGCTTCTGTTAGATTTTCTTCTCAGACAGGGTCACTTAAATAAGTGTATCATAACAACACTTCACAACCTACTCTATCTTCACCAAGAAGATAATTTTATGACTCAGATTTGACACTTCCAAATATAAACAGCCATTGCAAGAACCAAGAAAATCATTCTTTAACCACCTCCCGTCCGGCCGTTGTATATAAACGGCCGGACGGTGGCACTGCAGGGTCGGGTGGCCGTCTATAAACGGCCTCCCCGCACCCTGCTTGTGCGCGCTCCCTGGGAGCGCACAGCACCGCGATCCGGTGCCCGCTGTGTCCTCCGATGGTAGCCAGGATCATAATATATATTCCTCTCCATAGTTACATAGAAAGAGAAAAAAAAATTTGCTCCAATCTTGTATTACAGTGCAGTCTCCCCGACCCCTGCTTGTGCGCGCTCCCTTGGACACAGTGAAACACCGATCGTCGGACGGGACCTCTGTACGAGGTCCCGATCATGTGATCACTGATTGGCCAATCAGTGATCACATGCAAAGTAGTAAGCAAGATGTCACTTCTGACATCATTGCTTACTACGTGTGAAATCTGTGAATGATCACAGAGGTCACATGGTACAAGGCTATTCACAAAAGCCTTGTACCATGTGACAAGCTATGACCAATCACAGCTCACTCAGTACTTCTCAATGAGTGCAAGAATGCACACAGAGAGAAAGAGAATTTTTGCTTATAAACTAATTTGGATTTTTTTTTTTTTTACTAAAAAGATAACGGAATAAATTTTGGCTAAGATTTATGATGAAATATTATTTATTTGCAAAATTTTATTTAAAAAAAACACTTTTTTTTCAAAATTTTTGGACATTTCATTTACTTAGCAAAACAAATACAAATCCCAGTGGTGAATAAATACCACCAAAATAAAGCTTTATCTGTCTCAAAAAAATAGTAAAAAATTAATTTGGGTACAGTGTTGCATGACCACGCAATTGTCATTCAAAGTATGATAGCGCTAAAAGCTGAAAATTGCCCTGGTCAGGAAGGGGGTAAAAGTGTCCGGTCTGGAAGTGGTTAAAGTATAAAGTATAACTAAAACTTTATATTTAGTTTTGGATAGAGTGGATAGGGATTAGAACCCCTATCAGTTTTTATTGCTCTCTGTGCCTGTTAGGGAGATTTACCCTCTCTATTTGTCCTGTTTACCATCATTGAAAGTAAAAGAAAATCCCAAATTATAGGTTGTCCCCAAAAAAGTAATAGAGGGGACCTGGAGGTCCCCAAGGAATACCCTAATTTGCAAGGATTTTCTCTCACTTCCTGTTTGGATACGGGACAGGAAGTGAAGGAAAATCTCCAAAATGGAACACAGATGGGGAAAAAAAAAAATCTGACAGGTTATAACCCTCCCTTGCATTATCCAAATTAAATAATGTTCTACTTTATCGCTTTGCGCCTAAGGGTATAACAAATGTTAATGTCTAAGCACAATTTTGCAACTTTGACATGTGTTAGTAAAAAAACAGTACATATCAACACATCTACTTTGTGCATCCCGGTGGATTATACTTTGTTTTTTTTTTTCAGGACAAACTGTGTTTTCATTTTCTTTCAGAGGAAAACTGACCAAAAATTGTAAGAAAACTCTTTTTTTTTTTTCTTTAAATTCGGTGGTAGGTTATGGTAGTAGTAAGAAATATACAGCTAAAGAACAACCCAAAATAAATTCTTCTGCTCCTGAAAATCACAGTGATACTACATATGTGTATGTTAGTAGTTGTTTGTACCCGTAGTATGGCACAGAAACAGTAGTGCACAATTTTGTTTTCTTTTAACCGACTTAAAAACACACAGATACAATTTCAAAAATGTAGAAAAAAAAAATCCTGACCAAAAAAAAAAAAAAAAAATACTGACCCCGACCCGACCCCAACAATAACCCTGGCACTGAAATAGATCAAATCTGATTTTATTTTTTTTATTATTCTTTTTTTTTTCTTATACACACTTTTTTTTTTTCCCTCTCTGCAAGGAGAGAGATACAATGCATTTCTCTCCTCCATTCACAGTGAGAAAACATGAGGGCGGGCTTCACAGTGACCAGGTGTCCCGGAATCGAGAGTTCTGGGTCCCGATCGTTACTGGGGCTTTTGATGAGAACCAGGGTGGATTTGATTTAAATCAAACGGATTTAAATCACGCTTTAAATCATGATTTAAAATCAGTAGTCAGTAAGGCTTGATTTAAATCATAGTTTTCTACATAAAGACTAATTCTTGCTGGTATAACTTTAATATGCAAGTAGATGAAGATTTTTAGAACAACAACTTTTCATATTAGTTTTTTTATCCCCAGTTTAATAGGTTAATCATTCATATTTGGACAACTTTTCAGTTGTACTTAAGAAGGAGAAAAATAATCATTACCTTAATAATAACAATTTAAATAGATTTATTCAACTGAAACAATAACATTACAGCATATGTTATTTGCTTAAACAAACATCCATGTTTGTTAACTAATTTGGCTAAACAAAATATATATATTTTAAGAAACTTAGACTGTCAGCCCCTTCCTCCTCACACTTAGTTTCACTTTCTTCTTGTGCAGATCTATTCCACTCCAAACAATCAGAAAAATATTCTATTCACTGAACTTCTTGAAACTTAGCACTGAAGGGGTTGATTCTGTATTCATAGGTTTGTAGAAGTTAGGATTAAGGTCTTTTTCTTAACTCTGTTCATGTTATAACATTTTTGCTGTGAAGAAGAGGCATGTGATCTCCGCTGAGTCAAATTCAGTTTTGAGAACTGCAAAAGTAAACCAACATCTGTGATAATATCTTGTAGGCAGAGAAACTGCCCAATAATCTTACAAAAACCTCTGGAAGAGCATGACATTGTGAATGGATTCATGGAATTTATTTACCAAAAAAATTAAACATATACAGCCTTATTCTACATAATTAAAAAAACTAATCTTTATTTCATGATGGAATAACCTTTGGATGGTAATATATTTTCCTCAAAAATAATTTTATTTAATAAAATCCGATTTGAATCAAAAACATCCGATTTGAATCAAAAACATCCGATTTGAATCAAAAACATCCAATTTGAATCAAAAACATCCAATTTGAATCAAAAACATCCAATTTGAATCAAAAACATCCAATTTGAATCAAAAACATCCAATTTGAATCAAAAACATCCAATTTGAATCAAAAACATCCAATTTGAATCAAAAACATGCAATTTGAATCAAAAACATGCAATTTGAATCAAAAACATCCAATTTGAATCAAAAAAATCCGATTTTTTTGATTTTTATCCACCCTGATGAGAACCCATGCGGCACGCTCCCAACACAGAGACAAGAACGCAAATATGTGACCTCACAGAAAGAAGCCAAGTCCACCCGGACTGCATATTTACCTACGCTCAGCGCCAAGGGGTTAAAGTGGACTCCTGTTATTCCTCTGCCATTCGCACTCAGACGGAGTCAGCAATGTTAGCCAACCATATGTTACATGTATTTTTGGATCTCTCGAATTTTGTTTTTAAAGTTATGGTCACTTTTGGTGTTTTTTGTGTTCAAGTCTTAACCAATCAACAAAGTAATAGGATTTTTTGTCACTCACCATAAAATCCCTTTCTCTGGAGATCATTGACAGACACAGTTCTTATTCTCAACCATAGGGTTATACTTCCAACTACAGGAGTAGGACACTAGGCACAAAGAGAACACAGCACCGCCTATGGTCAGTCCTAGCTGGTATAACTCCCTCTCTGCTTTAGGGCATTCAGTTACAAAGCAGTGTCAGAAGTATAACTTCAATAGTGGGGCGAGTGCTGAGTCCGTCAATGAACTTGGAGAAAGGGATTTAAGAGTGAGCAACACCACCTTACTCACCCACTAGGCACCCTCCTACTTCCACAAACTGCCACAACCCCCTCAATCTAATACCTGTCCCCCTGCTCCCCACAACCACCCCTCCATTCTCGTGTGCACTCCTGAACGTCCGATCGGTCTGCAACAAGCTCACCGGCATCCATGAGCCCTTTATCTCCTGCTCCCTCAACTTCCTAGCAATCACCGAAACCTGGATCCAGGCCACTGACTCTACCTCCCCTGCGGCACTCTCCTATGGAGGTCTCATCTGGACCCATTCACCCACACCGAGCGGTTGTAGAGGTGGTGGAATCGGTATGCTCTTGTCACCACTGAGCACGTTCCAGGTCCTCCCAAACCCCCCCTCTATCCTTCTCCTCCTTTGAGGCCCACCGGATCCGACTATTCTCTCCAACCCCTCTGAGGATTGCAGTAATCTATCGGCCTCCTGGACCCGTATCCCTCTTCCTCGACGATTTCTCCGCCTGCTTACCCTTCTTTCTCTCCTCAGAGCTACCCACCATCATCCTTGGAGACTTCAACATCCCTATCAACGTCAATATCCCGGCTACATCCCAACTCCTCCACCTAACCTCGTCTTTTGCACTCACACAGTGTACACAGTCCTCCACCCACTCCGATGGGAACAACCTGGACCTTGTTTTCTCTCATCTCTGCACCCCCCACAACCTCACAAAACACTCTTTCCCTCTCTCTGACCACAACCTCATTACATTCTCCGTCTCCCCATCCTCAAACACCTCCCCCCCCCCAAACGTCAAACCATCACCAGCCGTAACCTCCGCAACCTGAACCCTGCCCCTCTCCACTCTGCGGCTGACCGACTTTACGAAAGTATCCTTCCACTGCCTGCCCTGACCTGGCCACTACTGCTTATAACAACTCGCTGTCAGCCGCCCTAGACTCCTTAGCACCCCTAAGCACACGGAGCATTAGACCCCGACTGCTTCAACCCTGGCAGAACAACCACACCAAAAATCTTAAACGACGGAGTCGTGCGCTGGAGCCAGGGGCGGACTGATAACTCATGGGGCCCCTGGGCAATATGGGATCATGGGGCCCCTGTGTCCTTGCCCAAACTCAAAAAAGCCTATGATAAAAGGTACCAGGGGCATCTCATGGGGCCCCCTACTGACACCGGGCCCTCGGGCAGTGCCCGAGTTTCCAAATGGTCAGTCCGCCCCTGGCTGGAGCGATTATGGTGCAAAACCAGATCCCAAACAACGTTCCCCCTATACAAATCTTCCTTCCTCCCCTACACCTCCTCCTTCCACGCTGCCAAACATGCCTACTTCGTAACCCTCATCAATACCCTCTCCTTCAGTCCTCGCCGGCTGTTCTCTACTTTTAACTCCCTACTCTCTCCCCCACACCTCCACCCAGTACCTCACTCACCGCCCACGCCTTCATTGCTAACCACTTTCAAAACAAGATCGACGCAAATCGTAGGGACACCGCCACTGCTCAGACTTCCACCCCACCTAGCCTCCCTCCCATTGATAACCACCTCAACACTCCCCTCCTCTGACCTCGCAACTGCCCAGACCCCCACCCCACCTAACAACCCGCACACTAAACCCTCCCAACACTCCACTCCTTCGACTTTGCTACCACTGAAGAGGTCACTAATGTCTTCTCCGAAGCCCGCCTCACCACCTGCCCCCTTGACCCTGTCCCCACACAACTCCTACGGTCACCCTCCTCCTCCATCCTACGATCCCTCACTCACATCTTCAATCTCTCCCTCTCTACTGGTACATTCCCCTCCCCCCTAAAGCACACGCACATCACTCCCATACTCAAAAAACCCTCCCTGGACCCCACCGACCTGAACAACCTTAGACCCATCTCCCTGCTGCCATTTACAGCCAAACTCGAGCGCTTAGTCTACAACTGCCTAAGCTCCCACCTCAATGACAACAACCTCCTTGATCCCCTACAGTTTGGCTTCCGTCCCCTACACTCCAATGAAACCACCCTACTCAAACTTACCAACGACCAGCTAACCGCCAAAGCTAATGACCACTACTCAGTGCTCCTACTCCTCGAGCTCTCTGCGGCCTTCAATACAGTTGACCACCCCCTCCTCCTTAAAAAAAAAACTATACTCTCTTGGCCTCAGAGACTCCGCTCTCTCCTGGCTCTCCTCCTATCTATCCCAGCGCTCCTTCAGTGTTACCTATAACGCTGCCACCTCCCCCTCTCTGTTGGGGTCCCCCAAGGCTCTGTCCTCGGGCCCCTTCTCTTCTTCATCTACACCTCCTCCCTTGGCCAGCTGATACACTCCCACGGCTTCAACTACCACTTCTACGCTGATGACACACAAATCTACCTCTCTACCCCTCGCCTCACCCCTTCAGTCTCCGCCCAAATCACTTCTTAACGACATATCAGCTTGGATGTCAGTCCACTTCCTCAAATTAAGCCTTTCCAAAACCGAGCTCCTAGTTTTCCCCCCAGCCCCCCCCCCCAACCTCTCCATCACGACAAATAACGCCACCATCAGTCCCACCCCGCAAGCCGAAGCTCTAGGTGTCACTGTAGACTCCAATCTGTCCTTCCAGCCCCATGTCCAATCGCTGCCAAATTCATGCAGGCTCCACGTCCGCAACATCTCCAAAATATGTTCGTTCCTAACCCTAGACACTACTAAACAACTCATTAACTCCCTTATTATCTCACGACTCGACTACTGCAACTCCCTCCCCACCAGCTTACCTCATCACAGACTATACCCGCTTCAGTCTATCCTGAACTCTGCGGCCAGACTCATCCACCTTACCAACCGCTCCGTATCCGCTACCCCCCCTGTCATTCCCTCCATTGGCTTCCAATTGCCCAACGCATAAAATTCAAACTACTAACATTGACATACAAAGCTATTCATAATACTGCCCCAAACTACCTCACCGACCTGATATCCAAATACCACCCAACACGTACTCTTCGCTCCTCACAAGACCTCCTACTCTCTAGCTCCCTGGTCTCCTCCTCCCATGCCCGACTCCAGGACTTCTCAAGGGCTTCCCCCATCCTCTAGAACTCACTACCCCAATCCATCAGACTGTTATCATCTACCCTCCTCCCCTTTAGGTGCGCCCTGAAAACCCATCTCTTCAGGGAAGCCTACCCAGCCCTCACCCAACTACCGATCTCCTCCACTCCTCCTACCACCCCATCCCCCACAGCCATTTCCTCCTGTACCCCTATCCCCTCCCTCCTAGATTGTAAGCTCCAAGGAGCAGGGCCCTCGAACCCCTCGTGTATTGTATTGTTACTGTATTGTCTCATGTACGGTCTCCCACTATAATGTACAGCGCTGAGCAAACTTTTTGGCGCTATATAAATACTGTATAATAATAATAATAATAATAATAAATAAAAAAATCCAGTTCTCTTGCATTCTTTGATGGACACAGCTCTCCCTATTCTCGACCACAGGGATTTTTTAAAGCAGTGCCCCAAAGAGGGGAATCACAAGCAACCATAGCAATCAGGAAAAACATGCCAACCACCCAAAAGGTCGACAAGGAGCCTTAAAACAGCAGTCTGCAAGACCTGCGGCCAAAACAGGAAACCAAAGTGGCAAACCCAGCAATGTCACAAAATGGTGTTAAAGATTTGCACAGACAACCAGCAGCTGCCTTCACACTTGAGACAATTACACCTAAAAACAGAACACCTGGGAGGCACTAGGCGCACTAGTGGAGTATGCCCAAATGGGAAGGAAACAGCATGACCCTCTTGGGGTACAGCTGCCAAATTTAACGAAAGACAGCAGCTGTGGAGGTTATCAGGCCTGTCTTGGGCCATCTGAACACAAAAAACAAAAGAAGAAACCCACCAGAAGGAGACAGTAGCAGCCAGGTACACACTAAACCACCCAGACCACATCCAAGGAGAGCATTGCAACCACTGTACGATGACAGCCGTGGGTACAAGAAAGGCAGGAAGACGTACAAGACAAGTCCGCCAGCACTGTATCCGCTGTGCGGAAACAATGGCACCCAGAAGACAACCTGGTGAAAAAAGGAAAACAGGAGGCGACTATCCCAAATACATTCAGGGAGGCATCTGGAAGGACCAAAAAAAGCTTAAAATGCAAGCCCCTTGCGGTGACAGGGATGCGCGAGGGGCGCCACATGACAAACCTACAGGATAAAAGGTGCAAGCAAGAAGTGTGTGGCCATGGAATGCTGACAAAGGACAGCAGGGGCAACAACCTGACTGTTAATGGTCCTTAAGACAAGGTGGTATGAATGCCCCATCAAAGCATGTCAACATCCGAGCCAGCAAGAAGGAACGTGGATGGCCACACAGAGCTGCATACCAGCATACAGAAGCATAACAGGCGCAAGGTAACCCCTTCCTAAGGGTAGATGTATGCGCCTGCAACCTGGAGGGGATCACAGATCCAACAATCCCCTGTCCCACAAATACTTAGCTTGTAATAGCCATGCCTCCAGCCAGAGACATCAAAGAAAGGTATTAAACTGAACCCAAAACAAGAGATCCTCTCGTACAGGCAGCCGCCAGCAAGTGTCTGTGACCAGCTGCATCATGGCGGCATACCACAGACAACGAGGTCAGCCTAGGGCCACCAGAATAAGTAGCATTCCCCTGGTCATCATCCAGCACAGCCCCAGAAGTAGCTCGGCGGTACTAACACCAGTGCAGCTGTTGTAACCACCAGGGTTCTCGCACTCTGCTGACAAATCGCAGTACCCATCCACGCAGACAGGACACCAGAGGAGCTCCATCAGGGGTTCCCCAGCGCAGGCAAATCTGATGAAGCCAGTCATCATGCAGAGATCACTCGCCCTGATCCAACCGGTAACAATCCACTTGCCAATTCTTGATGCTAGTGTGTGCATGCCAGGGAGAGCTGCCACACCAACTGCAGAACGCGGGATGCATCCAGTGCCACATGGCTCATACTGTCCTAATGTGTGGTACAGGCCTCCACGGGGGTGTTATTCAAATGGATCCTGACAGGGAGCTCCCAGAGAAGATCTATCCAGTGCTCCAGTGACAACCTGATCGCTCATAGCTCCAGGACATTGATGGGTAGACTACTCCCCTGGCATCCAACGGCCCTGCATTGATCTCAGCCTCAGGGTTCCTCTCCAGCCAAACAGGCTGATGTCCATCAAGACAACTGTGACAGAGGTGTAGGTGAGACAGAACACACGCGGAGAGCAGTGGGCACACAAGGTTTTTATTGAGGGATTTGGGGCACTAGATCGGTGCAGCAAGGGTTAAGTCGAGGCTACAACAGGGCAGTTCAGACAGACAATGGGTAAGTCCGGGCACACAGCAGAGGGGCAGTTCAGGCAAAGATAATGCGGGCACAGCAGAAGGACATTCAGCAGAAGGCAGCTCTGGCAGGCAGGATAATCAGGGCACACAGCAGAAGGCAGCTCTGGCAGGCAGGATAATCAGGGCACACAGCAGAAGGCAGCTCTGGCAGGCAGGATAATCAGGGCAAACAGCAGAAAGCAGCTCTGGCAGGCAGGATAATCAGGGCAAACAGCAGAAAGCAGCTCTGGCAGGCAGGGTAATCAGGGCACTCAGCAGAAGGCAGCTCTGGCAGGCAGGATAATCAGGGCACACAGCAGATGGCAGCTCTGGCAGGCAGGATAATCAGGGCACACAGCAGAAAGCAGTTCACAGGGTAGTAATCCAGAGACTCACCAGCAGTGGCCTCAGCAGAGGAGGTCTAGGCAGATAGGCACTCATGGGTCTTCAGAGGGCTGTGTGTCTTGGCCGCAGCTTCAAGACTACACAGGCAATATAGGACCACAAGTCCAGCAGTGCACAAAGCAAAGCACAGTTCAATGCACCTCCTAGATAGGGCTCAGCCAGGACCGGCTCTGTCCATCCTGACTCAAGCTCTCCCATTCTAAGACCCTTCTCCCCACATAGGGACAGTATATGGCCCTTTCAATTGACAAAGCCCCAAGCTCCCGGTGCTGACACGTCTGGCTTTTCACAGCCATAAGAGACCATGCTGTATGCGCTCCCTACTGGGATAACTCTCACCCCCACCCCCTGCGTGGCACAGGAACTTCAAATTATAAACAGAGCAGACAAGCTGACTGCTTGCCACACGTGTTAACAAAACACAAAAATAAAAGAATATTTCTGCTGTCCGTCACAACAACCGTCAATTGGAGTGGGAGAAAGGATCTTCCAGCTGGCAGGGCAGGAGTCCAGAACCACCATCAGAGGAAGGCCCTTATTCACTGGTCCAGACACATCTGGTTTCCAAAGAAGGCCGTAGACAAGTCGCAGTTGAATGGAATTACCCTACGCAGAACGTTCATAGACGACTGCACAGACAGAACCACCTCGAGGGAAGACCACATCAGATCCAGAGCCTGTATGCCCAACCACAAGGAGGACTGCCTATGGAATAAGAGCAACTGGAGCACAGGCCGAAGCTTCCGAAGACTGTCTGCAGGATGAGACTCCCTGGCCTGCTTAGAGTCAAGAACCCAGATATCTCAGACTCCCGGTCAGGGGGCAAGGCAGAGTGCTAGAAGGTCAGTGCCCATCCGAAGGCTAGCAGGAGTGCATCGTGATCTCCACGTCAAGCATCAGCATAGCCGACAAGTCTGTTCACAGGAGCAGGCGTCCAGATAGCCCCGACATGTTAGTTCCATGGTGTCTCAGCAATGCCAGGACTGGAGCTCGCACCTTGGAGAACATCCGGGGAACCCAGGCTACTTTGGAGTGTGGGAGGAACCTCACACAGTCCCAAGGAGAAAATGCAAACTCCAGGCAGGAATGTCATGGGTGAGATTCAAAACAGACAACCCTAGTGCTGCTAGGCGGAAGTGCTAGCCACAGTGTTGCCCACGAAGAACAAACGCCCCAAATAGAAATAGTGCGCCCCCCACTACCAAGTGCATAGACAACTGATGTCTCTCATAGATTGTAACATACAGGTAGGCATCCACTGGGGCCAGCGGAACCATGAACGAGTTTGAGTGAAAACCCCAAACTGTTCCGTTCCAGGCACAAAAACCAACACTCAGGACGCAGGGCCCATTCAGGCCTGAACACTCAAGGATGGGAAAAAAAGAGTGAGAGTAAGAATTTCTCCAGTGGATAATTAACAAAATAACAGTTCATAGCCAAACTACAAGATTTCGAACCCACTTGTCTGGGCTGAAAGGAAGACCGTCAGCGAGCTTGGTGGACCTTGGGTTCAGGAGAACTAGGCACCACCTGTGGAGGCCAGGAAAGGAATGGAGTCCTTGTAAGAGAAGCCAAGTGAACGAAGGGGCCCCTTATGGGCAGGAAGGGAGGGCCGGAATTACCAATGTGGTTCCTTTTCCCTCTTGGCCTGTGGGAAGAAACAACTCATGCCTCCCATAAGGGCCTTGATGAAGCCATCCAAGACATTTTCCCCGGAAGGGTATATCCACCAAGCCCTTTTAGAAGTCATGCCAGAAAACCAGCATATGAGCCAAGGCACCCAAGAAGGCCTACTGCTGAGATGAAGAGCTTGGAAAGGATGGGGCAGCATCTGGGGATGAGCTCAGCTGGAGGACGGTGCCCGCTCACCCACGAGATCAGGATGCAGAAAGGGTAACATCCACAAGCAAAATGGCATCTCCATGGTCCAGGAGGCTGCAAAACCACAGCTTAAATTGACTGGGAGCCCAACCAGGTAGTGAGCGCCCCCCCCCCTGTAGGGCTCAAAAAGACAGTACCAGACAAGGCAGGGAGCCAGGAGCATCCCCATCCCCCCACCATCTAGCAAACAAAGGCCATCCAAAAAGAGGGCATGAACAATAGCCGCACTACTTGGTCCTCACAGACCCCGGGAGTCCACAGCAGCCCAAGGAGGAAGGAGCCACATAGTAGTGTACCTCTGGGGGTTACAGACACAGCCCACGGTAAGGGGAAACCGCACACAGGCACATACAGCCTGGTGGCCCAGCACCAACACCCCATGTCATGTGGGGCCTGGGGGGACTAAGGGAACAGAGTATCCAACCCACAAATTCAAGGGGTGAGGGGAAGAGGGGGGTAGAACCCCATAGGGACTGAGCACCTCATGCATGCCCAAAGATGGGAGGGAGGCATCGTTGCGGATAACACTCCCGAGACAGATCCATCTCACCAAGGAAGTGGGGGGGGGGGGGTGGCTGTCAACAAAGGAAACACAGATTATGGACTGCGGTGTTTAACTCACTGGCCGCCCCCGTCCAGGATGGGGCATGTCGCAGCCGACCGAGCACAGAGCTAGCAGTCTGTGTACAATCATTGGCCAGACTGGGATGACCACTGGATTTATATTATCCAGCTTGCCGCCCAACCCGGCTGTTGACAGAAGATCTCCTCAGGTAAAAACCCAGGAAAAAAAAAAAAATAAATAAATGCTATGGAACCACAGGTCCCAGCAGCATTCATCCTGACACTAGGCAGAAAGAATTGGAATGCCTATGAAGAGAAGGGTTTATATCAGCCAGGACTGCCTATAGGCGGTGTCGAGTTTCTTTTTTCTGGATAGTTTCCTACTCCTATAGGTGGCGATATACTCCTATAGTCAAGAATAGAAGACGATGTGTCAATCACTGAAGAAAAAGAATAGTGCGTGTGTGTGTGTGTGTACATATACACACATACATACATACATATATATATATGTACATACATACACACACACACACATATACATATATATATATATATATATATATATATATATATATATATATATATATATATACACACATACATAGTTGTGTTCAAAATAATAGCAGTGTGTTGAAAAAAGTGAATACAGCTCAAAATCCTTCAAATAGCTTTTATTTCCATACACACAAATGAATTGGGAACACTACACATTCTATTCCAAATCGAAACATGAAGAAAATGATATCAAATTTGTCTTGTTCCTCTAAAAAAATTGAAGAAAAGTGATTATTAGACTGTTCAAAAAAACAGCAGTGTGTGTATTCTTCTTTACAAACTCAAACATTCACTATATAAACTGAAAAATGTTTGAAGATTTTGCTTTCCTTTGAATCACTTAATTAATATTTAGTTGTATAACCACTGTTTCTGAGAACTGCTGTACATCTGTGTCGCATGGAGTCAACCAGCTTCTGGCACCTGTGAACAGGTATTCCAGCCCAGGATGAATGGACTACATTCCACAGTTCTTCTCTATTTCTTGGTTTTGCCTCAGAAACTGCATTTTTGATGTCACCCCACAAGTTTTCTATTGGATTAAGATCCGGGGATTGGGCTGGCCACTCCATAACGTCAATCTTGTTGGTCTGGAACAAGATGTTGCACGTTTACTGGTGTGTTTGGGGTCGTTGTCTTATTGGAACACCCATTTCAAAGGCATTTCCTCTTCAGCATAAGGCAGCATGACCTCTTCAAGTATTCTGATGTATCCAAACTGATCCATGATCCCTGGTATGCGATAAATAGGCCCAACACCGTAGTATGAGAAACATCCCCATATCATGATGCTTGCGCAACCATGCTTCGCTGTCTTCACAGTGTACTGTGGCTTGAATTTAGTGTTTGAGGGTCGTCTGACAAACTGTCTCCGGCCACTACACCAAAAAGAACAATCTTACTTTCATCAGTCCACAAAATGTTGCGCCATTTCTCTTTAGGCCAGTCAATGTGCTCTTCGGCAAATTGTAACCTCTTCAGCACATGTCTGTTTTTCAACAGGGGGGCTTCTTGCAGATAGCTTGGCTTCACATAGGCATCTTCTAATTGTAACAGTACTCACGGGTAACTTTAGACCTTCTTTGATCTTCCTGGAGCGGATTGTTGGCTGAGTCCTTGCCATTTTGGCTATTCTTCTATCCATTCGAATGGTAGTTTTTCGCTTTCTTCCACGTCTTTCAGGTTGTGGTTGCCATTTTAAAGCATTTGCAATCATTTTAGCTGAGCAGCCTATCATTTTCTGCACTTCTTTATATGTTTTCCCCTCTCCAATCAACTTTTTAATCAAGGTACGCTGTTCTTCTGAACAATGTCCGGAACAAGCCATTTTCCTCAGAATTTCAGAGAGAAATGCACTGTAACCAGCATGTACAACATTTGCTGCCTTCCTTCAATAAGGGCAATAATTGCCACCTGTTTTTCAAAGAATGAATGACCTCACTAATAGAACTCCACACTGCTATTTTGAACATTTCCCTTTCAATTAGTGATTCACTTACACAGAATCAGCAGCATGCATGTCATGACTGTTGGATTTCTATTACTCTACTACACCTGCTAGTAAATTATTTGCCATGTAGAAATATAATTTCTACCAAAAACAGTGATTGATCAGGTTAGTGATGTCTGACTGCTATTATTTTGAACACAACTATATACACATATATATATATATATATATATATATATATATATATATATATATATATATATATATACACACACACACACACACACACACACACACACACAGATAGCTAGATATATATACACAGATAGAGATAGATAGATAGATAGATACACACACAACGCAAAAAAAGTGCCCAATACCTCAGTGGAAAGGATACTGAAACTATGACCTGCTCTGTGCAGTGGTAATGCACAGAGCGGCCCCTTTCCTCCTCTTCTGGAGTCCTGTGCCAGTGCTCAAGGCCCCCCTCCTTTCTTCCAAGTATCTCCATAGCAAGCTGCTCATGTGGGATTGACCACGAGTAAGGCTGCATCTGTAGACACACACACAGCCCGGCTGGGCTCTGTCCCCCACTCCCTCCTCACAGGATTTGATTGACAGCAGCAGGAGCCAACCTACTTCCGAGTCCTCTCGAGCAAAGCGATGGATCAAGATAGGACTCCGGTGTTTTTGGTGGTGGTGGATGGTGGGGGGGGGGGGGAGGTTAGAGAGCTGATCATGGAAGGTTTTTTACCTTAATGTATTTTCTGCAAACCTTATACTTTAGAAACCACTATAAGTATATTGTATTTTCAGTGAGCACATATTTTGAGCTATTAGAATTGCCACCTTTTAAAAATTGTAGATGTGACTACATTTTTCACATTGCTCTTCAATATTTGTGTTGTAATAAACACAGAGATTTGTATATTTGCCAGTATAAATTACTTTTTTTTTTTTTTTTTATCAACTGGTAAGATATCTGCCATCCAGGAAGCACACAGTTTCCAATGGGTTGGCTAAATTATAGACTTGCATTGTGAGAAGGAGTTGTAATGCTCAATAAATGTGTAGTACTGCAAAGCAGTAAGCACAGCTAACCATTTAATAAGAAAATATTTTGCCCCATGTACATAACTGCAAACCATTTATAGATACTTTAGTATTTGTTCTTTTCCACAACATTGCCTTTAAGAAATAATCCTAGAGAAATTCTAGATAAACACTGTAGTCAGATATTATTTTGACCCAGTCATGCCCTTCTCCAACATATACTGCTGCTCATCATCAGCCTTCTGCATAAAAAAAGTATTACTTTTATGGTAAAAATATTGCCTGAATACTACATTTACATACAGTGAAAGATTGTGGACAAGGTAGAACTTGAGATGGGGTTCTGTCAAATGCCTAATCACAGGCCTTGGGGGTGACACAGAATCACCCACAGTCTCAAACATACACACTTAGTGCTAACTAAAGTTATCCTTTAAGCAATGCACTTATACATTCATACAAATTTTATGTAAAGGATACAATTTAGCTGGCTGCTGCAAGGACTCCGGAGGTATAACGATATCATCGAAAAATCCCAGAGAAACTACAAAGGAGAACAGCGAGTTAATATCCTGCCTGCTCTGGAATATCTCGCAGACAAAATAATGCAAGTGTCTTGTTAAATGACACATCATTTCACAGCAACAAAAGCTGGTTTCCCCTGGGACAGGATGTTTACAGTAAGTTGCCAGTTACATGAAATAGTATGCTCATTATTTCCAGAAGTGTTTTGTTGAAGAACAAGCCTTTAACAGCGTACAAATCTTCGAGTATATATTGTAATATATAATCTGCCACTTGCCTATTATATAAAGTATAACTAACATATTAAATAAAGAAGACTTTTTTTCTCTGTCATAATAAAAGTTAGATTGTACCAGGACAGGACTGACATGAACCATAACCATATCTGTGGCATTATTTCAACACTAGAATGGCAGTGTGTTTTGGATGGCACCCAATCTGCCGTGTTGCTTTGAAATAAAAAAGGTTCAGATGCAAGGATTTTTACTCGTTTTTTTCTTTTTGTTGAATGATTGGTAAAAAAGTACAAAATGTTTACATTTTCTATTGTACATATATGAATTAGGAAAACAACACTTCAGAAATCATGACTAGTAGTAGCAGGTACATTTTAATGCATTGAATTATGGTGCAAACCCTTTTAAAATGGATAGGCTCCACATTGAACTCCAACCTTACCTTCACTTGTGCAGTTGTACAGGCTACTCTCCTGTACTGAAAAAGCTTACTCCGATTTCACTGCACACCCTGAGCTTTTCGCAGTACTGTAGAAGCTGTACCAAAGTCAGAAACAACCCACCTAAATTTTCTGTCAGAAATACTTCTAGCTTTAAATTAGCCCTTTTCTCCCTAGCCTTACTGTCCTTGGCCCACCCCTTTCATTAACTGGATTTCAGTTCTTTCATTCCAGGAGGCCAAGCATCATATGTGGTCAAGAACCAAGAGTCGATCTAATGCTCGCATCATGGCTGAGGGATATTTAGATAAATACAGCAGCAGTATGCTGTGATGTTTTCAGTAACAGCACCTTGCTGGCCCATTTTGTGTACAGGCTCCACACCACAGCTCTTCAGTTCCAGCTAACTCTTGGTGGGACAATCCTAAGGGTCATGACCTAGTGATAGCTTGCATACCTTGCAAACCAGGACCACTATGGTTTGTGACTCTTCTCCACCATAACAAACTGGTAAAGATCAGCTGTCATTAAGATTTTGGTTATAGCCTATATCACCTGCCAGCGGACACCATAACAATCTGACCTGGTATCAGCTGCTTGAAGTTCTTGTAGAGCGGGGCTGAAGTGAAACAGAAAAAAGCAATAGAAGGAGCCACTCAGGTTATGTTCTGACAAGCTTGCTTATAACAAAAGAAAGCAGAGATAAGCAGTTCACTGTACTGCTATTCTGCAACTGATGCAATGATAGCATAGACTGGGTGTATGTGCAAAACAGAGAGTGAGATTTGAAAAGTAGTGTCAGACTGCATAGTGTGTGTACAATGATTTTTGACAGGTGCCACCACATCCAAGGAGACAAGTCACAGCTTTTTGTGTACAGTAATTGAATTTCCTGGGTACAGAGATGGTCTGTTCTGGCTCTTTTCTTAAAGTGTTACTAAACCCACAACAGTAAAATCAGTCTGTATATGCAGTAAAGCATGCTCGTTATACTCACTGTGGAACCTAAGGAGTTTATCCTCTGCATTGTTGAAAAAGGCTGTTTGATCCTGTCATCTCTGATCCTCCCCTTTTTCTACTGTCCCCAATCCATCTGCTGAGTACAGAGCTCCAGGGGTCATTCTGCACATGCTCAGTTTAGTGTGTATTGCTAGAGTTGTTTTTCTTGGGGGGGGGGGGGGTTAATTGGTACAGGGCCAATCAGCACTGTCCAGACAGAGAGTCAGGGGTTATGCAGCCTCATAGGACAGTCAGAGGAGAGTAAAACTTCTCCTACAAGCTTTAACCAGAGCTCGGTTGGACACAGAAGTCACAAGACTGCTATATACTGCTGATGAGAAAAGTTATTTAGCAGTTTATATTTACTACAATAAATGCATTTGCATGTAGTGTGTACTGTGGGAAACTGTGCAAAGTACTGGCAGCACTAATACAATCTACTTGTGTAAAGAATCATATTGGTCTTATACAATTTTGAGTGAGATTTGGCAACATCACTACTGCTTGCCGATATATGTATCTGAAGACCTGCATGGCATGCATGTCCCTCTACACTCTACTGCTTCATTCATTCTGTGACTCTATGCTTACCACACCTCTTCTTGCTGCATCCTAAATGTGTCCCCACCGGTTTGTGGTTCTCCAGTCATCATGGGGTAGCTTTGACTTGAGAAAACAAAGCTCTACCAAGATGAACACTTCCACATATAGATATGGTGCAGAAAAAAGGCACAAGTCAGCTTTTGAGGGGAAAAAAAACAGCGGCAAGAAGACCACAGTCAATGCTGGTGGCTAAGTTTCTGCCCTCTGCTTGTTTTTGGGCAAAGTTCCCACAGATGTGGTCCAGCAATGTTTAGTTCCACAAAAATGATAACATCAAATAATAAGGTATTGTAAAGTCACCAGGCAAGGCAGCAGCAAGAAAACCAAACTGCTATTTGATCATAATCAAATCACATATTTTGGAGCTCTCTCACTCACCATGTACACCTTCTGGGCTGCAGCCTTTGATCTTTCCCATCAGGATTTCATCAAGAAAAGGATGGAATACAACATATCGGAAATGAACTGAAACAAAAAGACAAAAACACAGAGCATAGAAGTAAAAAAAAACAAAAACCGTAAGAACAATATTTTCATTCATCTACAGTCAATACCAACAAGCAATATCTATAACCCCACTACAACCAAAACTGTTTTTTTTTTTTATTTGTTTTGCATAGAGTGACTTAGAGTAAGATCTGTCTGTTATTTTCCCCCCTGAAGGTCACTGTGATTAAGGACATTTTTTCTCATTTCATGCCCCTCTGACACCTGTATAAGAAATATGGGGTGCGGGCATCACAGGACTCTGTCTCTACAAAAATTGTGTTTTAGGTATGTTTTTAGTCTCTATTGAAGAGATTTACAATCACTTCCCAAAAAGGACACAGCCACCAATAAAACACCCAACAAAGGTCCTAACTATTTCCTGCTCTATCCAAAACTAATTGAAAAAGGTTTTGGCTTCTCCAATTTTTAGGAGCATTAAAATAAAACTTCAGCTTTAAGGAAAAAATACCCTTTAGGCAAACTATATACAATGCAAGGAAGTAAGCAAACATTTCTCTATATTTAAAGCTGAATTCAATCTATTGGTACACTTTACATCGGGGGTCAGCAACCAGTAGATCGCGATCTACCAGTAGATCTCGGCCAGGTGACTGGTAGATCGCAGTCTTGGCTTGCTGCCCCGTCATCCTAGAGCATCATACAGAATGCAATGCAGAGGGACTACTTGTAAAGTTGGATCTGTAGTAGGGAGCAAGAGCCGCATAAGACGATGTCTCCTCTGTAGTGCTGGCTCCTGTCCCATGCGGAGTGATACCAACTGCACTCCAGCAGCTCTAGGTGCGAGAAGCAGGAAAGGAGAGATCTTCAGGTCAGTGTGAAGCAATACACTGGGCATAATAGTGTAGGGCTGCTTTCACACTGATGCTCTGCAGTTTACCCTCACCGCGGGTGCAGTGCAGTGTACCTGCAGCTTTCCTGTGGGTTTCTATTATATCCTGCGGGTTTGCTGCGCTTAGCGATAGACTTCTATTATATCCTGCGGGTTTGGTGCACTTCCTGAAAGTGCACCAAGACTACTGTAAAAAATAAAGATAGATAAAGCATAAAGAAAGATGTAACACAAGTCAATGGCAAAGCGCAGCTGACCCAGGAAAAACGCAGATGCACTGCACCTTAGGTGCAGGTAAATCTCAGCCCATCAGTGTCACAGCAGGCTTATAGAGGGCTCAGAACAGTAAGGGCTCATTTACATTTGCAGTTTGGGGGGTGGTAAAACCTCATAGTTAAGATGTGTTTTTACCACCCAGGACCCAACCGCACCTCCTTTAGCTGCAGTTGCCAGCAGTGTATACATTTTGCACCTGCAGCAGGAGTTCTATGCCCTGTCATGGTTGGTGGGTGTAGCACCTGCCAAGCATGACCCATTCAAGTGAATGAGGCCGCTCTGCAAGTGCCCCGCAACCTTGTGCAATACAGCAAAGAAGGGGTTAAAGCAGACAACATTGTGTTGCTTTCTCACCACCTACGTCAGCTCCTTGGACCCAGCCGAAGCATACAGTTATGGGGCACTTGCAGAGTGGCCCTATTTACCTGAATCAGTCATGATTGGCAGGCGGTAGCACCCACCAAAAGCCACAGGGGGTTTAATTTCTGCTGCAGCATGTGTACACCTTTGGCTGCTGCCTCAGCAGCTAAAGGGGATAGGGACTGGGGGTTACAAAAAGCGCAACACTGTGTCCAGTGATCTTTGACTTCTCCCAATGTTGTTCAGGTAGATCTCCAGCTCTTTAACCACTAGGGGACCGCCCACAGTACATTTACTGGGCCAAAGCAGCCCCTGAAGGGAGGATCACGTTTATAAACGTCATCCTGTTTACATGGTAGGAGGCGCGCGACCACCCTGCCCGCAGCACCGATTGCGGCCGCGAGTGTCAATCACTGGGCCCCGGCTGGCGATTACCCGCTAGATTCCGGCGATTGCCTGCAAACACTGACATGGAGCACAGCTGCATTGTTTTCAATGCAGCTCTTCTCCCTGTCAGTTTCTAGCACACTGTCCCAGAGAGCAGAGCTTAGCTTTCAGGGACAGTGTGCAACTGTGAGGCACCCCCCCCCCCCTTCCCCAAGAGTAAAACACTCCCCTCCTACAGTTAATCCTTTGATTGCCTAAAAATGTTAACCCCTTCCTCCCCAGTGCCATTATTACAGTGTCAGTGCTTTTTATTTGCACTGATCACTGTATTGGTGTCACTGGGGATGTCAGTGACCCCAAGTCAGTTTCCCCCCCGTGTCAGAATGTCCGCCGCAGTCCCACCATAAGTCGCTGATCGCCGCTATTATTAGTATACAGAAAAAAAAACCTAGTATCTATACCGCCATTTTAAACACTAACTTTCACGTAAACCAATTAATTTACACGCATTGGGATTTTTTTTTAGCAAAGACATGTCGCAGAATACATTTTGGCCTAAATTTATGATGAAAATGTATTTTTACTGGACATGTTTTATAGCAAAAAGTCCAAAATATAGTTTTTTTTCTCAAAATTGTAGGGTTTTTTTTTTTTTTTTTTAATATCGCAAAAAAAAAACAAAAAAGAAAAAACACACAGGCGATCAATCACCACCGAAAGAAAGCACAATTCTTGGGGGAAAAAAGGATGTAAATTCCATTTCGGTGCAGCGTTGCATGACTGCGCAATTGTCAGTTAAATTGACGCAACACCATAACACCAACCGCTTATGTAACCACTTCCTGACCGCCCTATAGCATAAATACTGCTACAGGGCGGCACAGGTGCGCAAAATGACATATTGCCAGCAATTCTTTTACATTCAGCTGTCAGTGGGGAACCCCGGTGACAGCTGAAAAATTAACACATGGTTGTCACTACTAAAATACCGCATGAGTTAATAAAAATAACTTATGTGGTATTTTAGTAGTGTTTACGGTTTCTGACCTTCGGAATGGAGTAGTTGGTTTCCCATAGGAAACGGCGTTTCGGTTTACAAATTTTTCGCTATACGAAATGTCCTGCAGAACGAATTAAATTCGTAATCCGAGGTATTACTGTATACCCAACAAGAACCAGCGACGTACTGGTACATCACTGGACTTTGAATGGTTATACCAGGATGATGCCTCCAGCTGCAGGCATCATACTGGTATTGTTTTTTCAGCCGGCGATCGGCTTTCATGTAAAAGCAATCCTAGTGGCTAATTAGCTGCAGGATTGCTTTTACAAGCAGCGGGAGACGATGCCCCCCTTCCCCACTGCCTTCCACGGCCTTCTCAGGCAGTCTCGTGCCATTGGGGGAACCTGAGAATGCAGCCGGTGTTTCTGCCAGCTGACCATAGAGCTGATTGGAGACCAGAATGGTGCCAATCATCTCTATAGTCTCAAAAGATGTGTGGTATAAACTTATGACGGGTAGAAAATGCCCCCACCCCCAAAACTACCCCTTTTTGGAAAGTAGACACCCCAAACTATTTGCTGAGAGGCATGTTGAATCAATAGAAGAATTTATTTTTTTACCACAAGTTTTTGGAAAATAAATTTTTTTATTTTTTTTTTTTTACACAAAATTGTCACTTAAATGATTTATTGCTCACACATGCCATGGGTATATATGGAATTACTCCCCAAAATACATTCTGCTATTTCTTTTGAGTATGGGGGTACCACATGTGAGAGACATTTTGGCAGTCTAGCCAAGTACAGGACCACAAAATCCAATAAGCACCATCAGGCTTTTAAAGGGCTTTATTTCCTCAATACACTTCCTGACTACCTATCACAGTTTCGGAGGCCCTGAAATGCCAGGATAGCACCAAACCCCCACAAATGACCACTTTTTGGAAAGTAGACACCCCAAGGAATTTCATAAGAAGCATGGTCAGTATTTTGAACTCACCAGAACATAGCCTTTAATGAGTCTTATTGCATAAATTCCAGAAATCAGGGTTATCAGAACACAGCCTTTTTTCCACTTTATACAGACTCCAAGTTGTTAACACCGGGAGGTTCCTCCAATAATCACCCATGATAAGAATGGTAGCCAGGATGATAATATATATTCCTCTCCATAGTTACATAGAAAGAGAAAAAAAAATTCGCTCCAATCTTGTATTACAGTGCAGTCTCCCCGACCCCTGCTTGTGCGCGCTCCCTTGGACACAGTGAAACACCGATCATCAGACGGGACCTCTGTGGGAGGTCCTGATCATGTGATCACGGATTAGCCAATCAGTAATCACATGCAGAGTAGTAAGCAAGCTGTCACTTTTGACATCATTGCTTACGACGTGTGAAATCTGTGAATGATCACAGAGGTCATATGGTACAAAGCTATTCACAACAGCCTTGTACCATGTGACAAGCTGTGACCAATCACAGCTCAAACAGTAGTTCTCAATGGCTGCAAGAATGCAGCCAGAGAGAAGAAGAAATGATTGCTTTTCCAGCCTTTATGGGTATAAAAGCAATCAGTGTAAAAAAAAAAAAAAAATTCTTCATCACCCCCAACAAGTAGTACACTGTCACCATGGTGACACTGTACTGCTAGGGTGACAGTATGTAAAAAAAAAAAAATTATATATATATATATATATATATATATATATATATATATATTATAATAATAATTATAAAAAAATAAAAGAAAAATTTAAAAAGAAAAAAAAAAGTTTAAAATGTATAATTTTTGGTTATAAACTAATTTGGGTTATTTTTTTTTTTACTAAAAAGATAACGGAATACATTTTGGCCAAGATTTATGATGAATTCTATTTATTTGCAAAATGTTATAAGAAACACTTTTTTTTCAAAATGTTTGGACTTTTTCATTAACATAGCAAAAAAAATAAAAATCCCAGTGGTGAATAAATACCACCAAAATAAAGCTTTGTCGGTTTTAAAAAAAAAAAATGCTAAAAAATTCATATGGGTACAGTGTTGCATGACCGCGCAATTGTCATTCAAAGTGTGATAGCACTTAAAGCTGGAAATTGGCCTGGACAGGAAGGGGGTGAAAGTGTCCAGACTTGAAGTGGTTAACGAGTGAATTTTATTGAGCATATTAAGATTATCTTACAATACTGCGTGGGGGGACCTTTTTTAACTCCATTTTTGTTATTAATCTGGAAAGGTTTGTTAATAGGTATATAGATAGAAGTAGTCGTACTCCGGTGGTTCCGTGGAATCAGTACACCCTAATGTATGCCCCCAAGCTTCCTTGCCCAATTTGCAGGAGTGCATTCCAGTGATCCTCCTTGTTCCAAACTAGTCCAAGCAGATAAGATACACTGACCTGGTAAGACTACTAGCAGTCAGGCACTCTGTGGCCTCTCCCTTATTATTTGATCTTCTGAAGGACTGACTTACCATCCTGCTTCATGGTTGCTGGCTTTAGAAACCAAGGTTTTGAGAGATTGGGGTATTTCTGGATCTGTGATTCCTACAAAACTAAAAGCTAGGAAACTAGGAAGCTAGGAAGACTAGTTTCCGCACGGTCATTAGACATAGAGCAGGGTCATGTTAAAAATAGAATTTTGTGTCCCCTTATTTTACCTTGCTTTACTTACTTGGCCTAAGCCCTCTCAGTGTACAATGTCAAACATTACCTGTAGTAGATTGTTTGTTTTGTTCTTAGTTTCACTCCCCATCTCCCTGGTGTGCTCTAAAAGGAATTAAAAAAAACAGGGCTATATTGCTAGCCCATCAGGAGTTGAGAGAAAAGTGGTATCTGTTGCCTAGTATTTTTGTTTGACTGGTTTCTGTTTGCATACCACAACCACATGCAAGCAAATTTCAATCCTTCCCGCAGGTTCTGGAAAATCAGCTTGGATGGATTTGTCATTCCCATATCTACCATATTTGTCAAGCACCGATATGGACACAGAACAGTGGAATAAATCTCATGCAACAGAAAAGAATCCTATAGGGTTTCATTTTAGGTTTCTTAAGTGCAAGAACATACCATTATCATTCTAAGAACTAACCTTTGGTGTGAGAAGCTCCATCGCCAGGGAAAATATAGGAGTCTTCCAGCTTAGTTATGTCAAAGAGACAGATGCAGAGACCCACATTATATACAACCTAGAAAGAAAAGGTTTCACTACATTGTATAAATCAAGATCTGAGCCATATTCATTATGTACAAATACATATGCAGTCACTTTTGAAATGGGGTATAATAAAACTTCAGTTATTAACTACAACTAATATTTACCAAGTCATGTACCCTAACCTGCTTTGCTTGAAAGACGGTTTACATAGCTCAGTAGCTGAAGCTACAACTTACACACACAACTAAAATTGGTTGGTTACTCATCTACCTCCTTCCAATTTCAGCTTGATCCATTCAGAAACCCCTATAGCGTTACAATAAAAGGGAGTCTGAAAGAAAACAGCTTCTGCTGTGCACGCTTTAGCAAACCCATAAAGCACAGTGTATCAGTGTCCATCTTATATTAAACTTCCTATTTCCATAAGATATTCTTAAAAGTAAACGGTTTGTAAAATTATACATGTCCCATATAGACAAACAGTTATGTAGACTTGCTGAATATATTTTAGGAGTATGTGGCCTTTGTACCAATGTTGGTCAATGTATAGCTCTAAGAGACCTGTGAAAAATTACCATCTGCCTCTGCAGTATATTTATACTAGTAAAAAAACAAATATTTGCAGACACACCTCCCACAAGAGTTTAATTACCTATTCAGTTAACTTGTTAATTTTTTTTAAACTTTGTACTAAAAGGATTGCAACTGAAAAAAAATATATATATAATTTTTGAGACAGACAGGACTTTCTTTTGGTGGTGCTATATAAAACTAGAAAAACTACAATTTCTGGGGAAATTGTGTGAAGTGTCCTTGCCTCCACCAGTAGTCTACAACTGGAGTGGGTGGAGTAACTGGGTGGGGTGGCTTGAATCACAGTCGCAGTTTAGAAATTGCCCTTCAAATTTGAGGTGGCTATAGTGGAGTTTCAATGAATGTCAATGGGCTGCATGAGTTGCAAACAAATGGTCATATTGTGAAAACTATCAGGACTATGGCTTAGCCGTTTTTAGTGGCAGCAGGGATAGCTGAACGTTTTGATGTGAGATTTGTGTAGGTGGGCTTGAAAATGAGGGAGTGGTGGCAGTTTAGAAATCATGTCCTGATTTTTCAGCTCACACTCTAGCTTTTGTCAGCTCCCACTCTAGTTTTGAACATTCCGCCATTCATTCCTATGGGACCAATTTCACCACAAAAACGCTGATATTTCGTGAACCATTTGACGAAACGTTCTACAAAGTAATAGCACACCAATCAGGAACAATCCGCACGTTTTGGTATATTACTGTCTATGTAGTGTAAAAACTGTGGGAGGAGTTAGGGTGGTAAATTTGGCTATAATAGGAATATACATGTGAGATAACAGTAAGTGGTCTTGCCATGCAAGAACACTTAATGAAAAAAAAAAAATATTAGTTTTTGCTATAAAAGTTTGCAAATAAATAATTTTTCTTCATAAATGTAGGTCAAAATGTATTCTGCTACACATCTTTGGTAAAAAATAACCAAAATCTGTGTATTTTATTCAGTCAGCGTGAAAATTCTAGATTTTACAAATTATGGTATATAATTTTTGAAAACTGATCAGTCCTGATACACTGACTGCCTGTTTCATTTGAGGCCCTAAAATGCCAGGATAGTATAAATACCCCCAGAATTACCCCTATTTGGAAAGTGGACAGTCCAAGGTATTTAGTAAGAGGCATTGTGAGTTTTTTGAAGTTGTAATATTTTGTCACTTTTTTTGGAAAATGAAGAAATAAAGCTGTAATTTCAACAAGCTATTTATCACACACATCACAGGCATACTTACAATTTCACCTCAAAACACATTCTGCTAGTCCTCTCGAGTATGGATATACCACATAAAAGACATTTCACAGCCTAGATGCATAGAGGGGCCAAAAATACAAGGAGCACCTTGGGTTTTCAAGGAGCATAAATAATGTATATTTTACGCATCTAGCCTCCTGACTGCTTAGATCAAGGCCTTGGAGCATCAGGACAATGGAAACACTCACAAATGACCACATTTTGGAGGGTAAACACCTCAAGGCAGGGCTCGACAAATCTCAAGTGTCAGGTCGCCATGGCGACTAGAAATTGCATCCTGGCACCTGGATTCGCACACTGCCTCCTATTGATGTCAATGTAAAATCGCATCCCACTGACTGCAATGCAAAAACTCCTGTCAACAGAAATCCTATGTGAACACTTATCTCTGCATACCACTCTATTCTACCATTTGCGAGTCTGGAATGCACACTTGCAGAGGACCCCTTTCATAATGGCCCTCAAAACACAATGTGTGTGGATCGCATCTGTGTGAACCACCTCAGAAAGAAAACACACCTCAGATAGAAACGCAATATCTATCCTGTCATGCGAATCTGAGAGTTTGAAAATGCATCCAGAATCTCACTGGGATTGCTGCAGAATACCTGTGATCGGAAAATGCAAGTTCAGTTGCCATTATTTTCAATCGCACCTAAAACGTTGTGCAGTTTTGCCATGATTGTCTCACGGCAAAGTGCATCGTGTGAAGCTTGTCGCTCAAAAGTTGCTTTGCCCCGGAGCGATGACAACCCACGTTACGCTAAAAGAAAAAAAACCTGGGTCCTAACTTTTAGCTGGCTCCTAGATTAAAAGCAATTTTGTCAAGCCCTGCCTCAAAAGGTATTTTAAGAGGCATTGTGAGTCTTCTGAAGACTTTGTTTCTTTGCCCCAAGGTTTTAGAAAATGCAAAGAAAATAAAAATATTTATTTTTACACAAAAGGTGTCAATTTAATAAGAAATGTTTTCACACACAGCATGGGCATACTTAGAATTACAACCCAAAAACACATTTTGCTACTCCTCTGGAGTATGGCAATACCATATGTAAGAGATTTTCACTACTTGCACTGATTATGTACAGGACATTGTATCTTGTGTATCACACACATCAACTGATTGTATCAAAAGCAATGTAACTGTAATGGTTGCCTCTGCCCAAGTGGACAGGGAATATAGCATAGTGTAGCATCACCTATAGCAGTCCCTGTTCCTATAAAACAAGCAAGCCTAGCCTACTGGTACATGGCTGTGTCCAGGAATGCCATGTTCACTGGCCAAGAAGTACAAGAGGCTGAGGTAAAGAAGAAAAAATGTAATCAGTCAGATGTGCAGATGAGTTAGTTTGAGCAGCAGGCAGAGACTTGGTCAGCAAACAAAGGATCGGTCCAGGCAGCAGGCATAAATGTGGTCAATTACCAGGCCAAGGTCAGTACAGGTGTCAAGGAGAGGCAAAACTACACTGGTGTGGTGGCGATTAGGAACACTGTTGCTGGCTGCACTGGTCTGGTTTTACTGCCCCTTAAACACTACCCTCTTTAGCTGCAGAGGAAGCATCTGGAGTAAGAAGGGGGGGGGAGGTAAATATGCCGTGGCTGCAATGCTTTTGCTTCATATGAACGGTGGTGTTTGTGTAGGGTCCAAGGGGTTAAAGCAAACAGTAAGGAGGCAATATACCACCTTCTTACTGCTTGTCAAATGCTCTCTGAATAGCGATCCAAACACAGATCGCTCATCAGAGAACATCGCACATGTGAGCTATCCTTATGGTGACACTATGGACTTTGGACTGCAGAGAGAGAAATATAATTTTACCTCTGTACAAATTATTAGTAAGACCTCACCTGGAAAATGCAGTTCAGTTTTGGGCACAAGGGAACTGGAGAAAGTGCAGAAAAGGGCAACCAAACTGATCAGAGGCATGGAGGAGCTCAGCTGTGAGGAAATATTAGAGGAACTGAATTTATTCTCTCTTGAGAAGAGGAGATTAAGGGAGGATATGATCAACATGTATAAATACAAAGGTGATCAATACAGTGAACTTGGTGTAGAGTTATTAACTTTTAAGTCATCACAAAGGACAAGGAGGCACTTTTTACGTCTGGAAGAAAATAAATTTAATCCAAAAATATGGAAAAGGCTTCTTCACTGTGAAAAAGTGGAATAGACTCCCTCAAGAGCTGGTTCTGGCCAGCTCAGGAGATTGTTTTAAGAAAAGCCTGGATTCATTTCTAAATGCACATAATAAAAGTGGATACTAATACTTCTAGGTGATCCAGGAAATAGCCTCTTGGGGGATAAGTAAGGAATGATGGAGGGGTCTGAAATTCACATTGTAGGTGCATTCCCACTCAGAGACAGAATTTAAAAATTCAGGAAATCACATTGTATGATTTTTAAAGAATTTATTTGTCTTGCACTGCTGAACATAAGTATTTGAACAACTGAGAAAATCAGTGTTAATATTTGGTACATAAGCCTTTGTTTGCAATTACAGAGGTCAAACGTTACCTGTAGTTCTTGACCAGGTTTGCACACGCTGCAACAGGGATTTTGGCCCACTCCTCTACACAGATCTTTTCAGATCTGTCAGGTTTCGGGGCTGTCGGTGAGCAACACAGAGTTTCAGCTCCCTCCAAAGATGTTCTATTGGATTTAGGTCTGCAGACTGGCTAGGCCACTCCATAACCTTGATATGCTTCTTACGGAGCCACTCCTTGGTTATCCTGGCTGTGTGCTTCGAGTCGTTGTCATGTTGGAAGACCCAGCCATGACCCATCTTCAATGCTCTGACTGAGGGAAGGACGTTGTTGCTCAAAATCTCACAATAAGTGGCCCCATTCATCCTCTCCTTAATACAGTGCAGTCGTCCTGTCCCCTTTGCAGAAAAGCACCCCAAAGCATGATGTTACCACCCCCATGCTTCACAGTAGGGATGGTGTTCTTGGGATGCAACTCATCCTTTTTCCTCCAAACACGACGAGTAAAGTTTAGACCAAAAAGTTCTACTTTGGTCTCATCTGACTACATGACTTTCTCCCATGCCTCCTCTGGATCATCCAGATGGTCATTGGCAAACTTCAGACGGGCCTGGACATGTGATGACTTGAGCAGGGGAACCTTCCGTGCAATGCATGATTTGAAACCATGACGGCGTAGTGTTCTACCGACAGTGACCTTTGAAACTGTGGTCCCAGCTCTCTTCATGTCATTGACCAGCTCCTCCCTTGTAGTTCTGGGCTGATTCCTCACCTTTTTTATCATCAGTGATACCCCATGAGGTGAGATCTAGCCCTAGTCCGAGGGAGACTGACAGTCATCTTTAGCCTCTTCCATTTTCTAACAATTGCTCCAACAGTTGATCTATTTTCACCAAGCTGCTTGGCAATTGCCTTGCGGAGGTCCACAATTTTGTCTCTGGTGTCTTTTGACAGCTCTTTGGTCTTGCCCATGGTAGTAGTTGGCGTCTGACTGACTGTGGGGTGGACAGGTGTCTTTAAAGAGCTCAGACAGGTGCTACTAAGTTAAATTAATGAGTGGAGTAGAGGTGGACTTTTTAAATGCACAGTAACAGGTCTTTGAGAGCCAGAATCCTTGCTGTTTCTTAGGTGATCAAATACTTATGTTCAGCAGTGCAAGACAAATAAATTCTTTAAAAATCATACAATGTGATTTCCTGAATTTTCTTTTTAAATTCTGTCTCTCAGAGTGGGAATGCACCTGCAATGTGAATTTCAGACCCCTCCATGATTTCTAACTGGGAGAACTTAAAAATCGCAGGGTGTTCAAATACTTTTGTTCCTCACTGTATATATATGATTTTGAATGTTTGCCCACTCACAAAGAAATGATCAGTTTAAAATGGAATGGTAGGTGTATTGTAACACAGAGACAGAATAACAACAAAAAATTCAAAAGAAATGCATGTCTAACAAATTATGCACTAATATGCATGTTCATGAGGGAAATAAGTATTTGATCCCCTTCACAAAACATAACTTAGTATTTGATGGCAAATCATTTGTTGGCAATCACAGAGGTCAGATGTTTCCTGTAGTTGGCCACCAGGTTTGCACACATCTCAGGAGGGATTTTGGCCCACTCCTCTTGGCAGATCCTCTCCAAGTCATTAAGGTTTGGTGGCTGACGTTTGGCAACTCGAACTTTTAGCTCCCTCCACAGATTTTCAATCAAATTAAGGTCTGGAGACTGACTAGGCCACTCCAGGACCTTAATCTGCTTCTTCTTGAACCACTCCTTTGTTGCCTTGGCCATGTGTTTTGGGTCATTGTCATGCTGGAACACCCATCCACGACCCATTTTCAATGCCCTGGCTGAGGGAAGAAGATTCTCACTCAAGATTTGACGGTAGATTGCCCCAGCCATTGTCCCTTTGATGCAGTGCAGTTGTCCTGTCCCCTTAGCAAAAAAACACCCCCAAAGCAGAATGTTTCCACCACCATGTTTGACAGTTGGGATGGTGCTCTTGGGGTCATAGTCAGCATTCCTCCTCCTCCAAACACGGCGAGTTTAGGCCAAAGAGCTTGATTTTGGTCTCACCTGACCACAACACTTTCAACCAGTCCCCCTCTGTATCATTCAGTTGTTCAGTGGCAAACTTCAGACGGGCCTGGACATGTGCTTTCTTGAGCAGAGGGACCTTGTGGGCACTGCAGGATTTCAATCCTTGTCGGCATACTGTGTTACCAATTGTTTTCTTGGTGACTGTGGTCCCAGCTGCCTGGAGATCATTGACAAGATCCTCACGTGTAGTTCTGGGATGAATCCTCAATGTTCTCATGATCACTCACACTCCACGAGGTGAGATCTTGCATGGTGCACCAGACCAAGGGAGACTGCTTTGTGTTTCTTCCATTTGCGAATGATTGCACCAACTGTTGTCACCTTCTCACCAAGCTGCTTGGCGATAGTTTGGTAGCCCAGTCCAGCCTTGTGTAGGTCTACAATCTTGTCCCTGACATCCTTGGACAGCTCTTTGGTCTTTGCCATGGTGGAGAGTTTGGAATCTGATTGTTTGATTGCTCCTGTGGACAGGTGTCTTTTATACAGGTAACAAAATGAGATTAGCAGCACTCCCTTTAAGAGACTGCTTCTAATCTCAGCTGGTTACCTGTATGAAAGATACCTGTTAGCCAGAAATCCTGCTGAATGATAGGGGATCAAATACGTATTTCCCTCATGAACATGCAAATCAGTGCATAATTTGTTGTTAGACATGCATTTATTTTGAATTTTTTGTTGCTATTCTGTCTCTCAGTGTTACAATACACCTACCATTCAATTTTTAGACTGATCATTTCTTTGTGCCTGGGCAAATATTCAAGATCAGCAGGGGATCAAATACTTATATTACACATATATATACACACACACACACATTTTATATAAATCTGTGTGTGTGTGCGCGTGTGTGTAAAAAAACATTAAAAGATAAATAACAAAAAGGCACACAAATATATTTAGGGGATATAGGGGAGGGGTTTGGGTGGTGTGATTGGGATTTTTTTAAATATATTCTGATTGTACTGTAAGTAATCAATCAGTAAAACCGTTCAAAGGCTTTTTTCATGATGCCTTTGTTTACTACAGTGATTGATCACAGCTATCACATGGTACAAGGCCACTGTGACTGGCCCTGATACTAAGTGATCGCTGTGACCAATCACAGAGATCATACATAAATGACAGCTATTGTTTACTACTGTAACTGTGATCTGGTGGACACAATGGTCACAGATCGTGCCTCTGCCTGCTCCTGTGAGCATGCACAAGCAGCCAATGCAGAAAGACATACCGGTATCTCCTGCTGCATTGGCGCCGCTTCCGTCCAGCCAATGTAGATAAACAGCCAGACAGAAGCAGCACCAATGCAGATGGACATACCAGTACATCTCCCTGCATTGGCTGCTCGTGCACGCTCACAGGAGTGAGCAACAGCATGCTATGTGACCACTGTTTCCACAGAATTACAGTTAACAGTGGTATGGTGGACATAGTGGATACAGATTGCATTGCTGCACGCTCCTGTGAATGTGCACAAGCAGCCAATGCAAGAAGATGGACCTGTATATCCACCCCCATTGGCACTGCTCTTGTCTGGCCATTTGTCTTCATTGGTCAGATGGGAGGTGGTTAAAGATGATGTTCAGTAAAAATAAGAATGCTTGCCGATAGTGGAAAAACAAATACCGACTCAGTAATAATTCACAAACAACAATTGTAAGCCTTTGGTCTGCATTAGAAAACTAAAGAGTACATACATCACTGAATTCTAAAAATGTGTAAATTACAGTTCTCTGTAAAGGCTACCCCCACTTCTTGTTCACCAGCTGGAGCCCTAAAGTTCAGCAGGGACAAGCCAAATTTAGATCCATGTATGGCCACTGAGGTTGAACATAAGTTGATCTACTGATTGACTTTTGTTAAAGTGCGTTGTCGGATTTTAGACGTTTAGTCAGTGCTGCAGGCAACAGCCTGCAGCTTGGATGGGCTACCCAATACTATTGCCAGATCTCAACTTGTTCAAGTTATCATAGGAAGAGCTTCATTGTAAGGTAAAAAAAAAAAAACTGCCCTAGAAGTCAAGCTGCACCTCCAGAAAGAGCTGTTTTCTTTAAATCTACAGAAAAATTATATGAAAAAAGAAAGTTGTGACATTGTCAATCTATTGATTAGAATTTATGATCAAATTAATGCCATTTTGATGTATAAAGCTACAAAATGCTATTAAAAACAAACATTTCTGTGTGCTTCTAAACTTATGAAGGCTAATGCACATCAACTGCCTGCTTTGTGTTTTTAATGCTTATACCTTTAAAACTAATACAATTACACATAGTAGTGTTTTTACATGACTGATCATTTAAGTCACTGCAAACCAAACTGAGACAATGCACAAGCCCTGAAAAGTAAATTACATTTCGAAATGAATTTGTGTATAATATTTCCAAGAAGTGAAACTGGAAAGGTTGCTATTTGCAACAAATCCAGTGTTATTCCTATTCGTTTTCATGTATCAGCTCCAATGTAACGCCACAAAAATATGTAAAATCTTATTTTCTGAAAAATCTTTTCGTGTCAACGCCAAAGTACAAGGAAATGGTGGATATACTAAACAGTAAGTCATTTTGACTGTCAATACATACAAGCATATATTAAATTTACAAACAGGGGTTGGACAAAAAATGGAAGTGCTACATGATTTGCAGTTGTGAAAGTGACATGTTTCACGTTGAAATCAGTAGTGATGCGACAATCTTTTGCGAACGCTGTGTTATGAGACACCTAGCTAACAGGTTAGAAGCCTCACTTTCGTCATTCACTGCATCCGCTGCTAATAACACAGTCATGTCAGAGCTTAATGAGCTTCAATGAGGGCAAATTGTTGCTGCCGTCTTAGCTGGTGCCTCTGTGACTGAAGTTGCCAATTTATTTGCCATGTCGCAAGGTACAGTATCAAAGGTTATATTGGCATACCTAAAACTGATACCTTTTCAGTGCGATTTGAGCCCATACAAAATGACTAGGCTTAAATCACACTGCAAAGAATCGCATGTGCCTTCAACAGGAATGCGATGCAATTGTCATAGTGACTTTAACCTGGGTTCACACAGGAGAGGTACAGGAAACCGCTTGTGATGTGGAGAGGAGTCGCACCGCATTATGTATGGGCTCAAATAGCACTGTACAGGCATTATAAATACTGTATAATAATAATAATTGGTACCTGGTATCAGCGAGTAGCTGAGCACAATTATTGGTACTCGTGCTCGTTGGTTAAAAAAAACAGGTATCGATGCATCCCTATATGCCGTCAAACTTTGATACCGTACCTCACAACATGGCAAATAAATTGGCAACTTCAGTCACAGAGACACCAGCTACACAGGAACCAACAATTTGCCTTCTTTGAAGCTCAGTAAGCTCTTACATGACTCTATATTACTAGCAGCGCACGCAGTGAATGAAGAAAGTCATGCTTCCCACCTGTTAGCTAGGTGTCTCATCACACAGCGGAAGCAAAAGAATGTTACATCACTTCCGCTTTCAAAGTGAAACATGTTATCCATTTTTCCATTTTTTTTTTGTCTAACCCCTGTGTATTGGAGACAATGCAAGTAACCTGGTTAAAAATTTACTTTAATAGTTTGTAAGAATGACTAAACACAGTTCTTTACTTGACACAATGCAAAGACCAAAATAGTTCATATGAAAATGCATTGATTCACAGTCCATGTTTGCTTATGAGGATTTATATTTTGTTTTTTTAAACCTAATTCTGCTTACCTTATTTGCCAATTTCTTGTTTAGTTCTTCTGCAATGGAGTCATTCAGTTTACGTTCAAACTGCCAAGGAGTTGTCCGTACAGTGTCCACCATTTCAACTAGGACAAACATGGTGGATGGTAGCAAAGACTGCAGATCAAAATAATAAAGGCAAATTACTCTATATGTACAGTATCCCATACAAATCAACATTAGTGTCTATTTAGTAAGAGGTACAAGGACACATACACATGTAACTAATGGCATACCACAAGGCTCTGCACTAGGTCCTGTTCTGTTTAATCTCTCTGTAAGAGATATATCCAAAAGGTTTGATGGGCAAGGTAATTCCTTTTTGCTGATGACACTTCGCTGGTCACAGATAAAATCGAAATTCAGCAGGGACCGGTCGAATTTAAATCCATGTGTGACCGCTTCCACTTGACAGAAGTCAATCTAATGATTGACTTCTGTCAAAGGAGGTTGTTGGAAAATTTATCTTGATCAGCGGCTGCAGCCACTGATAAATGTATTCTGACAGCCGAGAGTACCCATCTCAGTGGGTAGGATTCCTGCACCTTGTGCTTATGGAGGTATCCATTCGTGTTTTCTCCATTCAGCTCTCTGCTTGAGAACAAAAACAAAAAAAACAAAAACACCCATTTATAGCCAGCCTAAATATGCTACTGGGTTGATACTCCTGGAGATGACTGGGATACCCCTAAAACACTGATGGACTAGACTTTGAATGCAACCTGTGGTATTATCAGCAATCCTTGCCTCTATCATTCAGGGTTCAGGGATTTCGTGTGTTCCAATGTGGTCATATGAAGGCATCAATTCACATCTATTAGGCTTCAAGTACACTGCTGCTCCTAAACATGAATTTAGGAGATTTTTGGTGAGTTCAGGAGACACTGAACTCAACTCAATAAAAGCCTATGTGTCCATGTACACATAGGCGTTTACTAGAATTTAGGAGCAGTTAAACATACCTTGCCCGAACGCAGAAGAATCGCGTTCAGGAAAGAAATGTTTTGGACCAAAAAAAAAAAGAAAATGCTAAACACAGCAAAAAAACACATGTAAACGCAGCTAAAATCTAGCTGCGTTTAAAGCTTGGGCATTTATCCATGTCAATGGAAAATACTCTGGCCAATCAAATTAATAAATTGGCAAGCGCTAAACACGGTACCGCATTTACATGCGATTTTGCCATGTTTAGCACTCTGTTGTCAGGAGAGCATAACATCTAGGGGAGTTCATGTGTATATGAGGCCTTAATCTACATGACCAATGTCATCTGTGTTCCTTATATCAGAATATACCATATATATCCCTGAGGAAAACAAGTGTTCGGAACACATTGGATCTCTCCATATGTGCTTGTCTAAACAAGAGATTCTGTACCTATGTAATATATGGAGAATACAATTGTGTACCGTACCACTAATTATTGATGTTGGACTAAAACAATGCTGTTAAATTTGCCATAGTTCATGTTTTTATCATTTGTGTTTAATAAAGCATTTTGTGATTTGACTTGGTTATACTGCTATATTTGTCTATTAGTGTCCATAAAAGTCCACGCTACATATACTATAAGATATTTGATCTTTTTGGGATGATGGCACTGTAGAGTATGAAGTAGTCCTTGTGGATACTATTCCTTGAGGTGTTTGTGACACGAAACAGGATTTGGCATTGCTGAAATATTGGTCTAAGGAGTGGAAACTGTAGTTCAAAATTTCTAAATGGAAAAATAATTTTCTACTAGGAGTACAATATTGGGAGTACAGCACTGACCAGAACTAAAAGGAGAAAAAGATTTGGGTGTGCTTATTCTATGGAACTACAAATAAACAGTGTGGCCATCACTCTACTATATATGCTTACATTACAATGTTTTTATTATTAATATTTTTATTGGGGACTGGATGCCTGTGCTAAAGATTAATAATCTCTCTGCAGGTATTCAGATGCTTGCAATAAATGTTTGAATTTAACTTTGAACAATGCCTAGTTGTAATGCAAAAAGAGCCAGTATAATGCATCTGGTAGGTAGGCTTTTTTATCCGAATGTTGTGTGCCTTTTTTACCCACAAATATGGAACATATTATGGGGTGTTCAAGTTGCTGGGGTCACACAATTATAAGGCATCTGCTACAAGAACATCCATGAAAATGCAAATAAAGTGGCAAGTCTTTATGGTTATGTGGTAATAAAATAAAAACTACTGGAAATTAAATGTTCTGCTAATTTATAAGCTTTGAAAGGTTAGTTCACCTTTTCACAACATATTAGGTGTTGAACCCCTAGGGAGCTGGGCCACTGCTTTGTGTTGTGGCCTGGACCCGCCAAGGTGCTGCCAGCAGAGAATATATTAACCTTTCGTTGCAACATGCAACCTCGCAAAGCTGGTGAACTGACACGTTTCAGGGGCGTGCCACCTTCTTCAGCTATGCTGACCAACATATGCCATAGCCAGATCTATATCTGAATTAGATGGAGTCAGAGGTCATGTCAAAAGGTCATAAGCCAAAAGACTAAAACTTGCACTATAAATCCATATATAGCCATATCTAAAGATATATACCGACATAGTGTACCATGCTACAAAGTAATGTTTGTTCGTGGAGTGACAGTATAGGCTCACGGTAATGGTAACATCCATGTGTGTGTAATCAGGAGAGCTGTTATGACTGACACTGGAACGCAAGTGTGGAGCCTCCGTGGACCAGAAGTGCATCACCCATTCACTTTAATTGGTCACAGGAAGCGATACGGCAGGGACCAAACTACCACAACAGTGTGGCCCCACCGAGTGGTGTCACTGGTCCGCAGCCGAACGCTAACAGGGCAATCAGCCCTCAAGAGAAGCACCAAAATAAAAATAAAATAGACCATGCAAAAGCATTCGTAGCACACCATCCAAGATTGGTGCTGCAGTAGAAACCACAGGTGGCCCAAAAACAAACATAAGCAAAAAAGTTGTGGAAAAGGGAAACCTTTTGGATACAATCAATACAGCAACTGGACTTGTTCTCTCCGAACATGTTGGTTTGGATGTTCAGGCCCTTGTGCAATAGCTTTTACATCAAGTTTAACATGTATATAAACATATACTCTTTAGATAGCTCACAGGCTTTGCTAAATCATGGAGCTCCGCTTCTTGAGCTGGTGGAAAAAATGATCAAAGGACTCTAAATACAGAGCATCCTTCTTGGTGATAACTGCATATTTAGCATGAGTCTAGCCATTCTTGGTATAAAATGAGGATCAGGTAGAGCCACCCCTAACTGGTATCCTTAGAGTGTAGGATGCACGTCACCACTGGCGTGATACGATTGCACTGTTGTATACACGTCTTGTGTCATTTTCTTCTTTTTTTTTCTTCTCTGTTTTTTTTGTTTTTGTTTTATACAGGGTTCCGGGACGCCACGGTCCGATCGCCAGTGGGAGTAGAAATTGTTGGCTGCTTTATGCTTTTTTTGTTGAGCGTGTTATGCTGATGCCGCCATGGCCTCGCCCCTTTTGAAAATACATTCACAAAATGTTCAAGGCTTCAATTCGCCTCAGAAGCGGGCTAAAGTTTTTCATCACCTCAAATCGCAACAAATTGACGTGGTATGTTTACAAGAGACCAGATTTTCTCAGTACTCCGCTCCACGTTATCTTTCACCTCACTATCCCACCTTTTACACGGCCTCGGCTCCTGAGAAGCGTTGGGGTGTACTGATAGCTTTCAAACGCAATCTCCCTTTTGTCTGTGCTCGGAAAATAGCGGAGACCACGGGAAGGTATTTGCTTCTGCAAGGCACCCTCTGGGACCAGGAGGTTACATTTGTCTCTTACTATGCTCCTAATCGTATTCAGCATAAATTCTTTTCGCATCTTTGCACCATTGTTTCCCGACACTCCAAGGGTCTGCTTCTTGTTTTGGGAGATTCAAATGTTACCTTGGATTCCACATTGGATAGGCGCAACGCACGGGGGGCGGCCCCTTCTCACTACTTAGTGCTGGAGGAACGTATGCGCTCTCTTGCAGACGGTGGGGCTGGCGGACATCTGGAGGGAACTTCACCCAACTGAGCGTGACTTTACATTCTATTCCAATCCTGACAGTTTTTTGTAGAATTGACCATATATTCATGCATGTTCAGCAGCTTCCCTTGGTCCGGCGCATAACTATTCCCTCCTCACCCTGGTCGGACCATGATCCCTTGGTACTCCTCCTTGCCCTCTCTGGGTCAGAATGGCGCCCTTTTCATTGGCGCATCAATGACTCTTTATTGACCACTCAGACTACCTGCCAACAAATAGAATTTTTCTTACAAAACATACTTCACAGATCGGTCTCTTCGGCTGTGCCCCTATAGGAGGCGCATAAGGCCACGGTGCGGGGTCGTAAAGGTGGTGGGGTTGGTCCGCTCCTGTCAGCACAGAGCACCTTCCGAGTCCTCCCAAACCCCCCTCTCTATCCTTCTCCAAGGCCCACTGCATCCGACTATTCTCCCCAACCCCCCTGAAGATTGCTGTGATATACCGGCCTCCTGGATCCATATCCCGCTTCCTGGATGACTTTTCCTCCTGGCTACCCTTCTTCCTCTCCTCTGAGCTACCCACCATCATCCTTGGGGATTTCAACATCCCTGTCAACCTCGACAACCCGGCCACATCCCATCTCCTCAACTTAACCTCCTCCTTTGCACTTGCACAGTGCATACAATCCACCACCCACTCCGACGGTAATATCCTTGATCTCGTCTTCTCCAACCGCTGCACTCCCCACAACCTCACTAACACCCCCTTCTCTCTCTCTGACCATAACCTGATTACCTTCTCTATCTCCTCGTCCTCCAACGCCTACCCCTCCAAATGTCACACTACTACCAGCCGTAACCGCCGCAACCTTAACCCTGCCCCCCTCCACTCTGCAGCTGATCAACTCCACAACAGCATCCTCCCCGTCCTGCCCCGACTTGGCTATGACTGCCTATAACAACGTGATGTCAACAGCCCTTGACTCACTAGCGCCTTTAACCGCACGCAACATCAGACCCCGACCGCTCCAGCCCTGGCAGACTGATCACAACAAAACTCTCAAACTACACAGTCGTGCCCTGGAGCGACTATGGCGCGAAACCAAATCCCAACAAGCCTTCACCCTCTACAAATCTGCCTTCCACACCTACACCTCCTCCCTCCACGGAGCCAAACAAGCCTACTTCCTGACCCTCATCAAGGCCCTCTCCTCCAATCCTCGCCGACACTTCTCCACCTTCAACTCTCTACTCTCTCCACCCCCACCTCCACCCAGCACCTCACTCACCACCCCTGAGATTGCCAATCACTTCAAAAACAAGATTGACACAATTCGCAAGGACATCGCCGCAACTCACACTCCCTCTCAACCCATCACACAGCTACCCCCTCATCCCCCCTTTCCCTCGACATAACCCGCAGGGACTTCGTCACTGCTCAAACTCCCTCCAACCCCGTCCCCTGTCACACAGCTACCCCCTCATCACCCCTCTCCCACGGCCCCACCACTGCTCTGACCTCCACTTCCACCCCACCCTACATTCCTCATACTGAAGCCCCCTCAACACTCAACCTTTGACCTTACTACCATCGAGGAAGTCTCCAAGGTCCTCTCAGATGCCTGCCTCACCACCTGCCCCCTCGATCCTGTCCCCTCACAACTCCTCCATCCTATGCTCCCTCACCCACATCTTTAATCTTTCCCTCTCCTCCGGCACTTTCCCCTCCCCTCTGAAGCATGCACACATCACCCCCATACTTAAAAAGCCCTCCCTGGACCCCAATGACCCGAACAACCTCAGACCCATCTCCCTGCTCCCATTCACATCCAAACTCCTCGAACGCCTAGTCTACACCCGCCTAAGCTCTCACCTCAACGACAACCACCCCCTCGATCCCCTACAGTCCGGCTTCCGTCCCCTACACTCCACCGAAACTGCTTTACTCAAACTACCCAACGACCTGCTAACCGCCAAAGCTAATGGCCACTATTCAGTGCTCCTACTTCTTGACCTCTCCGAGGCCTTCGACACAGTCGACCGCCCCCTCCTCCTCCTCAAAAAACTACACTCCCTCGGCCTCAGAGATTCTGCTCTCTCCTGGCTCTCATCCTACCTGTCACAACGCTCTTTCAGCGTTACCTATAATGCTACCACCTCCCCCTCATTCCCCCTCTCTGTTGGGGTCCCTCAAGGCTCCGTCTTCGGGCCCCTTCTCTTCTCCATCTACACCTCCTCCCTTGGCCAACTCATACACTCTCACGGCTTCAAACTACCACCTATATGCCGATGACACACAAATCTATCTCTCAACCCCCCACCTCACCCCCTCAGTCTCCGCCCGAATCACACACCTACTGAGCGACATAGACTGGATGTCGCTCCACTTCCTTAAACTGAACCTCTCCAAAACCAAGTTTCTTGTCTTCCCCCCAGCCCGGACCCCATCCCCCACTGACTTTTCCATCATGTCCAACAACGCCACCATCAAGCCCGCCCCGCAGGCCAGAGTACTTGGTGTCATTCTGGACTCCAACCTATCCTTCCAGCCCCAAGTCCAATCTTTAATAAACTCGTGCAGACTCCACCTCCGCAACATCGCCAAAATACGTGCGTTCCTAACCCCAGAAACCACTAAACAGCTCATCCACTCCCTCATCATATCACGGCTCGACTACTGCAACTCCCTCCTCACCGGCCTGCCTCGCCACTGGCTATCCCCGCTTCAGTCGATCCTCAATACGGCTGCCAGACTCATTCACCTTTCCAACCGCTCCATCTCCGCCACCCCCCTCTGCCAATCCCTCCACTGGCTTCCGATTGCGCAACGGATCAAATTCAAAATCCTAACACTGACGTACAAAGCTGTCCACCATACTGCCCCGAACTACATCACTGACCTAATATCCAAGTACCGCCCAGCACGCACACTCCGCTCCTCACAAGACCTCCTTCTCTCTAGTTCCCTGGTCTCCTCCTCCCATGCCCGCCTCCAGGACTCCTCCAGGATGTCACCCATCCTCTGGAACTCCTTGCCCCAACCCATCAGATTATCACCTACTCTCCTCTCCTTTAGGTGCACCCTGAAAACCCATCTCTTCAGGGAAGCCTACCCCATCCCCTGCTAACTTGCCGACCTCCTTCACTCTTCCTACCACTCTATCCCCCACAGCTATCTCCTCCTGTGCCACCATCCCCTCCCTCCTAGATTGTAAGCTCTAAAGAGCAGGGCCCTCAATCCCCTCATGTTTTGCATTGTATTGTTATTGTTCTGTCACATGTTCTGTGTAATGTACAGCGCTGAGCGAACTATTGGCGCTTTATAAATACTGTATTATAATAACAATAATAATTTAGGCTTTGTTAAGTGTTAAGGCAGCTGCAATATAATCACCTATGGTAATCTAAAGAAACCCCATATCCACCCTATTATGTTGTAATTTCTTATGAGCAGGGCCCTATAATACTTTTTTTTTTTTTTAAACTGTATTATCTCCCGTTGTATTGTAAAGCGCTGTTGGCCCTATATAAATCTTGTGTAATAATACAAATTATAAATACAGCTTTTTCCCAATAACCTATATTCTATTTCCAACTAAAGGTTGTCTAAACCAGTTAAAATATATCTATATCATTAAAGTGTTACTAAACCCACAACAGTAAAATCAGTCTGTATATGCAGTAAAAGCATGCTTGTTATACGCACTGTGGAACCTAAGGGGTTAATCCTCTGCATTATGTAAAAAGGCTGTTTTATCCTGACTTCTCTGCCCCTCCCCTCTTTCAAAATGTCCACACTGATAACAGACAGAACCCACAGCCCTTCTACACATGCTCAGTTTAGTGTGTGTTACTAGAGGTTTGTTTTTTTTCTTAGGAGAGTGCATGTGATCAGCACAAGGCCAACCAGCACTGTCCAGACAGAGGTCAGGGATTTTGCATCTTCCTAGACCAGAAAGAAAACTCATCCTACAAGCTTTAACCAGTGCTCTGCTGAAGTCACAAGACTGCTCTAACTGCTGATGAGAAAAAGGTATTTAGCAGTTTATATTTACTAAGCAAATTGCACTTCCATGTTCTGTGTACTGTGGGAGACCAGATAGTGAATGCAGGGTCCTGGGTTTAGTAACACTTTAATAAAATGGTTAACATCATATCAGAAATGAATACTTGAGTGATTATCTCAATATCACACCCCAATTTCAGTTACACAGAAACATCTCCATAAGAGAGGATGCTTTACCCCATTTTCCTTTTTAAAATGCACCATTTCTACTATCAAAGGATATTTAATTTGTGTTATTTTATACTTACAATATGCACTTTTAAATTTAAACATTCATTTTACCATGATCACATTGTTTACCAGAATAATTAAGCCAACACATAATGTTATGAAAACGTGTAGTCATATTATACGTGTCCTTACCAGTTATCACTGATGTCTCATCCCAGCACATTCTTCTCATGGGAAAGAGGAAAGGAGGGAGGGAGGAAATCTACAGAGACCTACAGGACTAAAAAACCCCAGCAGACTCATTCACACACATACACGATCATCTCTCTAAAATCACTTGCATTTTTCCCCATTTCTTACACAACACATGCATATCATTCTCTCACTTTTTAAAGCTCTTCAAAATTCTCCTACCTAAAATTAGTTTTCTTTATTTTGTTCTCGGATATCCCTTCATTCCATGTACTGTAATCCCATACTCCGCTTACTTCAGCTCTTATGATCAGATGGGCAGCCATGATGCTCATCCCATCTTCCTTCTCTGACCACATATAAAAGTATTCTGTTTGAGTCAGGGCCAAAAATCATTATTTTCATACAATTTGACTCTCATTTCTCTGCTTTGGCTTTTTTCCCCAGGTTTTAGAATTTACTAGTTGTGGTGCCTTACTCTAAATGAATTCCACAACTTAACATCAACATTTCCCTCTATGTCGAATGTTACATTGTCTGTCACCCTCCATTCATCCTGCTCAAAAAGATAGCAGTTCCTCTAGCTCAGGGGTCTCCAAACTATGGCCCTCCAGCTGTTGAAGTACTACAAGTCCCATCATGCCTCTGCCTAGGGAGTTTTGTCTGTGGCTGTCAAGAGTTTTGCAAGGCCTCATGGGACTTGCAGTTCCTCAACAGCCTGGGGGGCCATAGTTTGGAGAACCCTGCTCTGTTTATTCTGCATGATTCTTAGTCCCTGTGGACTTGGTAACCCTGTTACTCCTTGTCGATCTCTGTCCATTTTAACCATTTATCTAGCGGCTCAGTATAGGCGAAACTGCACCTTTGGTTCTCTAGTACTTCTCTTGCACTGGGAATTTTCTTTGGTTACCGCTTACTTTTCATACAGTTAAAACTTAATGTAATGCCCATGACTGGCCAGCCTTCTCTCTTCTCCACTTGTGCCTATGCCCTCTTGCCTCTAGATCTATTACAGCAAATGTGTGCATCATATAACCTGTTAACCAGAACTTTTCTTACCTAGAACACTTCAGTAGACAGTAGAAAGTAACACCATATCATATAACCACTAATCAATACAGTTCAACTAAGGGGAGTAAAATTGGTACCCTTTGTTCCGAAAATGCCTTAAAGATCAAGGAAGTCTTATCTCAAAATGTAAGCAAAGGGCTTACCTCAGCCTGCTGATTATCAGAAATTCCCAGATAATCTCAGGCTCCTTGTTTCAGATTCTCAGGGTCACCTGTAAAATCCCCTCCAAAAGGCAAAGCTTGTCATCTGTTCTGGACATTCATACTAACATTTTATAGATGGGCAACTCCTACCCTCATATTGATTAATGGTTCCAAATTAATAAACTATTGCAGTAGGGAACATACACAAAAAGATACACTCAGCATCTTTCCAAATATCGGTTCTTTTTATTCGACGCATTTGAAGTTTTTTGATTACATAGGTATCACATTAATAATACAATTGTACTTTTATGGTATCAAGGAGCATTACACAGGCAGGCTAATTTCCTGAAGGAATGTAAACATTAGTGGTGCACCAAAATGGAAACTCTGGTGCAGAAACCGAAAATTCAAAATGCACTTGGCCGAAAATCGAAATGCGCAGTTTTTAAAAATGAATATATATTTTTTGGAAAAAAACACACTTGGATTAAAAAAAAAAACAAAAAACAATATATACCTCAATTGTTTTGTAAAATATGTACGAGAATGTTACGGCGAGTAAATAGATACCCAACATGTCACGCTTTAAAATTGCGCGAAACTGCGGTACTTAATCTCCATGGGTGATGCTTTAAAAATGTATACAGGTTAGCAATGTAAAGTTACACAGGAGGTCTAGTGTGAGAATTATTGCTCTTGCTCCGACGTTCGTGGCGATACCTCACATGTGTGGTTTGAACACCATTTACATATGTGGATATGGCCTACATATGCGTTCACCACTACGTGCGAGCACGGGGGGACGGGGCACTTTAAACTTTTTTTTTTTTAAATCTACTTAAATTTTTTTTTTTTGCACCGCTCCTTTTACAAAAATTGTAATAACTTTTATTCTTATCACAAGAAATGCATGCATCCCTTGTGATAGAAATAATTACGGACATATCCCCTTTATGGAGAGATGTGGGGTCAATAAGACCCCACATCTCTCCTCTGCAATGAAAAGCATTAGGTCAGGGGTGGCTAACCTGTGGCTCTCCAGCTGTTGTGGAACTACATTTCCCATGAGGCATTGCAAAGATGGGAAGTTACTGACTTGCAGAGGCATGATGGAACTTGTAGTCCTGCAGCAGCTGGAGAGCCGCAGGTTGGCCACCCCTGCATTAGGTGGTGGCCATCTTTCCTTCTCTCATCTCTATGCCCAACGCCGGGATCGATGGTTTCTCAAGTAAGACCGAATTATCGAGCGGCGGCCGGCGGGCGGGCGGCTTTGAGGGGCGGGTTTTTTTCGGCAGCTGTATCTGTGCTTTTTTTTCATTTTGGCCGGCAGCCGAAAGGGGTGTTTTCGGCCGAAACGTTTCGGTATTTCAGTACATCCCTATTTTGTTTGGTGACTGTGGTCCCAAATGCCTTGAAATCATTCACAAGCTCCTCATGTGTAGTTCTGGGCTGATTGCTCACTTACCCCATGAGGTGAAATCTTGATAGTTATTTTGTATTTCTTCCATTTGTGAATAATCGCTCAAACAGTTGTCTCACCAAGCTTCTTGCTGATGGTCTTTTAGCCCATTCCAGCCTTGTGCAGGTCTACAATCTTGTCCCTGACGTCCTTTGACAGCTCTTTGGTCTTACCCATGGTGGTGAGGTTTGAATGGAAGGAAGAGATTCTGTGGACAGGTGTCTTTTATACAAGTTGTCGTTAGGAGTACCTTCTTAAAATTGATGGGACTAATCTGTGTACCATATGAGCACATAGCCAGTCTGTGGGAGCCAGAATTATTGCTGGTTGGTAGGGGATCAAATACTTATTTTACTTACTGAACTGCAACTTATACCTATAATAAAAATTATAGACCCTTCATTTCTTTGTAAGTGGGCAAACTTACAAAATCTGCAGGGGGTCGAATAATTTTCACCACTGTATGCTACCCATACACAAGCGTGGTTTTTTGTGTGGATATATTGTTAACACAGTATTTAATTGTAAAATCGTTTTGTACACAGTATTTGGTATCATTTTAAAGTGGTTATAAAGTCTAAACACTTTTACCCTAACACATTCTCACTATCTGTCCAATCCCCCCCCCCCCCATATTCCTATACACTTCCCTGACTCCATTCTGGTGCTGTCTCTGGCTCTAACACCGCTGCCCTCATTTTTTGCTTGCACAGGAGAAAATGAGGGCAGCGCAACTATAGGCTTCTGCTACGGTCAGTCCAACTCCTGTGAGGAGGGAGTGGGGGGCTTGGCATTGTTTGTGTCTATGTGCACACTTGCATGGGTACCTCCTCAGAAGCCAGATTGCTACAGGAGGCATCTGAAGGAGTAAGGAGACAACAGGGCTGGCAGGGATTGCCAGAACAGGAGGTAAATGTCCTGTGAAAACGCGTTGCACAGAACAGGTAAAGCAAGCATACCTCTTTTTTACTGGGACCCCCCCAAAAAAACAAACAAACAAACAAACAACTTAAGCAGGCGTATTTTGACATTATGACCTAGATTGCCTCAGCTCTTGAAGAAGATAATAACAAAATGTGTTTAGAATGTAGCTACCTCTTATGTGCCCATATGGAATCAACAATGAAAAAAAAAACAACCTGAATAAAAAAAAGGTAAAAAACCCCCCCCCCCAAAAAAAACAAACCTTCAGGCTTTACAGCCAGTTTAAATATCTGGACTTCTACTTGGATATTGGCACCTCTAGACATCATGCACACAGGAATAAAATGCTACTGTTTTACTGCCCTGAACACAGGGACACTGTTGTCTACGGAACAATGCACACAGCTGCAATACAGTGATGAGTACAGTGCTGTAAAATAAAATTACTGCACTCAGGTGTAACATTTTTCTATTTTTATGTGCATACACAGGTATATTGCAACACTGGCAACCAGAAGAGGAAAAAGAATTTGAGGGCTTATTCACATTAGGTGCAGGTGGCTGCATTTTTGACTGCACTCAAACTGCATAGACAGCCCAAAATACAGGTTATCCTATGGACATAGTTCACACCATTGCAGTGCAAAAAAGTACAGCATCCTGCATATTTATGCACCGCAAACATGTGAAAAAAGGCACACAAACACAATGCAATGCATAACAATGCACACAGAGGCCCATGGAAAGAAAGAAGGAAGTGACTTCATAGGGCAATTGCAGAAAGAAAAACGAGCGTCAACTGCATGTGAATGCGCATAAATAGGGGCATCAAATGCATGTATATGTACAAAGAAAAACCGTGCAGTATATGTGCAGTTTCTAGTGTGAATGGGCCCTTACACATGGATATACATGTGTCTACACAAGGTGTTTGCAGAACATATTACTCAAGATCTTTATGTCAACAAGATTCTGAGTATAAACATTGGGAAATCATTACCTCTGTGTGTAGGAGGCCTTCAGTCCCACTAACAGATTGTCAAGCTGATACTGGATTGTCACTTAAGCATGGTACACGCTACTAGTTTTTTTTTTTCTCATTCAACCCACTGGACTGAACAAAAAAACCCAAAACTGACAGCTCAGGAGGAGCTTCTGTACTAACTATCTGATGTTAGTACAGCAATTCCCCCCACTATACTGTTGTGTTCTGACAGGGGGGACACCCACACACCCCCACCAGAACACAAATATTTCTATCTGCATTTCTCCTTTAAGGTCACTTCTTTCCCTGGGCTTCTATGTGCACTGTGATGCAGAGGCGTTCCTAGGGTTGGTGTCATCCGATGCGGTAACAGTTGGTGACACCCCCTCCGATGATCCCCACAGAATGGATCGGATCTGCAGATTGAGCATAATGGTTTCAGACTGCGATCCGTTCTGCTCAATCCGAAGATACAATCAATCCTGCGGGGATCGTCGGCTTTCTTTACAACTTACCTTTTCTTGGAGCGAGTCCAGTGTCACCCCATCTAGATTGCATGCCAACGATCCCCGCAGGATGCATGCAACCTATATGGGGTGACCTTGGACCCGCTCCAAGAAAAGGTAAGTTGTAAAGTTGATCCCCGTGCAGTTGGTGTCACCCGGTGCGGGCCGCACTCCCAGCACCTGCCTCGGGACGCCACTGCTGTGATGCATTGCATTGTGGTTGCGTCAGGGCTTTACTTCAGCAGGAACATGGGAGAACACACTTCCTGCATCTCCACTGACTGTACAGTATATAATGGCAAGGGGTGCTGGAGTATCTAATGATGCTGGAGGATCTATTGTCACAGGATGGGATATATTTTTGCATGGTGGTCTATCGTTGCTGGGGAGATCTATTGTTGCTAGAATGTATATACTGTTGAGGGAGGGGTATTGTTGCTGGCTGTTGTAGAGACTATTGATGGTGGCTGCCGGGGATCTTTTGCTGCTGGGTGATATTTTGTTGCCAGGGTCCATTGTTGCTGGGAGGGGGAGGGGTATACTTCTGCTGTCTGTGGGAGATCTATTTTCTTTTCTTGTTATTAACATATTCCATACAAAATGACTTGGCACTGCAAAAACAGGAAATTGTATCAAATACTTACCACAATTTTCCTTTCCTGACGCCAAACCATGGCAACATACATGCGATATAGTTCTGCCCCTATATCCACCCAGAGGGTGACTGACCACACAAGTTTGACTGAGAGCAACCTCCACCTATCTCTGTACAAAGAACAAGATCAAACAAGGGAGGGTTCATTTGCTGCCATGGATTGGCGTCAGGAAAGGAAAATTACAGTAAGTATTTGATAAAATTTTCCATTTTCCTGACGCCAACATGGCAGCATACATGTGATGAGCTAAAATAATGAGCTAAATAGGGAGGGCTAAACTCTACAATCAATCTTTATTGCAATGGACATGGAAACAGACTGCCATTCTGTCGAAGACCAATAATGTACAAGCCCCTAGTTCTTCCCTGTAGCACGTGAGGCAGGTGCACTGTGGCAAGTAACCTGCTTCTTCGCAAATATCTCTATAGATACTTTGCATGAACTGCCCCGCACATAGAGATGGACCTTGGTGAATGAGCCTCTACCGCTTTTGGAGGCTCTTGCCTGGCCACAATGAATTTTATCAGGATGACATTGACACTCCAAGGTGACAAGGTTTGCAGCAGCTTCCTCCTCCGAATTTGCCTGATGGAAACACGAACAGCCCTTGTAGGATTTAAACTAGAAAGCAGCTTGAAGGTATTCATCATAGACACCTGGTACATCCAGCTTGTGTAGGTTAGGTACTGTCTGTGCCGGTAAGGATGGACCCATCACTTTGTAAGATGAAAACTGAAGCCACCTAAGGACAAAGGGTGCTCGAAGAGCATAGACCCCAACTTGCTCAGAAGAAATAAGATGTAGGACTCTGTAGCCTAAAGTGCTTGCAGATCTAAAACTCTGTCCCCTGAAGTTATCACCTAAAAAATATCGAGGGACATTGCTTCTCGAGTGACGTCCCACTGAGGACTGCCTTCTGTTAATGCAGAGTCTTGGCAAGGAAATCCAGTACCAGAATAAAATCCCACTGGGGAACGCTATTCCTCTTCAGAGCAAAGTCTCAGGACCAACCTCCTGAAATGCTCCCCTGGCAGCTAACACGCTCAATTCCCTGAAAGCTGAAATTTGAGCTTTTACAGAACTAGACTGAGCCCCAAATCCAGATCTGTATGAGGACATTATCGCAACTGGGCAACCCCCGGGTTGCTAGAATCAAAATCCTGCCCAGCTGCTAAGACTGTGAATCTGTTCCATACTTCAGAGTAAACAGCAATTGCTGACATTCTTGAAACACTGACAGGATTTACCACTGCTAGAAACCCAAGTTCTCCAATCCTGCCCACTCAATTTGCAGTCCATCCTGGGCCAGGTGTCATGGAAACACTGGTAGCTGAAGTGCTTGGTCCAGACTCCAGTTCCATGGCTAAGGTAAAACCCAGACCTGTAGGCCAAATCAGGCATGCTTGCTATCACAATGAGACTCTCAGACAACACGGCAGTAGAGGAAAGACATTTATTTGCTAGGTGACTATTTCTCCACTTTCTCCACCAAGGGGGAAGGTAGCAAGAGAGGCACCTTGTGAAAAAATGGTAATACAAACAGGATCAACTGAGGGAGGCCCCACAATTGAGTGATATGGGCAAGACTTTGTTGAACCAAACACTTTTTGCCACAGTCCCTTTTGGCATCCTGGGCACTCAGAAGGAACCACGCAAGTAGCCCCTGAAGATTACAGTCAGTTGGGGACGTGATAATTTCACTGCCGTTGAGCTTCCTTTATTTCTAAACACGACATTGCTGCTGTGTTGACCTCATGCAGAATAACCAGTCAAGCCCGAATGCGAGGTGACAGCACACATAGTACCTGCAGGTGACAATCCGCCCTGTAGCACAGGCATGGAAGGCAACAAAGGTTCATGATAATGAACCTATGATATGGGATCGAGTGATCCCTTGTCACACCCATAACCAAAGGCTCCTGTGCATCTGAGGAGAAGCTCTATGAATCGCTCAAGTGCCGCCTTCTGAATTGCAAGAAAGGAAATTTTTTAGAACGTCCAGAGAATCCAGTGTGCCCAGGGTAGCATACGGATGCAAGGCATTGTTTCCAAGAAACCCCTGCATTGGGAAGCTTGACAAACCTGGCAGACACGACATTCCTAAAATGCTCCCTGCTACTTGGCCTATTCTGAGAAGGAGCAGAAAAGCACTTGTTCGAGCACTGAACTGTGCATCCGATGACTAGATGGGTCTGCTCCCATTGTCTTGACACCTCCTATCCAGCCAAAACGTCTCAGGCTTGCCAGATGAATACCCTTTTGAACTAGTAGGTGATATGGGCTCTGGGCCAACAGTAGATTACCATCCAAGTAATGATGGTAATCTACTGTTTCCTCAGAGGGATTAAACAGGGATTAGGACCTCCAGTAAAATGTCATCTGTGAGGTGGAGAGTCATGAATGAAGGTATGTGAACTGGAATTGTCCATGCCTCACCGAAACGCAGTTTCTTTAAACTCAACACCAAATGAGTCTTCAGTCTTGTTCGTACAGACACCGAAGAGAATAAAAGGTTTGTAAAGAGGAATTAGAATCAATGCCCTTTGCAGTTGTATAGTATTGATGTATTACACAGAAGTGCAGCGCTTCAAAAAAATTTAACTTAGAAGTCCAATCCACAAAAATTAAGATATATAGAATAAGCCCCTCTTCACTGGAATCTCAGTGCTGCTATAGATGTCTCAAAACGGCCAGGAGAAGATAGAAAAAAGTCCACCATCACCATCAAATACTCTGCCTCTTACCAGATCATGTTGACCCCCAGTTATGGATGGGACAAAAAGCGCTGTATAAATTCCAAAAGGCAAGCCGTAGACCTGGACACTCGATGAGGATAATTCCTTTGTAGGTTCACCTACTAGCCCACCTTCTGATGTGAAAGTTTGGAACCAAAGAGTGTCCAGGTCTATGGCTTGCCTTTTGGAATTCATACAGCGCTTTTTGACCCATCCATAACTGGGGGTCAACATGATCTGGTAAGAGGCAGAGTGTTTGATGATGGATTTCCCCCCCCCCCCCCCCCCCATCTTCTCCGGGCCATTTTGAGACATCTATAGCAGCACAAACTCCAGTGAAGAGAGGCTTATTCTATATAGCTTCTTTTTTGTGGATTGGACTTCTAAGTTAAAATTTTTTGAAGCGCAGCACTTCTGTATATTTTTTTATGTGTATCGTTACTTGCAATATTGTGGTGGCTGCTCATGTAGATTGAATTATTTATTCTTTAATCTTTTTATTTTAAATAATTTTATACACCATAGTGTGGAATTGTAAAGATTTTTTTGATAATATTGATGTACTGAAAGAGGATATCCACCTCTGAAGAAGAACAATTCTATAGGGTGATGTCTGAACCACCAAAAGTATTCAAGCTTTACCATAGAAGGCACCCTTCGATCCCAAAAATGGGCTTTACCATCTGTGAGCCCAATCAACCACACTGGCCCCGACCGCACTAGCCTCAACAAAACTCCTGCAGGGGGATGAAAGAAACAAAAAGGACCATGGTTATTCTTTCTTCAGAAAGGTGCCTTTGCACACTCTTCCATCTGCTCAAGAAGTTTCTCATTCTGGTAAAATGGACTTGAGTCCTGGAATGTAAAGTGGTTAAAACTAGCCGAGAAAGCTCACCTGAGCCTTGACCGCCTATGAAGAGGAAGACCAGACTAACCACCAACAGCTCTTGGAATATTGCTTAGTGTAGGGATGTACGTGTAACTTTTAGTCATGACTAATAAAGAGCATACGACATTCCAAGAATGTATGCCGCTGTATGAAACTTAATGTTAGAAGGCAATCAGGAGCCAAATTAGAGAACCACCCACCTGCACAGCAACAATCAGGGTTGAGCAACCTATATGCTAGAGATGGTTTGCACCTAAATGGAAGGGGGTCTGCTGTGCTGGGGGATAGGTTTATGGGATAGCTGGAGGAGTATATAAACTAGGATCAGGGGGGAGGGAGAATTAGATTATAATGGGGCAGACATATCAGACAGGGGTCAGTCCTTATTGGTAGGTTTTATGGGGAAAGATGGGGGGAGGGCTATGGCAGGTGATAAGAAGACAAATTGATATAGAACAAAGTGAGCGCTACTGATAAATTGTCACATAAGCAGCTCAAAGCACTAAAGATGATCACATGATCCCATGTTACAAACAGCCATTGGAATTGGTACCATTTATATGAAAATAAAAAATATGCAAAATACATGTGCATAAAGGTGCTGATGAATTAAAGTGTTTGTTCAACAATGCCAGAAGTCTGCAAAGCAAAAACAGGGAAGTTGGAAGCTTTGGTACATGAAGAGAACTATAGTTACATAGTTAGTCTGGCTGAAAAAAGACAAAAATCCATCCAGTTCCACCATAAAAAAAAAAAAAAGAAGTTATAATCCTATACTCACAGTTGATGGCAAAAAAACCTAGCAAAGCATGATACAATTTGCTCCTACAGGGAAAAAAAATCCCTTCCTGATCACCCGAGAGGCAATTGGACATTCCCTGTATCAACTTTACCTATAAAATTATAGTATCCAGTTATATTCTGTGTATCTAAGAAAGAATCCAGGCCTTTTTTATAACAATCCACTGAGCTGGCCAGAACCAACTCTTGAGGGAATCTATTCCACATTTTCATACACTCACTGTGAAGAAACCTTTACGTGTTTGGAGATTACATTATTTTCCTCCAGACATAAAGCGTGCCCCCTTGTCCTCTGTGATGACTTCAGGGTGAATAGCTCTACACCGAGTTCACTATATGAACCACTGATGTAGTTATACATGTTGATCATATCCCCCTTAATCTCCTCTTCTCAAGAGAGAATAAATTCAGTTCCTCTAATCATTCCTCATAGCTGATCTCCTCCATGCCTCTTATCAGTTTAGTTGCCCTTCTCTCTACTTTCTCCAGCTCCCCAATGTTTTTTGTGAATTGGTGCCCAAAACTGAACTGTATATTCCAGATGAGGCATTACTAATGATTTGAACAGGGGTAGAATGATATCTCTCTCTCTGAAGTCTATACCTCTTTTAATACAACAAAAGATGTTTCCAGTGCAGAGCCACCTTACATATGCGTGAGCCTGGACATACCTTAACAAAGATGGTCGCCTCAAGAGGCCCTCTGCACGGGGTATGCACAGACGTCATAGCCAGCCATGAGACCGGAAAGAGCCACAAACCCCTAACTGGATCGTGCACGTATGCTGGTCACAGGGAATGTCACAGGTGAAAGGAAAAAAACTGACAAAAGAATCCCCCCAATCACTCTCAGAAAGGAAAAATGACAAAACCTAATGAAGGTAGAGGCAAAGGAGGAAAACAAAAAGGGATAGCACTAACCTGTGGGAGAAAAGAAAAAAGGCAGCACTAACTCCAGTACCACGATTCTGCTCCGGTGTGCTTGGGAACACATGCAGCATGGACTGCAGCATCCAGACACCAGCTCAGGTGGAGCACATGAGGTTCTGAAATCTCTGATTAGAGAACTCCTCAGCCCCAAAAGACCACCAGAAGGGGCTCCCCACCTTGGTGCATTTAGCAACCCAAGATGCGGGACAGTGCCTGGGAGAGGCTGAACCTAGACAGACCCTGACTCAGCCGGCAGGTAGGGACTTAACACAAGATCATGGTCTTCCGGGTGTAAATCTTGGGGACAAACAGTTTGGGGGTGGTGGAACCAACCCACGGTGCTCAGGGGTGGTGGAACCAACCCACGGTGCTCAGGGGTGGTGGAACCAACCCACGGTGCTCAGGGGTGGTGGAACCAACCCACGGTGCTCGGAGGCGTGTAGGGGTGGTGGAACCTAGGGACGGTGCTCGGAGGTGTGTAGGGGAACCAAGGGACTGTGCTCGGAGACGGCTAGGGGGTGGTGGAACTGACGATGCTCAGGGGGGTGGAACCAACCGACGGTGCTCGGGGGGGGGGTGGAACCAACCGACGGTGCTCGGGGGGGGGGTGGAACCAACCGACGGTGCTCGGGGGGGGGGGGTCCAACCGACGGTGCTCGGGGGGGGGGGGGGTCCAACCGACGGTGCTCGGGGGGGGGGGTCCAACCGACGGTGCTCGGGGGGGGGGTCCAACCGACGGTGCTCGGGGGGGGGGGGTCCAACCGACGGCGCTCGGGGGGGGGGGTCCAACCGACGGCGCTCGGGGGGGGGGTCCAACCGACGGCGCTCGGGGGGGGGGGGTCCAACCGACGGCGCTCGGGGGGGGGGGGGTCCAACCGACGGCGCTCGGGGGGGGGTCCAGCCGACGGCGCTCGGGGGGGGGGTCCAGCCGACGGCGCTCGGGGGGGGGGGGTCCAGCCGACGGCGCCCGGGGGGGGGGTAGGAACCAACCGACGGCGCCCGGGGGGGGGGTAGGAACCAACCGACGGCGCCCGGGGGGGGGGTAGGAACCAACCGACGGCGCCCGGGGGGGGGGTAGGAACCAACCGACGGCGCCCGGGGGGGGGTAGGAACCAACCGACGGCGCCCGGGGGGGGGTAGGAACCAACCGACGGCGCCCGGGGGGGGGTAGGAACCAACCGACGGCGCCCGGGGGGGGTAGGAACCAACCGACGGCGCCCGGGGGGGGTAGGAACCAGCCGACGGCGCCCGGGGGGGGTAGGAACCAACCGACGGTGCCCGGGGGGGGTAGGAACCAGCCGACGGTGCCCGGGGGGGGTAGGAACCAGCCGACGGTGCCCGGGGGGGGTAGGAACCAGCCGACGGTGCCCGGGGGGGGTAGGAACCAGCCGACGGTGCCCGGGGGGGGTAGGAACCAGCCGACGGTGCCCGGGGGGGGTAGGAACCAGCCGACGGTGCCCGGGGGGGGTAGGAACCAGCCGACGGTGCCCGGGGGGGGTAGGAACCAGCCGACGGTGCCCGGGGGGGGTAGGAACCAGCCGACGGTGCCCGGGGGGGGTAGGAACCAGCCGACGGTGCCCGGGGGGGGTAGGAACCAGCCGACGGTGCCCGGGGGGGGTAGGAACCAGCCGACGGTGCCCGGGGGGGGTAGGAACCAGCCGACGGTGCCCGGGGGGGGTAGGAACCAGCCGACGGTGCCCGGGGGGGGTAGGAACCAGCCGACGGTGCCCGGGGGGGGTAGGAACCAGCCGACGGTGCCCGGGGGGGGTAGGAACCAGCCGACGGTGCCCGGGGGGGGTAGGAACCAGCCGACGGTGCCCGGGGGGGGTAGGAACCAGCCGACGGTGCCCGGGGGGGGTAGGAACCAGCCGACGGTGCCCGGGGGGGGTAGGAACCAGCCGACGGTGCCCGGGGGGGGTAGGAACCAGCCGACGGTGCCCGGGGGGGGTAGGAACCAGCCGACGGTGCCCGGGGGGGGTAGGAACCAGCCGACGGTGCCCGGGGGGGGTAGGAACCAGCCGACGGTGCCCGGGGGGGGTAGGAACCAGCCGACGGTGCCCGGGGGGGGTAGGAACCAGCCGACGGTGCCCGGGGGGGGTAGGAACCAGCCGACGGTGCCCGGGGGGGGTAGGAACCAGCCGACGGTGCCCGGGGGGGGTAGGAACCAGCCGACGGTGCCCGGGGGGGGTAGGAACCAGCCGACGGTGCCCGGGGGGGGTAGGAACCAGCCGACGGTGCCCGGGGGGGGTAGGAACCAGCCGACGGTGCCCGGGGGGGGTAGGAACCAGCCGACGGTGCCCGGGGGGGGTAGGAACCAGCCGACGGTGCCCGGGGGGGGTAGGAACCAGCCGACGGTGCCCGGGGGGGGTAGGAACCAGCCGACGGTGCCCGGGGGGGGTAGGAACCAGCCGACGGTGCCCGGGGGGGGTAGGAACCAGCCGACGGTGCCCGGGGGGGGTAGGAACCAACCGACGGTGCCCGGGGGGGGTAGGAACCAACCGACGGTGCCCGGGGGGGGTAGGAACCAACCGACGGTGCCCGGGGGGGGTAGGAACCAACCGACGGTGCCCGGGGGGGGTAGGAACCAACCGACGGTGCCCGGGGGGGGTAGGAACCAACCGACGGTGCCCGGGGGGGGTAGGAACCAACCGACGGTGCCCGGGGGGGGTAGGAACCAACCGACGGTGCCCGGGGGGGGTAGGAACCAACCGACGGTGCCCGGGGGGGGTAGGAACCAACCGACGGTGCCCGGGGGGGGTAGGAACCAACCGACGGTGCCCGGGGGGGGTAGGAACCAACCGACGGTGCCCGGGGGGGGTAGGAACCAACCGACGGTGCCCGGGGGGGGTAGGAACCAACCGACGGTGCCCGGGGGGGGTAGGAACCAACCGACGGTGCCCGGGGGGGGTAGGAACCAACCGACGGTGCCCGGGGGGGGTAGGAACCAACCGACGGTGCCCGGGGGGGGTAGGAACCAACCGACGGTGCCCGGGGGGGGTAGGAACCAACCGACGGTGCCCGGGGGGGGTAGGAACCAACCGACGGTGCCCGGGGGGGGTAGGAACCAACCGACGGTGCCCGGGGGGGGTAGGAACCAACCGACGGTGCCCGGGGGGGGTAGGAACCAACCGACGGTGCCCGGGGGGGGTAGGAACCAACCGACGGTGCCCGGGGGGGGTAGGAACCAACCGACGGTGCCCGGGGGGGGTAGGAACCAACCGACGGTGCCCGGGGGGGGTAGGAACCAACCGACGGTGCCCGGGGGGGGTAGGAACCAACCGACGGTGCCCGGGGGGGGTAGGAACCAACCGACGGTGCCCGGGGGGGGTAGGAACCAACCGACGGTGCCCGGGGGGGGTAGGAACCAACCGACGGTGCCCGGGGGGGGTAGGAACCAACCGACGGTGCCCGGGGGGGGTAGGAACCAACCGACGGTGCCCGGGGGGGGTAGGAACCAACCGACGGTGCCCGGGGGGGGGTAGGAACCAACCGACGGTGCCCGGGGGGGGGTAGGAACCAACCGACGGTGCCCGGGGGGGGTAGGAACCAACCGACGGTGCCCGGGGGGGGTAGGAACCAACCGACGGTGCCCGGGGGGGGGTAGGAACCAACCGACGGTGCCCGGGGGGGGGTAGGAACCAACCGACGGTGCCCGGGGGGGGTAGGAACCAACCGACGGTGCCCGGGGGGGGTAGGAACCAACCGACGGTGCCCGGGGGGGGTAGGAACCAACCGACGGTGCCCGGGGGGGGTAGGAACCAACCGACGGTGCCCGGGGGGGGTAGGAACCAACCGACGGTGCCCGGGGGGGGTAGGAACCAACCGACGGTGCCCGGGGGGGGTAGGAACCAACCGACGGTGCCCGGGGGGGGTAGGAACCAACCGACGGTGCCCGGGGGGGGGTAGGAACCAACCGACGGTGCCCGGGGGGGGTAGGAACCAACCGACGGTGCCCGGGGGGGGTAGGAACCAACCGACGGTGCCCGAGGGGGGTAGGAACCAACCGACGGTGCCCGGGGGGGGTAGGAACCAACCGACGGTGCCCGGGGGGGGTAGGAACCAACCGACGGTGCCCGGGGGGGGTAGGAACCAACCGACGGTGCCCGGGGGGGGTAGGAACCAACCGACGGTGCCCGGGGGGGGTAGGAACCAACCGACGGTGCCCGGGGGGGGTAGGAACCAACCGACGGTGCCCGGGGGGGGTAGGAACCAACCGACGGTGCCCGGGGGGGGTAGGAACCAACCGACGGTGCCCGGGGGGGGTAGGAACCAACCGACGGTGCCCGGGGGGGGTAGGAACCAACCGACGGTGCCCGGGGGGGGTAGGAACCAACCGACGGTGCCCGGGGGGGGTAGGAACCAACCGACGGTGCCCGGGGGGGGTAGGAACCAACCGACGGTGCCCGGGGGGGGTAGGAACCAACCGACGGTGCCCGGGGGGGGTAGGAACCAACCGACGGTGCCCGGGGGGGGTAGGAACCAACCGACGGTGCCCGGGGGGGGTAGGAACCAACCGACGGTGCCCGGGGGGGGTAGGAACCAACCGACGGTGCCCGGGGGGGGTAGGAACCAACCGACGGTGCCCGGGGGGGGTAGGAACCAACCGACGGTGCCCGGGGGGGGTAGGAACCAACCGACGGTGCCCGGGGGGGGTAGGAACCAACCGACGGTGCCCGGGGGGGGTAGGAACCAACCGACGGTGCCCGGGGGGGGTAGGAACCAACCGACGGTGCCCGGGGGGGGTAGGAACCAACCGACGGTGCCCGGGGGGGGTAGGAACCAACCGACGGTGCCCGGGGGGGGTAGGAACCAACCGACGGTGCCCGGGGGGGGTAGGAACCAACCGACGGTGCCCGGGGGGGGTAGGAACCAACCGACGGTGCCCGGGGGGGGTAGGAACCAACCGACGGTGCCCGGGGGGGGTAGGAACCAACCGACGGTGCCCGGGGGGGGTAGGAACCAACCGACGGTGCCCGGGGGGGGTAGGAACCAACCGACGGTGCCCGGGGGGGGTAGGAACCAACCGACGGTGCCCGGGGGGGGGTAGGAACCAACCGACGGTGCCCGGGGGGGGTAGGAACCAACCGACGGTGCCCGGGGGGGGTAGGAACCAACCGACGGTGCCCGGGGGGGGTAGGAACCAACCGACGGTGCCCGGGGGGGGTAGGAACCAACCGACGGTGCCCGGGGGGGGTAGGAACCAACCGACGGTGCCCGGGGGGGGTAGGAACCAACCGACGGTGCCCGGGGGGGGTAGGAACCAACCGACGGTGCCCGGGGGGGGTAGGAACCAACCGACGGTGCTCGGAGGCGGATAGGGGAACCAAGGAACGGTGCTCGGAGGCGGATAGGGGAACCAAGGAACGGTGCTCGGAGGCGGATAGGGGAACCAAGGAACGGTGCTCGGAGGCGGCAAGGGGGTGGTGGAACCAAGGGACGGTGCTCGGAGGTGGGTATGGGGTGGTGGAACCAAGGGTCGGTGCTCGAAGGTGGGTATGGGGTGGTGGAACCAAGGGTCGGTGCTCGAAGGTGGGTATGGGGTGGTGGAACCAAGGGACGGTGCTCGGAGGTGTGTAAGGGGTGGTGGAACCAAGGGACGGTGCTCGGAGGTGTGTAAGGGGTGGTGGAACCAAGGGACGGTGCTCGGAGGTGTGTAAGGGGTGGCGGAACCAAGGGACGGTGCTCGGAGGTGGATAGTGGGTGGCGGAACCAAGGGACGGTGCTCGGAGGTGCGTAAGGGGTGGTGGAACCAAGGGACAGTGCTCGGAGGTGGGTAGTGGAACCAAGGGACGATGCTCGGAGGTGGGTAGTGGAACCAAGGGACGATGCTCGGAGGTGGGTAGTGGAACCAAGGGACGATGCTCGGAGGTGGGTAGTGGAACCAAGGGACGATGCTCGGAGGTGGGTAGTGGAACCAAGGGACGATGCTCGGAGGTGGGTAGTGGAACCAAGGGACGATGCTCGGAGGTGGGTAGTGGAACCAAGGGACGATGCTCGGAGGTGGGTAGTGGAACCAAGGGACGATGCTCGGAGGTGGGTAGTGGAACCAAGGGACGATGCTCGGAGGTGTGTAAGGTGCGGTGGAGCCAAGGGACGATGCTCGGAGGTGGATAGGGGGCGGTGGAACCAAGGGACGATGCTCGGAGGTGGATAGGGGGCGGTGGAACCAAGGGACGATGCTCGGAGGTGGATAGGGGGCGGTGGAACCAAGGGAAGATGCTCGGAGGTGGTGGAACCAAGGGACGATGCTCGGAGGTGGATAGGGGGTGGTGGAACCAAGGGACGGTACACGGAGGTGGATAGTGGGTGGTGGAACCAAGGGACGGTGCTCGGAGGTGGGTAGTGGAACCAAGGGTCGATGCTCGGAGGTGGGTAAGGGGTGGTGGAACCAAGGGACGATGCTCGGAGGTGGATAGGGGGTGGTGGAACCAAGGGACGATGCTCGGAGGTGATTAGGGGGTGGTGGAACCAAGGGTCGATGCTCGGAGGTGATTAGGGGGTGGTGGAACCAAGGGACGATGCTCGGAGGTGATTAGGGGGTGGTGGAACCAAGGGACGATGCTCGGAGGTGGATAGGGGGTGGTGGAACCAAGGGACGGTACACGGAGGTGGATAGTGGGTGGTGGAACCAAGGGACGGTACACGGAGGTGGATAGTGGGTGGTGGAACCAAGGGACGGTGCTCGGAGGTGCGTAAGGGGTGGTGGAACCAAGGGACGGTGCTCGGAGGTGGGTAGTGGAACCAAGGGACGATGCTCGGAGGTGGGTAGTGGAACCAAGGGACGATGCTCGGAGGTGTGTAAGGGGCGGTGGAACCAAGGGACGATGCTCGGAGGTGGATAGGGGGTGGTGCAACCAAGGGACGATGCTCGGAGGTGATTAAGGGGTGGTGGAACCAAGGGACGATGCTCGGAGATGGATAGGGGGTGGTAGAACCAAGGGACGGTGCTCGGAGGTGCGTAAGGGGTGGTGGAACCAAGGGACAGTGCTCGGAGGTGGGTAGTGGAACCAAGGGACGGTGCTCGGAGGTGGGTAGTGGAACCAAGGGACGGTGCTCGGAGGTGGGTAGTGGAACCAAGGGACGGTGCTCGGAGGTGGGTAGTGGAACCAAGGGACGGTGCTCGGAGGTGGGTAGTGGAACCAAGGGACGGTGCTCGGAGGTGGGTAGTGGAACCAAGGGACGGTGCTCGGAGGTGGGTAGTGGAACCAAGGGACGGTGCTCGGAGGTGGGTAGTGGAACCAAGGGACGGTGCTCGGAGGTGGGTAGTGGAACCAAGGGACGGTGCTCGGAGGCGGATAGGGGGCGGTGGAACCAAGGGACGGTGCTCGGAGGTGCGTAAGCGGTGATGGAACCAAGGGACGATGCTCGGGGGTGGTGGAACCAAGGGACGATGCTCGGGGGTGGTGGAACCAAGGGACGATGCTCGGGGGTGGTGGAACCAAGGGACGATGCTCGGGGGTGGTGGAACCAAGGGACGATGCTCGGGGGTGGTGGAACCAAGGGACGATGCTCCGGGGTGGTGGAACCAAGGGACGATGCTCCGAGGTGGTGGAACCAAGGGACGATGCTCCGAGGTGGTGGAACCAAGGGACGATGCTCCGAGGTGGTGGAACCAAGGGACGATGCTCCGAGGTGGTGGAACCAAGGGACGATGCTCCGAGGTGGTGGAACCAAGGGACGATGCTCCGAGGTGGTGGAACCAAGGGACGATGCTCCGAGGTGGTGGAACCAAGGGACGATGCTCCGAGGTGGTGGAACCAAGGGACGATGCTCCGAGGTGGTGGAACCAAGGGACGATGCTCCGAGGTGGTGGAACCAAGGGACGATGCTCCGAGGTGGTGGAACCAAGGGACGATGCTCCGAGGTGGTGGAACCAAGGGACGATGCTCCGAGGTGGTGGAACCAAGGGACGATGCTCCGAGGTGGTGGAACCAAGGGACGATGCTCCGAGGTGGTGGAACCAAGGGACGATGCTCCGAGGTGGTGGAACCAAGGGACGATGCTCCGAGGTGGTGGAACCAAGGGACGATGCTCCGAGGTGGTGGAACCAAGGGACGATGCTCCGAGGTGGTGGAACCAAGGGACGATGCTCCGAGGTGGTGGAACCAAGGGACGATGCTCCGAGGTGGTGGAACCAAGGGACGATGCTCCGAGGTGGTGGAACCAAGGGACGATGCTCCGAGGTGGTGGAACCAAGGGACGATGCTAGGAGGTGTGTAAGGGGTAGTGGAACCAAGGGACGGTGCTCGGAGGTGGGTAGTGGAACCAAGGGACGGTACACGGAGGTGGGTGGTGGAACCAAGGGACGGTACACGGAGGTGGATAGTGGGTGGTGGAACCAAGGGACGGTACACGGAGGTGGATAGTGGGTGGTGGAACCAAGGGACGGTACACGGAGGTGGATAGTGGGTGGTGGAACCACGGGACGGTACACGGAGGTGGATAGTGGGTGGTGGAACCAAGGGACGGTACACGGAGGTGGATAGTGGGTGGTGGAACCAAGGGACGGTGCTCGGAGGTGGATAGTGGGTGGTGGAACCAAGGGACGGTGCTCGGAGGTGGATAGTGGGTGGTGGAACCAAGGGACGGTACACGGAGGTGGATAGTGGGTGGTGGAACCAAGGGACGGTGCTCGGAGGTGGATAGTGGGTGGTGGAACCAAGGGACGGTGCTCGGAGGTGGATAGTGGGTGGTGGAACCAAGGGACGGTGCTCGGAGGTGGATAGTGGGTGGTGGAACCAAGGGACGGTGCTCGGAGGTGGATAGTGGGTGGTGGAACCAAGGGACGGTGCTCGGAGGTGGATAGTGGGTGGAGGAACCAAAGGACGGTGCTCGGAGTTGGATAGTGGGTGGTGGAACCAAGGGACGGTGCTCGGAGGTGGATAGTGGGTGGTGGAACCAAGGGACGGTGCTCGGAGGTGGATAGTGGGTGGTGGAACCAAGGGACGGTGCTCGGAGGTGGATAGTGGGTGGTGGAACCAAGGGACGGTGCTCGGAGGTGGATAGTGGGTGGTGGAACCAAGGGACGGTGCTCGGAGGTGGATAGTGGGTGGTGGAACCAAGGGACGGTGCTCGGAGGTGGATAGTGGGTGGTGGAACCAAGGGACGGTGCTCGGAGGTGGATAGTGGGTGGTGGAACCAAGGGACGGTGCTCGGAGGTGGATAGTGGGTGGTGGAACCAAGGGACGGTGCTCGGAGGTGGATAGTGGGTGGTGGAACCAAGGGACGGTGCTCGGAGGTGGATAGTGGGTGGTGGAACCAAGGGACGGTGCTCGGAGGTGGATAGTGGGTGGTGGAACCAAGGGACGGTGCTCGGAGGTGGATAGTGGGTGGTGGAACCAAGGGACGGTGCTCGGAGGTGGATAGTGGGTGGTGGAACCAAGGGACGGTGCTCGGAGGTGGATAGTGGGTGGTGGAACCAAGGGACGGTGCTCGGAGGTGGATAGTGGGTGGTGGAACCAAGGGACGGTGCTCGGAGGTGGATAGTGGGTGGTGGAACCAAGGGACGGTGCTCGGAGGTGGATATTGGGTGGTGGAACCAAGGGACGGTGCTCGGAGGTGGATAGTGGGTGGTGGAACCAAGGGACGGTGCTCGGAGGTGGATAGTGGGTGGTGGAACCAAGGGACGGTGCTCGGAGGTGGATAGTGGGTGGTGGAACCAAGGGACGGTGCTCGGAGGTGGATAGTGGGTGGTGGAACCAAGGGACGGTGCTCGGAGGTGGATAGTGGGTGGTGGAACCAAGGGACGGTGCTCGGAGGTGGATAGTGGGTGGTGGAACCAAGGGACGGTGCTCGGAGGTGGATAGTGGGTGGTGGAACCAAGGGACGGTGCTCGGAGGTGGATAGTGGGTGGTGGAACCAAGGGACGGTGCTCGGAGGTGGATAGTGGGTGGTGGAACCAAGGGACGGTGCTCGGAGGTGGATAGTGGGTGGTGGAACCAAGGGACGGTGCTCGGAGGTGGATAGTGGGTGGTGGAACCAAGGGACGGTGCTCGGAGGTGGATAGTGGGTGGTGGAACCAAAGGACGGTGCTCGGAGGTGGATAGTGGGTGGTGGAACCAAGGGACGGTGCTCGGAGGTGGATTGTGGGTGGTGGAACCAAGGGACGGTGCTCGGAGGTGCGTAAGGGGTGGTGGAACCAAGGGACGGTGCTCGGAGGTGCGTAAGGGGTGGTGGAACCAAGGGACGGTGCTCGGAGGTGCGTAAGGGGTGGTGGAACCAAGGGACGGTGCTCGGAGGTGCGTAAGGGGTGGTGGAACCAAGGGACGGTGCTCGGAGGTGCGTAAGGGGTGGTGGAACCAAGGGACGGTGCTCGGAGGTGCGCAAGGGGTGGTGGAACCAAGGGACGGTGCTCGGAGGTGCGTAAGGGGTGGTGGAACCAAGGGACGGTGCTCGGAGGTGCGTAAGGGGTGGTGGAACCAAGGGACGGTGCTCGGAGGTGGGTAATGGAACCAAGGGACGGTGCTCAGAGGTGGATAAGAGGTAGAGACAAGAAATGATTCGGAAGGGGGGTGGGGGGGTGTTCTGCACCAAAAAAGCCTGGTTTGCATGAATTTTGAGGACATTTGCAGTGCATGAAAATGCAGCATGCTGTGCTTTTTGCATTGCAATGGTGTGAACTATACCAATAGGATAGACTGGATTTTGGACTAAACAGTTAATGCATCAAATAGCACCTGGCATGACCGGGTGTCTTTGTTATTCTAATACTGATGTCATGACATGAAAGTGTGTGCTCTGACCACAAAACTTCCTCCCCGCCATAGAAAAGTATATAAACCCCAGAACGTCCCTTGGAAACAAGAACAACATGGGAAGAACATAACCAGACATGACCTACTGCTACACGAAACCTTACCGGACTCCGCCAGGGACTGGGATCGAGTCGGACACATCCACAAACTCCTTCCCCAAACCTGCGCGTGTTACCTCCACACCATCCCACACTTCACACCACTTCCGCCCAGCTAACGTCACCAAGGCAACATTCAAGCCCTCTCAGCGATCCAATCAAAGTCGTACAGGGCGGGGTAAACGTACTACGAAAACGCTGAGAAATGTCACTCACGTTTTCGCCCAGTGCTGATACTGGGCATGCGTGCTAGAGTCTAACCTTGGCTTGTTCACTCATGCGCAGTAGTTCAATGAGCCTGAGCCATGTAAACAGAGGCAAATGTCTTGGCAGCGTGTATCTGTTAAATGACCTATTTACTGACCTAGGGGCCTATATATAGGAGATTGTTCTATAAATAAACCGACGAGTGTGAGACATCAGGGTCAGTGTCTACCGCCATAAACCCCTGTGACATTCCACTCATCGATTGTGACCAGTCGTGTTTATCCCATTATTTGTGTCATATAAAACAGCTGCTTAGCGTCAGTGGGGGCTGTCCGATCACAAAGGGGTTAACAAGCGTGTGCCCAGCGTAGGCGATCGCGGCATCCCTCCCCATTACTATTCACACTGTGACTTTAATGGGACAGCCCTACACCAACCACTCCTTCCCTGTCACAGACGTCAGCCTGGAGGGTGTGCAGCAGAATTTAGATACAAAATAACAAGGAAGGTTCGGACCGGGGGAGATCGAGCCCTACCTGAGGTGAGAGGCTTTATATATACAATATACTGATCTATTGGGGGGGGGGGGTATTATCCGCTATAACACAACATCATGCGATCGCATACATGGGGCTAAAATCCGGCATCGCTTACATTCCAGCCTGCTGATTGCACACCTGCAAATGTGACGCTTAGCATCCATTCGGGCTTGCTTCAATCCTGCATGTCACCCTGGACACGTGAGCTAGCAATCTAAGCAGTGATTGTTACATTGTAACCTGCCATTGCCACCAATATTTATTGCATTGCAGCCATTGCGCTTTCAGCTGTAGTGCCAATGCCAATTCCTAGGTACAGCATAGATACCTCCATAGATGGACACTAGCAATGGGTGTATGCCTCCAGGCACTGCTCATGTCATGGCTGGCATCCAGTGTCATGTCCATCCTGCACTTCCCAGGTAATGGCTGGCATCCAGTGTCGTGTCCATCCTGCACTTCCCAGGCTATGGCTGGCATCCAGTGTCGTGTTCATCCTGCACTTCCCAGGCTATGGCTGGCATCCAGTGTCGTGTTCATCCTGCACTTCCCAGACTATGGCTGGCATCCAGTATCAGTGTCGTGTTCATCCTGCACTTCCCAGGCTATGGCTGGCACCCAGTGCCGTGTTCATCCTGCACTTCCCAGGCTATGGCGGGCACCCAGTGCCGTGTTCATCCTGCACTTCCCAGGCTATGGCTGGCACCCAGTGCCGTGTTCATCCTGCACTTCCCAGGCTATGGCTGGCACCCAGTGCCGTGTTCATCCTGCACTTCCCAGGCTGATTCTCATTATCTTTGATAATGTGAGATTTCTGTAGGTGTCATATTCCCTTTTAATTTCTGGATTGATTTCTTTGCCTTCTGTTCCCCACAATCCTACAATCTGGAGCCAATACAATGTTGCTGACACACTGGGTGTGTTGTATATTTTCCTTTTCTGTATTTGTAGCATGCACCTGCTCCTAAAATGAGACACAAAGAAATCCAATACAAGGCGTTACATATAATCTGCACAAAATCCTTTTTTTGCATCAAGCCCCCCAGAGACCAGCCTAATAACCAGGGCAGGCAGCCTTGTGCTGCTAACAATACTTGTGACATGGCTGGCATTGGCTATGCTGAGGATCTTGTCTCCAGAGCTGAGCTCACATCATGCCATGGAGCAGCAAACAGGAGGATGGGAGAACAAATGACTCACCCCTGAAATGAGGACTAGAACTGGAAAGGGGCATACAGATGGAGATCCATCTTCCTTGGGGTTGGCAGGCAGGACAGTTCAGTAAACTGAGAGGAGCTGTCATGGAAGCTTGCAGAAATCAGTTGACAGGCATGAAACCCTTCAAGGGGGATTATTTACTAAAACTGGAGAGCGCAAAATCTGGTGCATAGCTGGTGAAGCTGCATAGAAACCAATCAGCTTCCAGGTTTTATTGCCAAACCTTAATTGAACAAGCTGAAGTTAGAAGCTGATTGGCTACCATGCACAGCTACACCAGTTTTAGTAAATCTCCCCAATGTCTGATCTGTTAGTTCCAGTGAATCAAGCTTGTTTCAGTAGAATCTGCTGTTTGATGATTTGTACATCAGTATGGAGAGAAGTGTGTAGTGTTGTGTACATAATGCATTGTGTAATGTCACCTACAGAAAAGGGAACATGCACTCTGCATATGGTGTTAAATGGGAGCTTTCATTGCAGTGTACATAGGATACTGGCTGCTAAAAGGAAAAGCACATCAACCTTATGCTGTATTAAGGCGCGTGATGTATTTGATATATATCTGGGGAATCCCTCTGCATGATGATCAGGGATACCCCACTGGCTGCACCACTATTTACAGCAGATTATTGAAACCATTGTGGCCATGAAGCCATTTTAAATGTTCTTGCCACTTGACAGGCACATTAAGGTTAATCCAGTAAGAATAGCTAAGGGCTTTGATGCCATTGTAATGTAGTCAGTATTACACAACATATTGCAAGTGAAAGGAGGATCAGATGAATCCAGATCAGGCTGGGTAGGCTAGTTTGCATGCATTAAGGAGATGGCTTCTCCTTGACACACCTTCTGAAAGATTGGTATTTTTAAATAAAACTGTGTATAGGTATTTACATGCAAACCTGCACATTTTAATCAGAATCACCAGTTTGTGTCCAGGTTAAAAATAAATGAAGGAGTAACATAATTGAACACTACCTGCATAGTGTTTGCATGCTCTCCCTGTGCTTGTGTGGGTTTTCTCTAGGTAATCCAATTTCCTCCTACACTCCAAAGACATGCTGGTAGGTTCATAAGCTCCTGTCTAAATTGGTCCTATTATGTGTGCGTGTGAGATAGGGACATTTGATTGTAAGCTTCTTGAGGGCAGGGAGTGATGTGATTATACAATATTCACTACCTAAATGGTCATCATTAAATGAATACCTATAATAACCGCTTCCACTCCGCCCTATAGCAGAAATACTGCTACAGGGTGGCACGGGTACGCAAAATCACACACATACATATATATATATATATATATATATATATACACATACATATATATATATACATATATACACACATATACATATACACACACACATACACACACACACAGTATACACATACGCACACACACACATATTGTCGCTCCGGGTAGGGGGCATGCACCCTACCCGCACTGCCATTCACGGATCAGCTGTCAATCATCGGATCCCGGTCAGTGATTCCCCACTAGCACCCGGCGATCTTCAAGGATTTCCGACGGGGAAGACACCTGTATGTAAATACAGATCTTTCCCCTGTCAGCTCCTGCACACTGCAGATGCATACAAAGCAGTGTGCTTACAGTGAAACACACATACAGCCCACATATTAAAACAGCACACAGTTAACCCTTTGATCGCCCCCACAGGTTAACCCCTTCCTGCCCAGTACCATTAGTACAGTGTCAGTGCTTTTTATTAGCACTGATCGCTGTATTGGTATCACTGAGGATGTCAGTGACACCAAGTCAGTTCCCCCCCAGTGTCAGAATGTTCTCCATAGTCCCTCTATAAGTCGCTGATCACCACCGTTACTAGTAAAAAAAAAAAAGTAAACACTATAACTTTCACATAAACCAATTAATATACATGTATTGGGATTTTTTTTTTTAGCAAAGACATGTAGCGGAATACATTTTGGCCTAAATTTATGCCAAAAATTTTTTTCTAAATTGTTTTAACTGGACATGTTTAATAGCAAAAAGTAAAAAAATATATTTTTTTTCAAAATTGTTGGTATTTTTTTTTATAGCGCAAAAAATAAAAAACGCACAGGTGATCAAATACCACCGAAAGAAAGCACTATTTGTGGGAAAGGAGGATGTAAATTTAATTTGGGTGCAGCATTGCATGACCACGCAATTGTCAGTTAAAGTATCGCAGCACCGTATCGCAAAAAATGGCCTGGTCGGGGGGGTGGGGGGGGTAAATCATCTGGAGGGCAAGTGGTTAAATACATACATAAATAAAAATAAATATTATGAAACTGTACAGCAATCATAAGAACCATCTGTGAATTGCTAAAACCTGTTTGGTTCTTAGGGATTACTGTTTGCATGACATCGAGCCTGGGTTCACATTATGCGGTGCGGCATATCGCATGTGATTCGCACAGCCACAGCAGAAATGTAGTTTAGTCATCCTGCTGTTCACCTACATACCACCACTTAGGGTTCTGTATGACAACATTTAGTCCTCATGCACACTGGACATTTTTACATCTGCTGTTTTTGGGCTTTTGGCATTTTTTTCTACAGCCAGTAAACTCCCCAGCATGTTATCTTATGTGTTCATGCACACATAGGCTTTAATCAGTGTTTTTTGGCAGGGGCAATTTTTTGGCTGGAAAAAAACCCCCAGAACTAGAGGGTTTCTAGAGGAGTTTTTCTAGCTATAAAAAAAATGCTCTAACGCTGGTAAATGCAAAAAGAGGTGGTAAAATGCGGCAAACTTGCATTTTTGTGTGTCTTATTGAGCAAAATTTTATCTATTTTTCTTGTCTAAAAATCGCTAGAAACACAAATGCGGAAAAATGTGGCTAAACGCGGCTAATTGCTACCAGCGTTATTAAAATGCCCAGAGTGTATGGAACCTAATACTTTACACTTTCCATTTAACTAGTAGCCGACCGCAGATAGCCGAATGACGGCTGCACTGCGGCCGGCCAGTTCTGGGTGGACGTCATATGACGTCCTCCCAGAACGCGCTCTCCTGGGGCGCGCACCCGGCGATCTCCGTGATTGCTGTGTCCTACGGACACAGCTGATCACGTGATGTGGTAAAAGGCCAATCACAGCAGCCTTTTACCACGTGATCAGCGGTGTCCAATGACACACTGATCAGAGAGAAATGCAAGTGCCGATTCTCGGCTGCACTTTCCTCACGCTGTCAGATCGTGAGGAAAGTACTGCCGAGAACCGGCAGTTGTCAGAGCGGGGATCGGCACCGATCATCAGGGCACTGATGATCAGTGTCCTGATGATCGGTGCCCAGCAGTGCCACCCACCTGTGCCCAGCAGTGCGCCCACTAGCTCCGCCCACCTGTGTCCAACAGATCACCCACCTGTGCCCAGCAGTGCACCCACCTGTGCCACTCTGCAGTGTCACACACCTGTGCCCAGAAGTGCCACCTACCTGTGCCCAGCAGTGCCACCCACCTGTGCCCACCCACCTGTGCCCACCAGTGCCACCCACCTGTGCCCACCCACCAGTGCTGCCCACCAGTGCCACCCACCAGTGCAGCCCAGCAGTGCTGCCAGTCAGTGCCACCAGTCAGTGCCCAGGGGTTGTGCCAGTCAGTGCCGCCAGTCAGTGCCCAGCAGTGATGCCAGTCAGTGCCGTCTATCAGTACCCATCATCAGTGTCACCTATCAGTGCCGCCTATCAGTGCTGCATATTAGTGCCGCCTATCCGTGACACCTCATTAGTGCTGTCTATCAGTGCCGCCTATCCGTGCCACCTCATTAGTGCTGCCTATCAGTGCCCTTTAGTGCTGCCTATCAGTGCCCATCAGTGCCGCCTATCAGTGCCCATCAGTGCTGCCTCATCAACGCACATCAGTGAAGGAGAAAAAATACCTGTTTGAAAAATTTTATAATAGAAACAAAAACTTTTTTTTTTCAAATTTTTTGCACTTTTTTTATTTATAGCGCAAAAAGTAAAGCGCCCAGTGGCGATTAAATACCACCAAAAGAAAGCTCTATTTGTGAGAAAAAAATGATCAAAATTTCATATGGGTACAATGTTGCATGACCACACAATTGTCAATCAAAGTGCGGCAGCGCTGAAAGCTGAAAATTGGCCTGGTAAATAAGGGGGTATAAGTGCCTGGTAGGCAAGTGGTTAAATAAGTCAGACAAACTTGAATCCACTTTATTTTGCAATGTGCCATTTTTCTTTGCATCTAGACCCAGATTTCCTTCATGATGTGCATGGTTGTCTGTCCAGCAGCCTATTTTTCACAATATCGCCTGACTTTTTAATGTAAACATTGTTATATCTCCCATGTGAATACACCCTGAGATTTAGTGTGAGAAGAAAAAGGCATGATTTAGGATATGACATAATGCTCACATGGGAGGAATGTAGTGGAAGACAGGCAGTGTAGAGTTAAATGTGGAAGGACCCAGAAGGGATTTATGAGTGAATGTCTGGGAAACCAATGCTGCCAAAAGAGTCTATTTCTGTGGTCCTCCACACATACAACTCTTTCCTACTGCTGACCTTCACATCCATTCAGGATAAAGTAGAGGCACGGAGGTCAGCAGGAGGAACAAGGGCAACTGCCTACGACTTATGAGTTTGACACTCCTGGACATGTCAGCTTTGGAGGACCATTTCAGGATCTTTGTGGTATTCAGTGGTGCAGGCAGAAAGAGAGTTAAGTATATATTTTTTTCTTTTAGAGGTATACTATCATTTAGGACATGGGGTGTCTCTAAGGTACCTGTAAAAGGTTCAGAGTGGAGCTTTGGCTGGGGGTCCTGCAATTTAAGCTGGGTTAGTTGTGGATTGACTGCAACTAGAAGGCAGGTGGAGCTAGAGAGTCCCAGGAGCGGATATACTAAGCAGAATGTAAGCTGCAGATAGTCAGATTCCCCAGTGGCAGAGCAAACAGGACCACAGCACAGAGCCAGAAAAACCCAGGTTCAAACCCAGGCACGTGACAGGGCTGTTACCCCCCCCCCCCCTGGGGCCTAGAGAGGTTTTATGGTAAAGGTGGCATGAATGTCTTGATTGAGGGCAGGAGCATGTAGATCTCTGGCAGGAACCCAAGATCAGAAATGGGGTATCCTTTCCAGTGCACAAATTACTGTATGCCGCGGCTCCGCCTTGAATCCAAGACTCATACTCATGTTGCGCATCCATAACAGCCAGGTGGTTGTTGAGGTCTTGAGTACCTGTTAAAGACTGCCTTTTTGAGGAGACAAACATGAAAAACTGGGTGTATCCAGAGGGAAAGTGGCAAATTCAGGTGGTAACAGACTGGCCCAAGATGAAAAATTATCCTATAGGGGCAGATGAATCGTGGGCCCAACTTGAGAGAAGGTTGTTTCAGTCTCACATACTTTGCAGATAGCCACGCTGCATATGGAAGTATATGGCACCTTCGTTTTTTAGAGTAAAGTTCATATTTGCCTGCTGCCTTTTGTAAAAGTAGGTAGACCTTTCTCCAGTGTAGTAAGATGTCTTTTACTCATAGGTCTGCTGCCGGTACTCCAGAAAGAAGGCTGCAGCATAGGAAAAGTATGTGGGTGACAGACCAGAGCTGCAAAAAAGGTGTGTTATAAAGGGCACTATGCCAGCGGGAATTAATGGCAAGCTGAGCTAAGGGCAAGTATTTAGACCAATCAGACCGTAACAAATTAACATGGTACCGAAGATGGGTCTTTAGAGTCTGGTTCATATGTTTGGTTTGGCCATCAGTTTGTGGGTGGTATGTGGTAGAGAGGGACACTGTTTCCCCCAACCTTTTACATAAATCTCTCCTGAATAGGGAGATGAACTGGGAACCCCAATCAGACACGATGTTGGTAGGTATCCAGTGATGTTTTACAATATGAGACAAAAAGTGGGTAGAGAGCTGTGGCTTCGACTGTAGGTAGTCCAGACGGTGGCATGAAGTGAGTCATTTTAAAAAAACGATGACCTACTACAATCCAAATTGCCATTCCACCAGATTTTGGTAGGTCTGTGATAAAGTCCATAGTCAAATATGTCCAAGGCTGTCGAGGTGTAGTTAGGGGTTGTAACTGACCTGTGGGTAGAGTGCGCAAAGTCTTATTAGATGCACAAGGTGGACAGGTGGCTACATAGTAAGAAGCATCCTTCTTCAAAACATGACGCCAAACATGACATTTGGGCCATGTCATGAGCCCATCATGAGCTCAAAGAAATGTATCTTTCCTGAGGCTAGAGGGTACAGACTACCAGATTGGTACCTTCAAACCTCAGGGGACACAAGGCTCAATGGCCGACACTATTTCGGAAGTCTCAAACTGCCTGGACAAAGCATGAGCTTTTTTGTTCTTGTGTCCTGGAATATAGGAAAGGATAATGTTGAAACAGGAAAAGAAAAGAGCCCACCAAGCTTGACGTGAGTTCAGACATTTAGCTGTCTGGAGACACAATAGGTTTTTGTGGTCAGTCAATAAAGAAAAAGTCCACTCCAGAAGGTGTCTCCATTCAGACAGAGCAAGTTTCCGGTAGTTCTTGGTTTCTGACATCATAATTAACCTCAACAGGAGAAACAGTTTGAGAAAAAAGAGCTACTAGATGAATCTTACCTGTTTTTGGTTGCCTTTGTGATAGCACTGCACCAGCCCCAACTTCTGATGCATCCACTTCCAACAATGTATTGGAGTTCCGGGTTTGGATGCTGAAGGATTGGGGCCGTGCTGAACATTTCCTTTATATGTTGGAAGGCTGACACTGCTTTAGGTGGCCATACATTAAATTAGACTGCTTTTTCGTCATGGCAGTAAGGGATATGGCAGTAGTGGCAAAGCCTTTGGTAAAATGTCTATAATTGCCAAAGCCCAGAAAGCTTTGAAGCCCTCTCAAGGTGTTCAGCTGTGGCCACTGCAGGACAGCTACAAGCTTTTGCGGGTCCATTTGAAAACCATCAGAAACTGTATACAGGTCTGATGAAAGATACATTTTTCAATCCTTGTGTAGAGCTGGTCTCAGGCAGACACTGTAATACCTGTTTCACATGGGAAATGTTTTCCCGGAGTGTATTGGAAAAGATTAAGATGTTATCCAGATATATTATTACGAACTTGTTTCTGAAGTTGTGGAACTTCTCATCCATGAAACACTGGAAGACAGCGGGGGTGTTGCAGAGCCCGAAAGGCATTACTAGATATTCAAAATGTCCATTGCGAGTGTTGTATGCTGTCTTTCACTCGTCACTCTCTCGAATGCGGATCAGGTTATAGGTCCCTTGCAGGTCCAGCTTGGTGAAGATAATGGCTCCTTTCAGGAAGTCAAACAATTCCAGGATGAGGGGCAAAGGGTAAGAGTTCTTAACAGTGATTTGAATTAAGCATCGATAGTCTATACATGGAGTCCACCATCTTTTTTTTCAACAAAGAAGAATCCAGCCCCAACTGGAAAGAAGAGGTATGGATAAAGCTTCTCGCTAAGTTGTCCTGAATGTATTCTATCACAGATTTTTGTTCTGGCTGAAACAAAAGGATATGCCTCTCCTTTCAGAAGAGGCGCCCCTGGTATCATGTTAATTATACAAGCAAAAGAATGGTGTGGGGGCAGTACCTCAGCTTTCTTTTTGCAAAAGACATTCATAAAGTCATGGTATTCCTGTGGTAAAGTGGGAGGTATGGACACAGAAGTCAAAATACTGTGAGATAGTCTTTTGGGATGAAGTACACAGTTCTGCTGGCAGTATGTGCCCCAGGAGGTCAATTCCCCATTAAGCCAAATGAACAAAGGGTTGTGTAGCTGCAACCACGGATATCCAAGGATTACATGCAGGAATGGAGAGTTGATAAGATATAGGGTAATTTCCTCCTTATAGTGGGCCTCAACCTTGAATTCCACTATGCCTTTCGTAAAGGTTGTCCATTCATTGTGGTGATGCTCAGGGGTCTCAGCTTAGGGACAAAAGGAATGTTGTTTTTCTTGGCAAAGTCTGATCCAGGAATATACCCCCTGCCCCAGAATCCACAAAGGCCTCACAGGATACAGAGTTTTAGGCCAAATGTAAGGTTACGGGTACCGTGAGCTTAGTTTTGGAGGAAGGATTTGTAAGGTCTAGCCCAGCTCCTCCAAGAGGGGTTAGACCTTTACTGAATGGGTAGGGCAAGCAGTCCTTTCAGGCAACAATACAGACATAGGCCCAAGGAGTGTCTTCTTTGTTTCTCTGCTTCAGTCAGGTGGAGACGGCTGACGTTCATGGGCTCTGCAGGTGTCATGGACTCAACAAAAGTTTTGGATTTAACCTTGGGTTGTGTTTGGATGGTAGGAGCCAGCCTATATACTGGCCAAGGTAGCTTGTAAGTTTGTGATTTCTCCTGACACCTTTCATGGTAGCGAACATCCAGACGGACATACAGCTCTACAAATTTTTCAAGGTCATTGGGAAGATCTTTATACACCAGTTCATCTTTAATGCAATCTGAGTGACCTTTGCAAAAAATCTGCACAAAGAGCACCAGCATGCCATTTTGTCTCAGCAGCCAGTGTATGAAACACAACAGCATATTGTGTGAAAGTTCTGGTAGTATGCTGTATGTCCAAGAATGAGCATTCATTGCATTCCAGGTAAGCAGAGACCCCTGTCAGTGCCTTCCCGTTTAACAAGTAGGTTACAAAAGACTCTTTGGTAAAAGCTGTGCTGGATGTCTCAGGGTTATTGCGGAAGTGCAGGTGGCAAATGTTCAGAAAGCTTCTACAGTCTTCAGTACCACCTCCAAACTTTTCAGTCAGAGGGAGTTCAGGAGGCACCAAAAAGCGGCTTGAGTTGGAGCAGGAGTCTGAACTGATTCAGAGAATGCCGGCAGCAAGGGGTTTATCATAGCAGTCAGTGCATTCAGTTTAGTATCCAGAGAAGTAGGATGCACTTCATGAGTATCAAGCAAGTGTCCCTGGTGCAAAATAGCCTTAACCACCTCATCTGGGTCCACTGTCATTGTGGCCCATTTGTTATATAAGGTACCTGTAAAAGGTTTAGTCCAGAGTGGAGCTTTGGCTGGGAGTTAAGGCATTAGCGTAGTCAGCCAAGCCGGGTCAGCAACAAATCTTGACAGCAAGGTACAAAGTCAGAAACCAGAAGCGTGGTTAGAGGCAGGCAAGGTCATACACAGACTGGCAGAGTAATGAGAGTTCAGTAGCTCAGTAGTATAGCACTCATCCAGGGAAACAGATCCAACAAATAGGCCCAGTACACAGGAAGTCCTTTAATTTAAGCTGGGTTAATTGTGGATTGACTGCAGCTGAAAGGCAAGTGGAGCTAGAGAGTCCCAGGAGCAGATGTACTATGCAGAGTGTAAGCTGCAGAGAGTCAGATTCCCCAGTGGCAGAGCAAACTTGGTCGCAGCAAAGAAATGGAACCCAGGTTCAAACCCAGGCACATGACAGTGTCCAACCTGCACCCCAAGACAACTATGAATTTGGCCCAATACAAAATTGTAAATTTACTTAAAAATTTTGATTTGTGGGGATTTTTTTGTAAAAATTAATTTACATTTAGCGAACATAGGTGGCCAAAGACAAATTTGACAGGGTCTCTTTACTGGACATTTATACGTTTTATCTTCCCAAAGGAAAATTTCCCACTCTTTGCAAGCAAGTCTTATTCATGTCATCAGTTTTCGACAACACGTATATTTGTGAGCAAGTATTTTCAAGGATGAAGCACATGAAGGCCAAAATTAAAACCAAAATATTTGATGAGCACCTTGAAAATTAATTGAGAATTGCTACTATATCCATTAGACCGCATATTCAGAGCTGATTCACACATGTGCGGTGCGAATTGAAACTCAGGTTTCACAGCTAATTGATACAGTAGTAGTTAAGTGGTTCATGTCAGGTTTACATCAGGTTCAGGACAGGATTAGCTCAGGATTTTATCCTGTTCACCCATATGCAGTTTAGAAACAGTTCCCATAGAAGTCAGTAGCCTGTAATCCACACCTGAACCTGAAGGCACTGCTTAGAAATCGTACATGATTCTGTTTCAAACCACAATGAATCCACACTGCCAGTGCACTGGACATACAGTATATTGCCAAAAATATTGGGACACCTGCCTTTACACGCACATGAACTTTAATGGTATCCCAGTCTTAATCTGTAGGGTTCAATATTGAGTTGGCCTACCCTTTGCAGCTATAACAGCTTCAAATCTTCTGGGAAGGCTGTCCACAAGGTTTAGGAGTGTGCCTATGGGAATGTTTGACCATTCTTCCAGAAGCGCATTTGTGAGGTCAGGCATTGATGTCAGACGAGAAATCCTGGCTCGCAGTCTCCCCTCTAATTCATCCCAAAAGTGCTCTATTGAGTTGAGGTGCAGGCCAGTCAAGTTCCACCACCCCAAACTCGCTCATCCATGTCTTTATGGACCTTGCTTTGTGCACTGTTGCGCAGTCATGTTGGAACAGGAAGGGACCATCCCCAAACTTTTCCCACAAAGTTGGGAACATGAAATTGTCCAAAATGTCATGGTATGCTGACACCTTAAGAGTTCCCTTCATTGGAACTAAGGGGCCAAGCCCGACCCCTGAAAAACAACCCCACACAATAATTGCCCTCCACCAAACTTAACAGTTGGCACAATGCAGTCTGGCAAGTACAGTTCTCCTAGCAAATGCCAAACCCAGACATGTCCATTGGATTGCCAGACAGAGAAGCATGATTCATCACTCCAGAGAACACGTTTCCACTGCTCTAGAGTCCAGTGGCTGCATGCTTTACACCACTACATCCGACTCTTTGCATTGCACTTGGTGATATAGGCTTGGATGCAGCTGCTCGACCATGAAAACCCATTCCATGAAGCTCTCTATGCACTGTTAATGCACTGTTATTGTGCTAATCTGAAAGCCGCACAAAGTTTGGAGGTCTTTAGCTATTGACTCTGCAGACGATTGGCGACTTTTGCTTTTCTGTTGTTCCAAGTTGCTTTCAGTTTGTTATAATACCACTAAAATTTGACATGGAATATTTAGTAGCAAGGAAATGTCATGGATGGACTTATTGCACAGGCGGCAACCTATCACAGTACCATGCTTGAATTCACTGAGATTCTTTTACAAATGTTTATAGAAGCAGTCTGCATGCCTAGGTGATTGATTTTACACACCTGTGGCCATGGAGGTGTTTGGAACACTGAACTGAATCCAATGATTTGGAGGGGTGTCCCAAAACTGTTGGCAATATAGTATATGTGAACAGGCACCATAGGAAGCATTGTTTTTTTCATATGTCATGCGGATTGGATGCGAGTTAAAACCACATCCAATCCGCATATATGTGAACCAGCACTAATGTGTTAGTTTATCAAAAACAGTGTAAAATATTGCACTAGTTTTATTTTGCCCTCTTTTCATTTTATAATAAAAATTTTACCCAAAAAATTTAGTTTTATTACTCAGATAGGTTCATTATCTATATAAGTGATCGTTAACTTGTGATCTGCCTGACTTTTTCTGCTCATCAGCTATCCTTATTATTGGTGGTTTTTACAGTACGTGTGGCCCAAGACAATTCCTCTTCTTCCAATGTGGCCCAGGAAAGTCAAAAGGTTGGACACCCTTGTATGTATTATATAACAATGGAGTCACTTTAATCTCTTGGGTTCTAGACCTTTTTTCCCATAACTCACTTGAATTAAGGTGATCCCAGTTTTTGGAGACAGTCCCTGATTTGAGCAAGCTGTCCCTCCTAGATAAAATGTATCCCCAAATGTGTCCCCGGTTGTAGCTCATGCCCCCAATTGTATCCATGGCTGGCGACCCCTGTAAGGTTCTGAAACAGCTCAGGCATAGTTTCTAAGATGCTGGATCCCTCCAACCCCTCCCTGTCCTCTCCACCTCTTGATTGGACAGCATTGCCCAGGTGAGAGGGAGGAATCTGTAATTTATTTGGTAGAATTTGAAGCCAGAAACCTTAGCCCCACCCCTTGAACCAGGCAGGCGAAAAGGAGCAGCCCCAGAGCCTGAGAATGAACTTCTAATCTGCTACCAACTGGTCAAGGGGCCTAAGCTCAAGGTCAGTACAGAGGGAACACTAAAAAGGTGGGGGGTTTGGGCAATGGACTGTTGGAGACTTTATGTACTGCCTGTTCTCCACTATCAACTGTCCTCTCTGTACTGCCTGTCACCACTATTTACTACCTTCCCTGTACTGTCTGTCCCATTAACTGTCTCCCTCTGTACCTCCTATCTACACATTCAATTGCCTCCCACTCTAGTGCCTGTCCCCACATATCATTTTAAATGTCTGATTGTCTTACCTTGAGTCCCAGAGCGCTTTTTCCCTTCAACAATTTCTCGGTTCCTCACCTTATATCTTTTAGGTAAAGTCTACCCTAACATCCTTTTTTTTTTGAGACAGATAAGGTTTTAATTTAATAGCAGATTTTTATACATTTATTTTTATTTAGAAGCTTTTAAATAGGAAGAAATAGTGAAAAGTGTATAAAAAGGTAATCGTTCGTAGTTTAACTTTTACATATTTCATGTAGCTGCATATATGTACCTCAAAATACAACCATTAATTAAAAAGCTTTCGGGTAAGTGTCATTTTTATGTAACACAATAAAATGGTGAACATCAAAGCTCATAAGATTATATTTGCAGTAGACCTGTGCATTTCATTTTGTTTCCAATTCGTTTTTCAGATGAAATTTTAATTTTCAGAGAGATTCAAATGTATACATATAGTAATGAATGTCAGCAAATCCAAAAAAAAAGTTATGACGAAATTAACAAATGCATTTGTTTCATTCATACAATGTCACATGACACAACAGTAGTTCAGGCCCATGGGAGAATGAATGTGCTATTTGGCACTTTGAAAGCTATGACTTTTGACATGTTTTATTCGTTAATTTGAATGCACATGACACCAGTCAATCTTGTTCTATAAGCTCATGCAATTTCTCTTGGTGGTTTGGACTAGCAATAAAGGAAAACATGGTACCTGCCCAGGTATATAACTGGCTTATGAAGCAAGGACTACGTGAATTGGGTAACGCATGTCAGTAAAAAATAAAAATGAAAAAAAGTGTTCAAAAATCAACTCGCCAGCCAGCTTGCCAACAACCAAATTAACCTGTCTAACAGTATGCTTTTAAAAACAGGGGTTTAGTTAGCACACATTTGCAAATACATACAGTCAGGCCCATAAATATTGGGACATCGACACAATTCTAACATTTTTGGCTCTATACACCACCACAATGGATTTGAAATGAAACGAACAAGATGTGTTTTAACTGCAGACTGTCAGCTTTAATTTGAGTGTATTTACATCCAAATCAGGTGAACGGTGTAGGAATTACAACAGTTTGCATATGTGCCTCCCACTTGTTAAGGGACCAAAAGTAATGGGACAGAATAATAATCGTAAATCAAACTTTCACTTTTTAATACTTGGTTGCAATCCTTTGCAGTCAATTACAGCCTGAAGTCTGGAATGCATAGACATCACCAGACACTGGGTTTCATCTTTGGTGATGCTTTGCCAGGCCTCTACTGCAACTGTCCTCAGTTCCTGCTTGTTCTTGGGGCATTTTCCTTCAGTTTTGTCTTTAGCAAGTGAAATGCATGCTCAATCGGTTCAGGTCAGGTGATTCATTCCACTTCTTTCCCTCAAAAAACTCTTTGGTTGCTTTTGCAGTATGCTTTGGGTTATTGTCCATCTGCACTGTGAAGCAGCATCCAATGAGTTCTGAAGCATTTGACTAAATATGAGCAGATAATATTGCCCGAAACACTTCAGAATTCATCCTGCTGCTTTTGTCAGCAGTCACATCATCAATAAATACAAGAGAACCAGTTCCATTGGCAGCCATACATGCCCACGCTCTGACACTACCACCACCATGCTTCACTGATGAGGTGGTATGCTTAGGATCATGAGCAGTTCCTTTCCTTCTCCATACTCTTCTCTTCCCATCACTCTGGTACAAGTTGATCTCAGTCTCATCTGTCCATAGGATGTTGTTCCAGAACTGTGAAGGCTTTTTTAGATGTTGTTTGGCAAACTCTAATCTGGCCTTCCTGTTTTTGAGGCTCACCAATGGTTTACATCTTGTGGTGAACCCTCTGTATTCACTCTGGTGAAGTCTTCTCCTGATTGTGGACTTTGACACACATACACCTACCTCCTGGAGAGTGTTCTTGATCTGGCCAACTGTTGTAAAGGGTGTTTTCTTCACCAGGGAAAGAATTCTTCGGTCATCCACCACAGTTATTTTCCGTGGTCTTCCAGGTCTTTTGGTGTTGCTGAGTTCACCGGTGCATTCCTTCTTTTTAAGAATGTTCCAAACAGTTGTTTTGGCCACGCCTAATGTTTTTGCTATCTCTCTGATGGGTTTGTTTTGTTTTTTCAGCCTAATGATGGCTTGCTTCACTGATAGTGACAGCTCTTTGGATCTCATCTTGAGAGTTGACAGCAACAGATTCCACATGCAAATAGCACACTTGAAATGAACTCTGGACCTTTTATCTGCTCATTGTAATTGGGATAATGAGGGAATAACACACACCTGGCCATGGAACAGCTCAGAAGCCAATTGTCCCATTACTTTTGGTCCCTTAACAAGTGGGAGGCACATATACAAACTGCTGTAATTCCTACACCGTTCACCTGATTTGGATGTAAATACCCTCAAATTAAAGCTGACAGTCTGCAGTTAAAGTACATCTTGTTCGTTTCATTTCAAATCCATTGTGGTGTGATTATAGATAGCTGTTTGCAGGAAATATATTCATTGTATGCATTTGTGAAAGATATGTGTACAAACATGTTGTAATTTCAGTTTATGTAATTGTATTGCAGTTTTACAAAACTATTCACAGAGGTAAATTCAGTTTTTGAATGAAACACAAACACTGCTTCTGTTAGTTTTGTTAGCTAGCTGTTGGCTAATCGTTAGTAAGACAGCATACCAAGGGTATTATCTACGTATATATATATATATATATATATATATATATATATATATATATATATATATATATATATATGTATATGTGTGTTATTCTATGCTTTTGACAGGAAATCTAAAAAAGACTACCCTACCAAGGCAAGAGTTCACTGAAAAAAAGACCTACGTACCCTTGGTAATGGGTAATGGTAATGAGTATTGGACAGACAATTCTTACAATTGCCCTGTGGTGTTGATTAATTTGATCCAAAAGTTGTGATGGCTATAAATAATTTTGAGGACTCATTTAACACCTGCTAAATTATATTCCACTAAGCTTATTTCAACCCCTATTTGTCATAAATGTAAAGGGGACAAAAAAAAGGACCATGGAGATCTTTTGCGTATGCTGTGTCATTGCCTGATATTTGTGAGATACCGAAATTTAGTTCTTTATTGATTAGGATGTATATTCTATGTCTTTATGACAAGACCCCCCCCCCCCCCCACACACACACACACACACATACACACACACACACACACACACAATTCTTTAAATAGTTACTTGAAAATAGCATTTTCTTGATGAAAATGTAAAGGTGTCTCCCACATGCTCTGACCTTACATTGTCTTGTGAAGTATAAATGTGAGACATAAATGTGTCTGTGTCTAATATACAGTATATCAAACTGGGTCTGTCATGCTGTCAGATTTCTAATACTTACACTAAGAAGCCAGTCTGTAGTTTAATGAAGATACAATGTACAGCACATTTTATTGTGTAAACTTTATTTTGTTCAATAAAGTTGATTTTTTTTTTAAAAAAAAGCACCCATCACTGCTGATCTCTCTCCTGGGTGATTGGTCTTGTACTTGCCCCTATAGTTTTTTTGCAGACAACTGGTAGTGGGTAGACCTTTGTGGTTCCACCCAGAGCTAAGCACTGCAGCGGTTTTGTGCAACCCAAGTATGATGTCACCACTTTTATAAGGTAATAAACGATAACTACTGGACACCAATGGAATTTATTTCTTTTGTGGCTATTGAGGAATATCCTTAAAGTTGATGAAACTTCAATCACTAATAATCATATAATTATATACCTGATGATGTATTTTATTTTTTATAAATCTAGAGCTTTCATTACGTTGTAGAAAAATCCCTGGAATTCCTACCATGCAGGTCCTGCTTCACTTTCCATTAAGGGGAATCCTTTGAAGTCACCATCAATAAGCCGGCCCTGAGCAATAATACGCAACCATCTCTAAAGGGTATGCATATAATGCATGTCAGCAGGACGAGGTTGCAAGGAGGATCCAGAATACTAGCAGCACTCAGCTTTAATAAATATTGAAAAATGGGTTTAAAAAAAGGCAAAACATTACAATACACAGCGCCATATGTGTGCCTATGGCATTAATGTGTGCACCCAAAAGCTCAAAGACACATGTTTGTGTGTATGTGTATATACAGTGTGTGTATGTATATTTATATATTATAGGTTTTTATATAGCACCACCAGTTTACGCAGCACTTCATGTATATTTTGCACATTCACATCAGTCCCTGCCTTCAAGGAGTTTACAATCTAAGGTCCCTAACTCACATTCATACATACACATATTAGGGCCAATTTGTACAGGATCCAATTAACCTACAAGCATGTCTTTGGAATGTAGGATGAAACCAGAGTACCTGGAGGAAACCCACATCATTAGACGGAGAATGTGCAAACTCCACACACATACATACTCTTATAATATTGATTTCTTTTTTTCCTTTTTTTTTGTGAAACCCAATTTGCAGCTTATGATTATAGTATGAATTATTCTCTAAATAGAAAATTATGAACACAAATTTGCTTTAGGCCCAAACAGCCCAGCAGAAAAAAAATCGATAAACAAGAGCATTTTTTTCAAAATTGAGCAATATTTTGCAAATTGTCCATAATATACTGTTTAGTAAATAAACCCCATTTGTGACAATCTGTGATCTAGGCAGGTAAACAGGTCAGATTTTACAGCAATAATGTCTGCTCTGCATCTTCATGAACCTAAATACAGCTTGGAACAACTTGGAAATGAAGATGGGGTTGAAGGATCTGAGATTCACACCCCATTGTCATTTTCTTACATCTCTTTGCAGAAATCCCATGGTACTAGCTTGCCAACCAATGCCTGCCGGGCCTCATGATTGGTTGTAAAGCCAGTACCACTCCCCTTGCGGCACTCAGAGAGGATATCTTTTTGATCTCCCTGCCAACATATTTTTTCCCTGCCTGCCAATTCGCAGTGAAAGAAAAGTGCTTCCATACTTCTCTTATAAGCAGTGCCAGTCAGTGGGAGATCTGTCCCATCTCCCCGCCGGCACACAGAGTGATAATGCTAATGCAGACGGGGTGATTATTGTGTTCCCAGGCACATGTACAGTGTTAGGTAGGTAGGTAGATAGGTTTCATGCAAGAGGACGTACAGAGTACATGGATTGTAAATAGCTGGCATAAGTACTGGCTCACACTTGCATTGTCCTCTGAAAAGAATGTTGTGTGGATCTATTTGCAGAGGGTGTTTGGCAGGCAGCTGGGAGATATGTCACCTCCTCACCCTTATTTTAACCCTGTAAAGCCTGAACCATCACGCTGTAATTGCCCACATTGTATATGGCTGAAGGGCGGTTGCAGTGTGGCCCCATTTATTTGACAAGGGGTATCATTTTTTGCTTTGACATGTAAACAACCACTTCTGGCAGCCAACCGCAAGTGTAAATGAGGCCTAAACTCAAATTGTTTCTGAATTGGATGGTTTGCCTTTGTGCAATCACAGGGTTGCTGCAGTTTCTGCATCTCTTTAGAAATGAACAAGCTTTAGAACGTTTCTCACCAACTTGTACCTCAATGTAGACTAACGAAAAGAGTGAGCCAATCTCACAAGCAAGAAATTAGAAATTTACTATACATTCTGTAGAACAATTATGTATTGGAGGAGAGGGGTGCAAAGTTGTCAGCCCATGAAGAAATTCACCAAGCTAGCAGGGAGCAATAAGGGAGATATAGCCTAAAGTTTTACTTCATGTAAAATAGGGCCACAGACAGCAATAAAAACCTAATAGTTGTTCTAATCCCTCATCCACTCTATCCAAACAAAAAAAATAAATACATTTTACCTTTAGCTTATACTTTGAATATAGAGTGTAGGTACTTTGATTAAGGGGCATGGTTTCCAATAAACTCTTCGCCATGTAAATGCCACAATACAAAGGTTCACCCATGTAGACAATTCTTGCAATAACCAACATCTTTGAGAGTACAAAGCTTACAAAATCATCTTTTTAAAGGGATAAATGCACCTACAGTAAATTCTCATTCAAAGTTAGTCAATCAACATACAGTCTATACAGTGCTATAAAATGTACTATTGGTCAAGCTGCTGTTACAATACTGCCAAGATGCTGAGATTGTTGTGTGCATAATAGGGACTGTGATACCCTGAGAGAAAGGCAGGATGTCCGTGGTAGCAAAATACGTGACAATCATTGGTTTTAGTGCTAGTAGAATAAATACAAATTGTTTGATGTCAGTAGGATAAAGTAAGCCTCAATCAGTGGTGTCAGTGGGCGTAAAATAAACCAAAATCCCTGATGTGTTGGTAAAATAAATGACAATTGTTGGTATTAGTACCTTGGGGTCAATGGGAGTAATATATGTGCAAATGCTTAGTATCGGTGCAATAAAATGGATGCCATTCATTGGGAGCTAAATAAGTTCCAGTTAGTGTCAATGGGAGAAGAAAAGGTTAAGTCGCAGGAGCCAATGGGAGCAAAATGAACCATAACCCTGCATTGTAGTTCAGTGGTTAACTTAGCAGATCTCATGCTCCCATGTTACCCTGCCTTTTTGCTTTTGTCAGGGTAGATCTGTGCTATGAGTGTTGGGCAGGAGATAACTCCACACTCCACAGACTTCCGTCAATCAGTACCCTGAAACTGGATATTCTGCTATCTGCCAAGCTTCTGACTACCCAAAAATATTGGGGTATGGGATACTGTAGATCTGGGGGTGTATAATATGTGTGTGTGGTGTGTGTGTATATATGTATATATACACTATATTGCCAAAGGTATTGGGACACCTGCCTTTAAACATACAGGAACTTTCCCAGTCTTAGTCTATAGGGTTCAATATTGAGTTAGCCCACCCTTTGCAGATATACCAGCTTCAAATATAAGTGATAAAATATAATAGTGGTGTAGTGCTGATAACTAAATGTGCAAACTCCACAATAATAAGATAAAAAAAACATAAATCACATAAATGAATGAATATACAGTCAGGTCCATAAATATTGGGACATCGACATAATTCTAACATTTTTGGCTCTATACACCACCACAATGGATTTGAAATGAAACGAACAAGATGTGCTTTAACTGTAGACTGTCCGCTTTAATTTGAGGGTAGTTACATCCAAATCAGGTGAACGGTGTAGGAATTACAACAGTTTGCATATGTGCCTCCCACTTTTTAAGGGACCAAAAGTAATGGGACAATTGGCTTCTCAGCTATTCCATGGCCAGGTGTGTGTTATTCCCTCATTATCCCAATTACAATGAGCAGATAAAAGGTCCAGAGTTCATTTCAAGTGTGCTGTTTGCATTTGGAATCTGTTGCTGTCAACTCTGAAGATGAGATCCAAAGAGCTGTCACTATCAGTGAAGCAAGCCATCATTAGGCTGAAAAAACAAAACAAACCCATCCGAGAGATAGAAAAAACATTAGCCGTGGCCAACACAACTGTTTGGAACATTCTTAAAAAGAAGGAACGCACCGGTGAGCTCAGCAACACCAAAAGACCCGGAAGACCACGGAAAACAACTGTGGTGGATGATCGAAGAATTCTTTCCTTGGTGAAGAAAACACCCTTCACAACAGTTGGCCAGATCAAGAACACTCTCCAGGAGGTAGGTGTATGTGTGTCAAAGTCAACAATCAAGAGAAGACTTCACCAGAGTGAATATAGAGGGTTCACCACAAGATGTAAACCATTGGTGAGCCTCAAAAACAGGAAGGCCAGATTAGAGTTTGCCAAACGACATCTAAAAAAGCCTTCACAGTTCTGGAACAACATCCTATGGACAGATGAGACCAAGATCAACTTGTACCAGAGTGATGGGAAGAGAAGAGTATGGAGAAGGAAAGGAACTGCTCATGATCCTAAGCATACCACCTCATCAGTGAAGCATGGTGGTGGTAGTGTCATGGTGTGGGCATGTATGGCTGCCAATGGAACTGGTTCTCTTGTATTTATTGATGATGTGACTGCTGACAAAAGCAGCAGGATGAGTTCTGAAGTGTTTCGGGCAATATTATCTGCTCATATTCAGCCAAATGCTTCACAACTCATTGGACGCCGCTTCACAGTGCAGATGGACAATGACCCAAAGCATACTGCAAAAGCAACCAAAGAGTTTTTTAAGGGAAAGAAGTGGAATGTTATGCAATGGCCAAGTCAATCACCTGACCTGAATCCGATTGAGCATGCATTTCACTTGCTGAAGACAAAACTGAAGGAAAATGCCCCAAGAACAAGCAGGAACTGAAGACAGTTGCAGTAGAGGCCTGGTAGAGCATCACCAGGGATGAAACCCAGCGCCTGGTGATGTCTATGCGTTCCATACTTCAGACTGTAATTGACTGCAAAGGATTTGCAACCAAATAATAAAAAGTGAAAGTTTGATTTATGATTATTATTCTGTCCCATTACTTTTGGTCCCTTAAAAAGTGGGAGGCACATATGCAAACTGTTGTAATTCCTACACCGTTCACCTGATTTGGATGTAAATACCCTCAAATTAAAGCTGACAGTCTTCAGTTAAAGCACATCTTGTTCGTTTCATTTCAAATCCATTGTGGTGGTGTAAAGAGCCAAAAATGTTAGAATTGTGTCGATGTCCCAATATTTATGGACCTGACTGTAAATATATAAGTGATAGATCTATCAAGATCTAGAAAAACAGTGTCTCAAACTGTGATATTAACAGTACACAACGTGCATATGATGAAGCTTGTCCTATGCCTGGACCCTCATACAGTGACAATACCCAGTCCCATTTGGGACCAAACCCCAAAAGACTAGGTGCTATATACAGTGGATCCCAAAATAAGGGATATGATCACAAATAAACTGAATGATATAATGTGCATGCCCCCTCACCTCCTTGCTGCGAACCAAAAGGGTCAACACGCCTCTTGGATCACTCTGGATCCTACAGGTACCAACTCTGATGCAATGTGGTGACACACTTTTGGCAGAGCGCCATCTTGCTACACCAGGTTTACACAGTACACCCATACTGAGTGGTGTGACAAGCCTTGTTTGATCTGCGTTAATGTGAGTGCAATATTTGGCGATTTAACATGCTTTTAACATATTAAATAGTGTTGCACTATGGGAGACTTGTCTTTTTGTCCTTTCATGGCTGTAATGTGATAGTCATTTATTGGCCTGCACTGCGTTTATCCCTGAATGGAAGAGTGATTTATATTGGAAGGAAGTTACCAGTGAGGTTCAGTGGAATCAGGGCGACCTGGAGAGTTGGTACCTGTAGGATCCAGAGTGTTGACCCTTTTGGGTCGCAGCAGGGAGGTGAGGGGGCATGCCTGCCATCTAAGGATATATGCTCACCATCTGCACCAGCACTATAGCACGTGGTTTGAAGATATAGGCACATTTTGGCAGTCATTGCCATCTTTGCTATTCTTGGCAATTTGTTGGACAATTTTTATCGTTTTATGCGTTTATGAAGTTTATGTTTATATATCGTGGTTAACATTATTCACTAGTCACTTTATTTGGTTTATATCCCAATTTTGGGATACACTTTATATATCATTCACTTTATTTGTGATCATATCCCTTATTTTGGGATCCACTGTATATAGCACCTAGTCTTTTGGGGTTTGGTCCCAAGTGGGACTGGGTATTGTCACTGTATGAGGGTCCGGGCATAGGACCAGATTCATCATATGCACTTTGTGTACTGTTAATATCACAGTTTGAGACACTGTTTTTCTAGATCTTGATAGATCTACCACTTATATATTTATATTCATTCATTTATGTGATTTATGTTTTTTATCTTATTATTGTGGAGTTTGCACATTTAGTTATCAGCACTACACCACTATTATATTTTAGCACTTATATTTGACCTTTTAGATAGGTAGAGGATAGGGTGTTAGCAGCATATAGAAATTAGGTTCCATATTAGCGCAGGGGGATCTCTTGTCACCATCTTGTATACCAGCTTCAACTCTTCTGGGAAGGCTGTCCACAAGGTTTAGGAGTGTGTCTATGGGAATGTTTGACCATTCTTCGAGAAGCACATTTGTGAGGTCAAGCCCTGATGTCCTGACCTCACAAGTCTCGCAGTCTTCACTCTGATTATCCCAAAAGGTGTTCTATTGGGTTTAGGTTGGGACGCTGTGCAGGCCAGTCAAGTTCCTCTACCCCAAACTCACTCATCCATGTCTTTATGGACCCTGCTTTGTGCACTGATGCAAAGTCATGGTGGAACAGGAAGGGACCATCCTCAAATTTGCCCACAGTATAGCCAACATTTTCATGGCAAAATGGGAGGCTGATTGTATCTTGAAGAATAAACCCAAAGCGCTTGCATGTTACAAATGTTTCGTGGACAATATTATTTGGAATTAATTATTTGGTATTTATTTGGAGTGGAAATGAGGAGTCATTGAACAATTTTTTGAAAACACTGAATAGGAATGACAGAAATACTGTATTGACATATAGATAAAAATTGTATTTTTTTTTTTTAGATCTTACATTCCTACTGGTAGCAGTTATCATTTTTATGTGGCTTATAAATATCCCCATGAGATAGATCATGCGTTTGAGGCAGTTTGGATTGGTCAAAGGTTTATTCAAAATACATTTACAAAAAAATGTATTTACAGGAGAGCTCCAACGCTGAGGGACAGGTTAGAAAAAAGTGTAACTGATCACCCTGCTAGAAATATGTACACCTTTTTTGATCAAAAAGGTTTTTTTCTCGTGTCGAATAAGACTAGCCTGCACAACAGTGAATGGAACTCAGGGAAGGTGAAAAGATTTTGTGGCAACATTTACAGGCCAAATGCCTGTCATTCATGACTTTATTTTGTGTACTAAGGATGGGGTAGGTTATTTGTTAAAATTCCCCTGCAGGCTCTAATATGTGGGCCGGACTTTGATATCTTTTAGTGTTCGGTTAAGAGAACATGTTTGCAACATATAAATTGGGTATAAAAAACATGGAGTGTCGAACCACTTTAGAATCTTTTACACTTATGACCCTTGGGGGTTTATTTACTAAAGCTGGAGAGTCCAAAATCAGACTCCCTTCTGCATAGAAACCAATCAGCTTCCAGGTTTCATTGGCAAAGCTTCATTGAACAAGCTGAGGTTAGAAGCTGATTGGTTTCTATGCAGAAGGGAGTCTGATTTTGGACTCTCCAGCTTTAGTAAATAAACCCCTTGGAGTCTTAAGTTGTAGGGTATTGAAAACATTTCTAAACATTGGAGGGGGGGGAATTACAATCGCTCCATTAGTCAATGAGAATCATGGTAAATTCACACTGTTAAATATTGAGCCCTAGGGGTTAAATGTCGAATTCAAGATTAACTGTTTTATCAGCGATACCTAAAAAATACCTACCTTCTGTGGTATCTGTTGTCTCTGGAGGTTGTCCAGGACAGATCTGATACTACTCTGGAGGAACAGCGGGGGAAATTAGCTCAAATAGTAGAACACATATTATCAGAGCCTGGTGTGGTTAGAGGTGACTGGAGCCCAGACATGATAGACTGGGATAGTCTGGCCATACATTTATTAGTGTGGGTGAAGGAAAATTCCATGTTTGACAGTGGGGTGGAAATGACAGCTGCTGTGCCAAATGTGTCTGCAAAACCACCAGTAGTTGACTGCATGTTGTTTGCTGCAGAAGTTAACCCCTTCCAGTCAAAAGGACCAGATAAAGTGCAATGCAAAGCATCAGATGAAGTGGTGTAAAGTACCTGGACTCTACAGCAGTGGAGACGTATTCTCAAGAGTAACAAATCATGCATCTCTGTCTGGCAAACCGATGGACGTGTCTGGGCTTGGAGGTTGCCAGGAGAATGGTGCCTGACTGCATTGTGCCAAGTGTAGGGTTTGGTGGAGGGATTATGGTACTGGGTAGTTTTTCAAGGGTTGGGTTTGGCCCCTTAGTTCCAGTGAAGGGAACTCTTAAGGCATCAGCATACTAAGACATTTTGGACAATTTCATGCTCCCAACTTTGTGGGAACAGTTTGGGGATGGCCCCTTCTTGTTCCAACATGACTGCGCACCAGTGCACAAAGCAAGGTCAATAAAGACATGGATAAGCGCGTTTGGGGTGGAGGAAATGACCTCAACCCGATAGAACACCTTTGGGATGAATTTGAGACTGCATGTCAGGCCTTCTCGTCCGACACCAGTGCCTGACCTCACAAATGCGTTTCTAGAAGAATGGTCAAACATTCCCATAGGCACACTCCTTAACCTTGTGGACAGTCTTCCCAGAAGAGTTGAAGCTGTTATACCTGCAAAGGATGGGCCAACTCAATATTGAACCCTCTGGACTAAGACTGGGATGCCATTAAAGTTCTTGTGTGTAAAGGCAGGCGTCCCAATACATTTGGCAATATAGTGTGAGTATATATATATATATATATATATATATATATATATTTTATTTTTATTTTTTCTTAGTTTTTTTTTTTTTATGAGTATCCATGTTTGTGTTTATGAGCAATAAAGAATGTGACACAGAGCACTAAACGTGGTATTAATATTTTGAGATTTTCTCGCCTTATAATGATGAGGACTGTGTGGATGCATGTGAAATTAAGCTGTGGGGGATTCCTTGTCCATAAGTGGTAACAATATTGCGGTGATGCTGGAAGTTATATCTTTCATATTATTGAACCTCTTATAAAGTGGAGGTTTCTAATGAGGTGAGCAGACTCACAAGCGCTAGCGTTGGAAGCGTTGGAAGAGGTACACACCAAGGCACTGGTAAGAAGCAAGAACAAATCTTTGAACTGGATTTTGATTCTTTCACTATTTGAACACTCTTCACATTGACTTTGGTGTGAAAAGGAGACTGATTTTTGTTTTGTTTTTGTTGATGTCACAGTATTTATTATTACCACTTTTGTTTGTTTGTTTTTTCTAATTTGGAAGCTGTATAGATTAAGCACTGCACTATTTGATACCTTTTTATTTGTTCACATGTTGACCTGTGCATGATACAAAGTGCTGGTACACTTTCACTTCACACATTTTATTGCAGACACATTTTTTATTACTCTTTCACTAATATAAGGAGCATTCTTTGCACTGGCCACCAATGTAGGGAGCATGCTTCTCACTGATCACAGATACAACAGTGCATTCTTTTTACTGACCAGCATGGCAGCTCTTCTCCCATTGGCCACTAGAGTTGTGTGGTTAATGTAAGCTGTAGATAAAATAATTTTTAGCAGGTGTTCCCTGAGGTCTCTCATTTCCAAAACAGAGAATAGAGCAGTTTGTAGTCCAGCAGAGAGGTCAGGGTGACAACACCATAGGCCACTTTGATCCTGGTTCTCTTGGCTTTCCTTTGGCAATTGATCCCTGGTTCACTGGAGAGTACATTCTGTTGTCCGGTTTGGGAGTTCAGTATAGCAGGGGCAGCACTGTTTAGGCAGGCTGTTGACACCACATCTACTGATATCCACAATGTGGGCAACCCTGCATTTTATCGGGGGAGAAAGTCATCACCTGGTAAAATATGGTGGCAAACTGAATGTTATATCAGCTGTAAATTCCCACATGTCATGTTGTATTGCATGGTATCTGCATTGGTAACATCAGTTTTAAAAAACACCACCTTTTTTCATTTAAGATTCAATAAAATGTCTTACTAGGATTTGCCAGTAATGACAACTGTGGAAATGTAAAAGTTGATTATTAGAACACAGAACTTGGGATAACCTAGAAATCTGGCGATTAAAAACCTCAGTAAAGCAACAGTCTGTGCAAGCAAAGGGTGTCTGAAAAGGTTTGAGCAGAACGTTCTTACTAAATAATTGGCATGTAGGGACTTGTGTGACTTTGCAAAGCATATGGGTTCAAACAGCTGCCTAATAAGTAAGATCATAGATCACAATCTTCATGTTGTCAGAAAGTTTTGACAGGACAGCCATTAAACTTGCAGATTTGGTTACTTAATGAGCTAGCATATTCTCTCAACTATCAGCCCTAATCACTAGGGACATGTATCCTTTCCTCAGAAAGCTTAGCTCCAGGAGGAGATGGGGAAAAAAAGATCTTCATTACCATGTATTTCAAGATATTGAGGGGAATTCACTAACATGGGCTGTGCATGGCAACCAATCAGCTTCTGGCTTTTTTTTTTTGGAAAGCCTAAAGTGTTCAACTTTGCAGAAAAAAATGTAAAGGCGAACTAAAGTCAGCTATACGTGGATCGAAATTCAGCTGCTTCTTCAGGCACCGGCCAAATTTCGATGCATGTATGGGCAGGCAGGCAGGCAGGCAGGGCTGATACTAGACTATTCTGCACCCTAGGCAAGACCAGCTACTGGCACCCCTCCCGTCCAAAAAAAAAAACTTCAAAATAAAACTCTACACAGAGTTAGTCCTTCCCAACGTTCGCTCCATGTGGAGGCTGACTGGAGAGCTGGGAGGAAGTGGTGTTGCAAGCAGCACAGCTTGCGTGGCACCTCATTGACTGGATACCTCTTCTTCACAGATTGGCTGAAGTTTGCAGGGGACAGCTTCATCTCCATCTAACATCATCCAATCCTGTCGGAGGACAGTGACACCAAGACCCAGAAGTGACGTTTTACACATTGCTTCCAGGTCATTAACAGAAAGGCAAGATCAGTGAACAGGTGTTCCCTAATCTCCCTCCCTTCTATCGGTGGCTCCCACCATGCAGGTCCCAAGTCCACTGATGGAAGCATGGAGCCTGGAATGCATAGCAGGGCACATGGGGTTGTGGAAGCGATCTGGAGGCTGCACAGCTATTGGATCATTTCCATCTGACAGTCGGCCTGTCAGATTTACACACACTCAATGAGATGATTCCAGTTAGTTCTTGTATACTCTTGTGCTTGATGAACATTAAAAATGTGCAGCTGAGCCACACTTTTACCACCCCCCAACCACTCCCCATTATGCTGCAAAGGCACCGCCACTGTAGTACAGCAGTGGGGGGGAGGGGTTTACAAAACACCCCACCACTATTGCCATACTACGGCGGCAGTGCCTTTGCAGCATAATGGGGAGTGGTTGGGGGATGGTAAAAGTGTTGCTCATCCGCACATTTTTAATGTCTCAAACACAAGTGTAAATAAGAACTAACAAGAGGCTTCTCACTGTGCTTATGTGATTGTCATCATTATCATGATGATGATCACACAGTACAGGAGGTGCTGTATATCTGTCTCTATACAGTGTATGGCTGTATCTCTGTCTGTGCCTCAGAATACAGAAATTGTGAGTTTGCCTGTGCACTGGGTTCCCATTGCTGCCTGTGCCCTCGGCCACCTCTCTGTTGAATTGCCTCCCAGCGCCAGGCTACAGCCTCGCCTTCTGCCCTACTCAGCAGAGGAATGGATAATCAGTCCGGCAGTGAAAGGCTTTGAGCAGTCGCTGCCGGGCGTCACTGATCAGCATTGGAAAACGCAGCACAGCTTTAGAAGCCTGCGCCTGAAATTTAAAAAAAGAGTCCCTCTCAGCTCCTCACCTCCTGAGCCCCTCTGGTGAACTGATGGGGCCCAGGGAAAATATAATAATGTTGCATCAGTGCCAGATGTACTGCCTATCGGCGGTCCTGGCCATGGCTGCGCCCTAGGCCGCCTAGGATGCCTAGTGGTAGCACCAGCCTTGCAGGCAGGTTGTACACAATCAGATTCTTTTATCAGCTTGTGTACAACTAGGCTGTTGGACAGTTTTCTCTTGGTGAGCTGATCAGTGTATTCTGGTGGTGGGGAAGTCTCCTCAGTGGAAGGATTCTCTCATACAAGTGTGTGAATGGGGGAATCAAGTCATTTTCTTATGTTCAACTTGTTTAACATAAAAAAAAATAACTCATGTATGGCCAGCCTAACGCTGTACACCCTCTCTGCCCCCCCCCCATACCCGTCCCCACTGTACTGGGAATGCCAAGCTGTCAGTGCCCATGCAGCTGGTCCAGTGGGTCATATGATCGGAAATCTCCACTCTTCTCCCTCCTCTCTGTGCAGCACTTCCAAGATGGACCAGAGCGATTCATAGAGCATTTCACTGATCTTAAATATCTCTTTGATTGAAAGGTATATTATTATATTGAGTGAAATATTTCATGCAACTAGTGTATATTATTGGTTTATATCAGGGTAGGCTACCTTTAGAAAGGTGGAGATCTACTTGGACAATATGGAAGAAGTCAAAGATCATGGGAACACAGTGTTGTCCAACGTCACCTCCTCACTGCCTGAATTAATCATATAATTGCCATACTACCGCACTGCAATCATGTGCATTGTACGGCAATTATACATTTTGCCTCCTCACTTGGATAGCTTTTCAGAGATGAGCAGCAGTGCCCATTGCACTTGTGAATGAGCCCTTAGTTGCATTCGGCGGTGGCACCCTTAGGGCTCGTTCACACCTGAGATAGGGGGTGAGTGGGGATGATAAAACCCTGCAATTAACTTGCGGTTTTACCACCCGCCATCACTACCCCCCCCCCCATCTGCAGAGGCAGCAGCTGAGGGTGTACAGATGCTGTGGCAGGAATTATACCCCCTGTCGCTTTTGGCAGATGCTACTGTGAACAGGGCCATTTTGCAAGTGCTCCGCAACCGCGTTCAGTGCATGCAGTTTCAGCATGCTAGCGCAGGGTCCAGGGATTTAAAACAGGTAATGAGTAGGAGATGCAACACTTCCTCACCGCCTGCTTTAACTCCTGCTTTAACTCATGTACATGAGAACAGAGGCTCTCTCAGCTCTCTCAATTCTCATTGGCTCAGACACAGCAGTGGGAGCCATTGGTTTCTGCTGCTGTCAATTTGAGCCAGTAAAGAGGGAGGGGGCGTGGCCGAGACGTGCTCTGTTTGTTTTATGGATTGTGGCTGTTCTGTGCAAAACCATTGCACAGAGCAGGTAAGTATAATATATTTGTTATTTTAATTTTAAAAAATGACTGTTTACAACCACTGTAAGTAATACAGTCACATTTTGTTTTGGTGATTCTGAGTTATTATTCTGAAGATTTCAGACTCTGTTTAGCTGTATATATAATATGTTTTAGGTGAATATTATCACCACTGCTAAGGATTATTATTATTGTTAATACTAATTGCAGTTATTGATCATTACTTATTAAACTGTTTTTAGGTAACGAGATATATCCTGATACACACCAACATGTCTTCTGACTCTACTACTCCACCTCAACCTCTTCAGTCGCCAAAATCGCCAATCACCCCATCCTACCCTTTTCATAGGGAGGGAAGTCGACTCTGGGAGAGGAATCATCTTCTTTTAGGAGAGCTGCCCAGCCCACTTCCAACTAAAAGAACCCGAACATATTCTGCGTATGTATCTTAGAAGTTTTCTCATCATTTTATGTTGACTTTTAAGACTGACCTATTGTATAAAAAGCAAAAGTTAAGGGGAACTTCTGACAAAAAGTGAATAGGATTTGCTATTGCTGACAAGTTGGGGATCGGCAATGACAGCATCCACGATTCTCTTTCTGCCTTTAAAGTGTTACTAAACTCAGGACCCTGCATTCACTATATACAGTGTGGAAAATAATGATTTGATCCCCTGCAGACTTTGTAAATTTGCCCACTTACAAAGAAATGAAGGGTCTATAATTTTTTAGCACATGAAACACATGATACAAATGTTATAAATTGAGTTGCAGTTCAGTGAGTAAAATAAGTATTCAAACCTCAAGCAAAACATGACCATGACTTAGTACTTGGTAGAGAAACCCTTGTTGGCAAGCACAGAGGTAAGATGTTTCTTGTAGTTGGTTAGCAGGTCTGCACACATCTCAGGAGGGATTTTGGTCCACTGTTCTTTATAGATTTTCTCTGTCGCTTGGCAACTTGAAGTTTTGGCTCCCTCCATAAATTTTTTATAGGATTAAGGTCTGGAGACTGGCTAGGCCACTTCATGACCTTAATGTGCTTTGTCTAGAGCCACTCCTTTGTTGCCTTAGCAGTATGTTTTGGGTCATTGTCATGCCGGAAGACTTATCCACGACCCATCTTCAGTGTTCTGGCTGTGAGAAGAAGGTTCTCATCCAAGATTTTACAATACGCGGCCCCGCCCATTGGCCCCTCAATGCGGCAAAGTCGGCCAGTGCCTTTAGCAGAGAAATAGCCCCAAAGCATAATGTTTTCACCTCAGTGCTTGACTGTAGGAATGGTTTTCTTAGGGCCATAGTCAGCATTTTTCTTCCTCCAAACATGGTGTGTCGAGTTAATGCCAAAGAACTCAATTTTGGTCTCATCTGACCACAGCACTTTCTCCTAATCCTTCTCTAAATCATTTAGATGTTCATTTGCAAACTTCAGATGGGCCTGTACATGTGCCTCCTTGAAAGGAGGACCTTGCGGACGCTGCAGGATTTAAATCCATGTATTGTGTTACCAATGGTTTGTTTGGTGACTGTTGTCCCAACTGCCTTGAGATCATTCACAACCTCCTCCCGTGTACTTCTGTGCTGATCCCTCACTTTTCTCATGCTCATCCTTACCCCATAAGGCAAAATTTTGCATGGAGCTCCAGACCGAGAGCGATTGATGGTTATTTTGTATTTCTTCCATTTGCGAATGATTGCTCCAACAATTCTCTCCTTCTCACCAAGCTTCTTGAAGATGGTCTTGTAGCCCATTCCAGCCTTGTACAGCTCTACAATCTTGTCCTTAACATCCTTTGACAGCTCTTTGGTCTTACCCATGGTGGTGCCCAAGAAAGAAATTCTGTGGACAGATGTGTTTTATACACATACGTTGTCCTTAGGAGCACCTTCTTAACTTGCCAGTACTAATCTGTGTACCACATAAGCACATAGACAGTCTGTGGGAGCCAGCATTATTGTTGGTTGATAGGGGATCAAATACTAATTATAAAAATTTGTATCATGTGTTTTTTCTGGATTTTTGGTTGATATTTAAAATACACCTATGATAAAAATTATAGACCCTTCATTTCTTTATAAGTAGACAAACTTACAAAATCCGCAGGGGATAAAATGATTGTTTTCCCCACTGTATGGTCTCCCATAGTACAGAGAACATGGAAATGCAATTATTTTAGTCAATATAAACTGCTAAATACCTTTTCTCATCAGCAGTATATAGCAGTCTTGTGACTTCTATCAGTGTCTAGCTTAGCACTGGTCAAAGCTTGCAGGAGGAGTTTTCATTTTGCTCTGATTTTCCTATGAGGCTGCATAACCCCTGACCCTCTGTCTGGACAGTGCTGATTAGCCCTGTGCCAATCAAACGCACCCACCCAAAGAAAAAAAAAACTTTCTAGCAATACACACTAAACTGAGCATGTGCAGAGTTACTCCTAGAGCTCTGTAACATCATTGGGGACAGTAGAAGAAGAGAAGGATCAGAGAAGACAGGATCAAATAGCCTTTTTACACAACACAGAGGATTAACCCCTTAGGTTCCACAGTGAGAATAACAAGCATGCTTTACTGTATATATAGACTGATTTTACTGTTGTGGGTTTAGTAACACTTTAAGTAACAAAGTACAATATGTATGTGCAGCAATCTGTATGTCATACTTATACTTTCCCCTAACCAATAATTTTCCTTTTCTAGTGATTTCAAAGACCAGCACTAAAACTAAACTCTCTGTTCCCTTTAACAGATGGTGGACATACATGTATACACTTTTTTTTTAAATGGGTATTGTCTTAACATTTGTTTAAAGGACACTTTCTCTGGTGTCAGTGCTAACCCTTTCTAAATTTGCTAGTTCACTGGCTGTTATATTAAACTTTAGGCTTTATAAGCCACTGACCTTGAATAAGTACACAGATCAGAGTTCTCGCTTCTCTCTGACTTCCTTTTCTGTATACATGTTCTGAGTAAGTAAGTGAGCAAGAAAGCCAGATTATCAGAATGACAGCCAAGTAATTAGAATTTCTAAAAGATGTCATCAATGATATCCACACATTTTTTTCAGACAGATTTACTTTTAGATTTTGAAGCAGAGCACTTAAAAGCTAACTTTGAGCGATTATTTTATTAGTTTGGCTGCAATACTTACCTTTAACCAGGAGTTGTCCCAAAGTACCTATAATTCTCTGCAAGCTATCCTCAGTCTGGGCTGAATGACTCCATTATCACTCCACCTGGAAGACTGAGGAAAAACTGGGCATGTAGGGCAGCATGTCCCTGAGCAGAGCCATGCACTCCTAGTGCCAATCTCTGTATCATCCAGGACCATCCACTGCCAAGAGAAGACTAAAGAGGACCAAGAGCCTCATGGTGACCGGCCAGGAGAAACCAGAACAAGGTAAGTATAAAACATACCATTGGCAGAGGCTCCAGTGATGGGAAAGGGGTCTTCTGGAGGCTGGGGAAAGTACAGTTCTCAGAGTTGGGCTTTAATATCTATTTTTGTAGTTTCTAAAACCTTGATAAAAATGTGGCAAATTATTGTTACTTGAATATGACAGAATTATGCCCATAACTACTTAGTAGTGTTTTAATAACAAAGGTGATAGATATTGGATGGCAGCAGCAAACCTCTTAGGATTTTTTTTTCTTGTTAGGCTCCATGCATACTGGGCGTTTTAATAACGCTGGTAACGTTGGCTGTGTTTTTCAGCGTTTCTAGCAGTTTTTTTACAAAAAAGATTTTTTTTTCCAAAAACACTGGTTTGTTGTGTTTTACCATGTTTTGCCGCGTTTTTCAGCTTTAGAGCATTTTTACAGCTAAAAAACTCCTCTAGAAACCCACTAGTTTTGGGGTTTTTTTCCAGCCAAAAAATGTCCCTGCCAAAAAACGCTGATTACAGTTTATGTGTCCATGGACACATAGGATAATATGCTGGGGAGATTATTGGCTGTAAAAAAAAAACGCCAAAAGACAAAAACAGCAGTTGTAAAAATGTCCAGTGTGCATGAGGACGTTATGTCCTTACTCCCACCAGACAGCATTAGGGTTGATTTACTAAATCTGGAGAATGCAAAATCCAGTGCAGCTGTGCATGGTAGCCAATCAGCTTCAGCTTGTTCAAAAAACTTCTTTACATGTCCTTGTTACTGATTTCCTACCTTCACTGAATATATCATCCATCTTCTGGTTCACTTAGTAGTTGCTCTGAAATAACATATTAATTTTCAAATCAAACAGTTCATTCTCTATGGATTCCTGTTTGTAGGGCTGGTGTCTGCTATGCCTACTATTTCCCCAGCCACTGGTCTTGGCACATCTCTTCTGTATTTCTATCTCCAGGAAGCAGTGATGTAATTCAGCCCCACTTACAGTGGTGGGCGAACTGAGATTCTCAGACACATTCAACATGTACAGGCCTAGTGTACCCACCCACATTCACTACAGTTCCCTGTGGTTGATGGGAACTGTAGTTTCCTTTTACTGCAGAGAGAGAGGACAGGATATGATGTAATCCCTGCTGTTACACCTCCTCCTTGGCAGAGCAGATGCTTTTATCTTTTGAATTGCATAGATGAGGTCATGAAAATTCAATTAAACTTTCTCCTAAATGGTAAGGATTTTCAAAATGTTATTAACTGTTTAGTGTTTTGTGTAGGCGGTGTACTAATGGATGATTTTTTTGCCTATCCCAGAGTTCTTCTTTAAGCTTTGACAATAAAACCTGGAAACTGATTGGTTTCTATGCAGAACTGCATCAGATTTTGCACTCTCCAGCTTTAATAAATAAACAGCAATGAGTATTTGAAAGCCTCCATTTGATTTGACTTGAATGTCAAACCACAGGTCAGTGCACCCAAGATGCAACATGCAATGCTTTTTCCCAAACTATTACAATGGAAACTGGTGGGAAAAGACTGCTAAAATGTAAAAATGGTTCTGACTTCCATGCATTTTGTTTTTGCCGGAAAACGTGGCATTTGGTGAAAAGTAGCCCTTATAGGGGGATCGTGTTATGTGGTATGGAATAGGGTGAAAAATCTTCATGATTTAATTGCACTTTGGTTAATCTAAAAATAAATGTTGAAAGAGAGAGACTGCATTGAGTTGTTCTTCCACATGTCATTCACATCCACATAAGTCTAGGCTCACACGTAAGCGATTTCTGCAGCGTTTTGCTTTTTTCAGAAACACACAGCAGTCCATTTAACATGATTTCCTATGGGACACATCTCCGCGTTTTCACCCGGTGCATTTTTTGGAAAGGGTCAGGGACTTTTTTTAATGCAAAACATTGTGTTTTTGGTTCTATAGACTTCAATGGAGGCGCTGCAGAAAAGCATGTAGTGCATTTTTTGCTGTGTTTGTGCTGCGTTTTGTGTTTTAATCTGCCTAGCAACAAGAAAAAAATTAAAAATGTAAAAAAAAAGCAAAACGCATAAAAAAATGCAAAACGCACCGCAAAAAACACTGCAGAAAGGGATCAAACGCAAACTGCATAGGTGTGAACCCAGCCTAAATGTATTACTTGTCAATCAGTGTTTGCTATTATTTGGGATTTGTTACTTATCCCTTAGTACCTCATCCACATTTGATCATGGTGATTTGACTGTATATATCTCTGACGTAATTTACAATGGTCTCTTTTAGCACTGCCCGGGCTTCTGCAGGACCTATTTACAAAGGTGTCTGCAAGCAATTTTCACGGTCCCAGGGACATGGGTTCATCACTCCTGAGAATGGAACGGAAGATATATTTGTGCACATTTCTGAGTAAGTGTTCTGGCTGTTTGTGGCTCAATTTGAGTTTATTTATCCATAAAACAACGTCTGTTATCTATTATTGGCAAATATTGGCTAAATACAGATGGCATGTGTATTCTTATATAACCGCTTGCCCGCCGCCCTATAGTAGAACTACTGCTACAGGGCGGCAGGGCTGCGCAAAATCACATATATATGTGATTTGCATTTCCGGGTAGGGGGCGTGAGTGCTGCCCTAAATGCGCCGCCATTGGCGGCTAGCAATGTCAATCACCGGGTCTCGGCTGGAGATTCCCCACTGGCACCTGGCGATCGCCATGTAGAATTAACAGGGGAGAGACCTGTGTGTAAACAACACAGGTCTCTTGTGCCTGCAAGGACATGCTGCTTTCTATTTCTCTGCACAGCAGAGAAATACAAAGCAGCATGTCTCTGTAATAAAACAGTAAACAGCACACACAGTGAAACACACACAGCACACAGTTAACCTTTGTTCGCCCAAAAGTTAACCTCTTCCTGCCAAGTGTCATTAGTACAGTGTCAGTGCTTTTTATTAGCACTGATCACTGTATTAGTGTCAAAGTGCCAGTTAGTCAGTATCCACTCAGTGTCAGAACGCCCGCTGCAGTCCCGCTATAAGTCGCTGATTGCCACCATTATACTGTATACACCGCGTTCCAAATTATTATGCAAATTCTATTTAAGTGTCACAAAGATTAAATATTTTGTTTTTCAGTTTAACTCATGGATGGCATTGTGTGTCAGGGCTCTTTTGATCACTGAAAACAATCTCGAACACTTGTGATAATTAGATTGGCCGGTGAGCCCAATTTAAGGAAAAACTACTAAAGGAGGGTGTTCCACGTTATTAAGCAGAGTACCATTTTCAAGCAATATGGGGAAGAAAAAGGATCTCTCTGCTGCTGAAAAGAGTGAAATAGTTCAATGCCTTGGACGAGGTATGAAAACATTAGATATTTCTCGAAAACTTAAGCGTGATCGCACTATTAAGAGATTTGTGGCTGATTCAGAGCACAGATGGGTTCGTGCAGATAAAGGCACATTGAGGAAGATTTCTGCCAGATCCATGCATAGGATCAAAAGAGCAGTTGCTAAAATACCATTACATAGCAGCAAACAGATATTTGAAGCTGCTGGTGCCTCTGGAGTCCCACGGACATCAAGGTGTAGAGTCCTCCAGAGTCTTGCAACTGTGCATAAACCTTCTATTTGGCCACCACTAACCAATGCTCACAAGCAGAAACGGCTGCATTGGGCAGAAAAATACATGAAGACTAATTTTCAAACAGTCCTGTTCATTGATGAGTGCCGTGCAACCCTGGATAGTCCAGATGGATGGAGTAGTGGATGGTTGGTGGACGGCCACCCTGTTCCAACAAGGCTGTAATGTCAGCAAGGCGGTGATGGAGTCATGTTTTGGGCCAGAATCATGAGAACAGAGCGGGTCGGCCCCTTTAGATCCCCTGAAGGTGTAAAGATGACCTCTGAAAAGTATGTGGAGTTTATGACTGACCACTTTCTTCCCTGGTACAGAAGGAAGAACTATGCTTTCCGTAATAAAATCATCTTCATGCATGACAATGCACCATCTCATGCTGCAAAGAATACCTCTGCATCAATGGCTGTTATGGGGATAAAAGGAGAAAAAGTCATGGTGTGGCCTCCATCCTCCCCTGACCTCAATCCTATTGAGAACCTTTGGAGCATCCTCAAGCAAAAGATCTATGAGGGTGGGAGGCAGTTTACATCCAAACAGCAGCTCTGGGAGGCTATTCTGACATCTTGCAAACAAATTCAAGCAGAAACTGTCCAAAAACTCACAAGTTCAATGGATGCAAGACTTGTGAAGCTGCTATCAAGTAACGGGTCCTGTGTTACAATGTAACGTGACCTGTTAAAATGTTTAAAAAGTTAAACTGTTGTTAAAAGTTTGACTGAAATAGCTTTTGATTTAAGTAAATATGCTGCAAACACAACAAATGACAATTTTCAGTTCTTTACAACCTATAAAGTGTTTTGAAACTTACTGTGCGTAATAATTTGGAACAGTGCATTGTAAGTGTTTTATGTTTAAAAAAATACTGTTATCATTAGGAGGTTTGTTCAATAAAATTTGAATTGTACTCTTAATAGTTGATAACATGAGAATTATGCTGACTGTTATTTACATCAATTATTTAGGTAAATGAGAAAAATACCATTTGCATAATAATTTGGAACACGGTGTATATCGCCATTTGTAGACGCTATAACTTTCACGTAAACCAATAAATTTACATGTATTGGGATTTTTTCAGCAGAGACATGTAGCAGAATACATTTTGGCCTAAATTTATGACGAAATGTATATAAAAAAAATATTATTGGATATGTTTTCTAGCAAAAAGTCAAAAATATTGTGTTTTTTTCAATTGTCAGTCTTTTTTTGTTTATAGCGCAAAAAATAAAAAACGCAGAGGTGATCAAATACCACCAAAAGAAAGCTCTATTTGTGGAAAAAAAGAACATAAATTATATTTATGTACAGAGTTACATGACTGGCCAATTGTCAGTTAAAGAACGTAGCGCTGTCTCGCAAAAAATGGCCTGGTCAGGAAGGGGGGTAAATCCTTTGGAGGGCAAGTGGTTAATCTTGATGTACGTTGTTTATATTTTCCAGATCCATAGAGTAATCCATAAAACACAAAAGGTGCAGCGCTTAAATTCAAATAGTGTTAAAACTGAATAGATGCATAAAGATAGAATAAACCACCAGGGAAGGGAACTGAGAAGTGCCTTATCGGATGATCCAAGCGGAACCCCAGATGGACAGAGGTGCCCAGAGGGAAGCCCAGAGATGCTAGACAAGTCCCTAAGAGGATTCCATTTGAGACCTAGAGATGAGATTAGTCTTCTTAATGCATATTGGAATTATACATCTGGTGAGTGTATAATTCGAATATTTTATCACCAGAAGACACTCGAAGGACCACTACTTCTATATAGACTTTGGCACTATATTACGGCACTTACCAGTCACTTATTTATGCCTATTACTACTGTCTATTTAATTATCAGCATTTATTCTATCTTTATGCATCTATTCAGTTTTGACACCATTTGAATTTAAGTTCTGCACCTTTTGTGTTTTATTTATTATTGGAGGTTCATTGGTGCCTTTCGGTGTACAGCGGCTTTTTTCTAGTGCTCACTTTATCTCTCTATACCATAGAGTAATCCAGTGTGAAATGTTTTCTTTGTGTAGGCGTTTCCTCTAATAAAGACGGGTCTCTGCTGCTCTCACTCCTTGTGCAGGGTGGCTGGTTTTGTATCCGCCCCTCTGTAGTTTTCTGCAAACAGCCTGTAGTGAGTGGGGCCTTTTGGGTCCCTCCCACAGAAATGCTTTCTGCGCAGAGTATATTCAGCACGGTGATGATATCACTACTACTTTACTAGATAATATTTGGGTTTGCAATAGCATTTGGTGAATACAAAGTGGAATTCCATCCTTTGTTACCCGATAATGAACTTTAGCTTATACCTTAAGTGCAGTGACTTATGCAAAATAAAGTAACTCTTGGAGGGGAACGTACTAAGACTGGAGAAGAAAGAATCAGAAGGTAGCTGTGCATGGCAGCTTCTTGCTTTTATTTGCAAAGCTCGAAGAAACAAGCTGACGTTCTGTCACAGTTTTAGTAAATTCCCCCCCTTGGCATTTAAAAGCAACCATTTCTGAATTAAATCTATTCATTTAGTATTTACTACTGTGATTAGTTGTGATTGGCCACAGCTAATCACATGGTACAGAAAGGTTGTGATTGTCCCTGTCTGTACTATGTGATCACTGTGACCAATCAGAGATCAACACAATAGTACACAATGAATGTATGCCATTCATTGTGTACAATTGTTATGTGATCTGCTGTGATTGGTCACAGTGATCACATGGTACCGGCAGCGGATCAGTACACTGATCTCTCATCCGCTGTGTCCAGTGGCCAAGAAGCTGTAATATGTGTGTTTATGGGAATGTGGCCAATCCCTGGGCAGGAGGCCTGGCAAAATGGCTGGGTCAGCCCATAAATATTGAAGAGCCTGGCCAGTGAGTCTGATGATTCGGTGGAAGGTGTAGTGCTGAGGATCGTGAGGCCTGGGTGGGGACCCAGGGAAGGGGGGCTTTGCCTCCAGGCTGGAGCTGCGGAAGGAGAGGAAAGGAAGCTGGAAAGAGGGAGCTCCACTACCCTGCAATCTAAAGGAGAAGACAGCCTGCCTAGCCTGGGAAAGACTAGCACAGCAAAAGGCCTGAAGGGAGTCTCACCCAAAGCAGGAGGATACAAGGGACAGTGAGTACCTCTACACCCCCAGGGCCTACAGGGGAGAAGGCTGCCAGATGCAATATCCAGCAAACTCTCATTAGGACAGCGTCACAGCTACCAAACTCTCTTGCTCTGGGACACTCTTCAAGGCAGACAGGTGGGCTAGTAGTATTGCTAACTTGGGCTTTGAGAGTTCATTTAACTGCCTCCCGCCCGCCATATAGTAATATGATGGATACAAGGCGGTTCTCTCATTCTGAGAGGATGTCATATGACGTCCTCCCATTCTCACCGCGCATGCACGGCTCCGGGAGTGCGCAGCGCGGCGATCGGTGGTGCGCTGTGTCCCTTGGACACAGCAGATCACCGATCCAAGGAAAGACCCGAAGATGTCGGCTCGGTCATGTGATCAGCTGTGTCCAATCACAGCTGATCACACGTAAACAGGGAAATGCCGGTTATCAGCATTCCTCAGAGGGGACATCTACACAGATCATCAGAGCACTGATGATCAGTGTGCCCTGATGATCTCTGTAGCCCCAGCAGCGCCACCTGTCAGTGTCCATCAGTGCCAGCTGTTTGCTCATCCATGCCACCTGCCAGTGCCCATCAGTGCCACATCAATGCCACATATCAGTGCCCATCTGAGCTGCCTTTTAGTGTCACCCATCAGTGCCAGTCAGTGCCACCTATCATTGCCAGTCAGTGCCACCTATCAGTGCTGCCAATCAGTGCCACATATCAGTGCCAGTCAGTGCCGCCTATCAGTGCCAGTCAGTGCCGCCTATCAGTGTGCATCAGTGCCGCCTATCAGTGCCCGTCAGTGCTGCCTATCAGTGCCGCCTAACAGTGCCAGTCAGTGCCACCTATCAGTGCCAGTCAATGCTGCCTATCAGTGCCGCATATCAGTGCCATATATGAGTGCTGCCTTTCAGTGCCCATCAGTGATGCCTGTCAATGCCCATCAGTGCCACCTACCAGTGCCTCCTCATCAGTGCCCATCAGTGCCACCTATCAGTGTCCATCAGTGCAGCCTATCAGTGCCCATCAGTGCAGCCTCATTAGCGCACCTCAGTGAAGGAGAAAAATCACTTATTTACAAAATTTTATAACAAAAACTAAGAAAACTTTTTTTTTCAAAATTTTCTGTGGTTTTTGGTTTGTTTAATAAAAAATAAAAAAATCCAGAGGTGATTAAATACCACCAAAATAAAGCTCTATCTGTCACAAAAAAATGATAAAAATTTCATATGAGTACAGTGTTGCATAACCGTGCAATTGTCATTCAAAGTGCAACAGCGCTGAAAGCTGGAAACTGTCCTGGGCAGGAAGGGGGTATAAGTGCCCTGTAGGCTAGTGGTTAAGGGGACTTAGTGCTCCTTAAAGTAACATTGCTATGGATCCTTAAAGGGACTGATTCCACTCTGGCGGGAGTAACGTACAGGATCCACTTTTCTCATACATAGTGTTTTTTTCCTCAAGTTTTGTTCTCCAGTTGTTTCACCAAGTCCAGTTGGGCATTCCATAATCCCAAATCCCTATCCACGTTGTTTACCGTTAATAACACAACAAAAAACAAGCCCAAAGACTGGTCATTATCTCTGTAAGAAAGTTCGAAAATGCATGTTGCCTGGCTGTGCAGGAATAGGAGGTCTCAAAAACCTCCTCAAGGGGGCCCTCAAGGGGGTAGAGCTACAGAAATAATTTTTCTTTAGTAGAGTAGGGGAAGGCTAGGACCCTTGTCAGCTTTTTCTTGTCGTCTGTGTCCCTGTTGCACATTTATCCTCACTTCTTGTTTGATAAAACCATGGTCACTGGGATAGAAAGTGAGTGAAAGTCTCTCTAATGGAGCCTTGCATAGAAGTAAAAGCTTGAAAGGGCTTCTAACCCTTCCCTATCCTATCCATAAAGTATAAAAAAAATTGTTAGGGCGTTCATTTTAATAGTAGTGGGAGGAAGGAAACTAAGGCATGAATACCAGAGGGTGGAGGACTGCTGTTTCCGTTTTCAAGTGCCGCATGGCATAAAACAAGTTATTTAGAGCACATGTCTGTTTTTATCACTGTGTGAAAATATCTTGGCAGCCTCACATGCATGGTGTTCAGGTCATGGACAAATGTATTTTTCTCCTTTGTAATCAATGTAAAACCTGTGTATGAGGGAACAGATAGTACTAAAATATTGAAAGAAAGTTTGTCTACAAGAGCCAAAAGGGGTAAAATGGTTTGTACCAAAAAGAAGGAAACTACTCCATGAGAAAAGGATTTTTGCAACCCTGAAAAATAAGAAGAGGCATCATATGTTCATTGCTTTGTATTGCTATATCAATTTGTTCTTTACTGGAGAATACAATTCAAAGTGTGATTTTTTGTTAATTATAATTTCTTTAAAAAGTTATATTTAAAACCTACTCCAGGTTTCTTGTGATTTTAAACAGTTTGTTTGGACCAAGCTGGTTCAAACTAACAGATGTGCCAGCTTTCAGCATTTTTATAAACTGTTTTTCAGCAGCAGGATAGGGGCAAGTTTAGGTAGAGAGGCGGGCAGTTGACGTTACAATCTCCACCTCAGCCAATCAGAGGAAGCCTTGTATTTACTGATGAAATACAAGGCTTCCTGTGAATGGACGAGCAGCACTCAGCCCAACTCAATTTTGTTCTGGGAGTGAGACAGGAAGTCTCCATCCTAATGGTCTCTTCTGTCATAAATGCTTCCCTCTGCCTGTTGGTGGTAATGTGCACAGAGCTATGCATGCACAGTAGTTATTTTACAGTACCTAATTAAGTGACTCCAGTGCGAACCCAGAAGGAAGACTGGAGAAGATGGAAGCACCCCTGAACTGACAGTGCAGCGTTGGAGGGCATCCTTAGACAGGTAAGTATGTCATAATATTCTAGTATACGGTGCATACTAGCACATTATGGCATAACTCTGCAGGGGCCCCATTTTGAATTTTTTATGGTGTTAAATACCACTTTAAAGTGGTTTTAAAGTGATTTTTACCTTCATTTATTCTATGCATGAAGGTTAAAAACGTCTGTGTACAGGAGCCCCCCTAATACTTACCTGAGCCCTATCAAGATCCAGCCATGTGCACAAAAGTCTCAGCTCTCTGGGGACTCTCCTTCCTCGTTGGCTGAGACAGCCATTGGCTCCTGCTGCTGTCAGTCACAGCCAGTGAGCCAATGAGGAGAGAGGGGGGCAGGGCAGGGCTGAGTTGCAGCTTTGTGTGTGAATGGACATGCAGAGCAGCGGCTCGGGAGTAAGTCTGCTCAGGTGAAAGCTGTTTGCTCTGGGGGCACTTGGTAGGAGGGAGGGGCCAGGAGTGGTGGCGGGGGACCTGTAAAGAAGAGGATCGGTGCTGCTCTGTGCAAAACCATTGCAGAGAGCAGGTAAGTATAACAAGTTTGTTTTTTGTTTATTGCCTTTAATATCACATAGTTCTTTACCTGTTGTTGACTTCTCAGGAATGGGCTTGTGGGAAAATGTTTGTTTCTTTCAGCAATACAGCCAATTGGCTGCAGTGATGATCAGTGTATACAATAACACAGTGGGGAGGATGGCTCTCTCCACTTCACTTTTGTGGATGGGGGATTCCATTCAGTGTTTTTCATTCAGCACCCTGGCTAATTAAAAAAAACACCTCCAAAGCTGTCTAGCAAATGTGGCAATTAAAGGTTTGGCTCTCCCTGGTCTCCTACACTTCCATCTTCACCCAATTCTCCTTCCAGGTTCCGTATCTTTGGCTGTGGTGACAACACTCCCACAAATATGCACAGGAGTCACATTTCTGCGGCAAACAAAGCGTGCTGTAAAAGTGTTCTTAACTGCACATGCGGCTCAGATCACATTACCTGCTGACATCTGGTGGGGGGAGGCATTATGACAGAATAGACCTCTAGGGTCTCTTCTGCTATAAAACCCTGCCTGTCAGTGGGTTTTCATATTTAGACTTTACCACCACCTATAAAACCATTATGCCAGCTCGCTGGTAGTTGTAGTTCAATCAGCGCTCAGAAATACAGTGTGTGTTGGCTAGAGGACTACAGGTCCCAAGATCCTCCACTGGCAGAAGAGCTGAATCCACCCTGCTAACAGGAAGTGATGTACTGGGCACTAGGGGGAAATTGATTTATCATAGTCTTGTCTGTAAATGTCCCTGAATGGCATAATGATATAGCCAGCACCTGGCTACATTGGTATTTGTATAGAATATACAATATACAGGGCTGCAAATGGCAGATCAGGGTAAATAAGCAAACTAAATGATGATGTGATAGGCTGGCAAAAGCCTTCTTTACAGCAGCAAGGTTATTTTCTGTTATAATAATGTGACCTAGGACCATTATGGGGCTTGGAGGAATGAACTGATCTGCCTGCCTGGGCCAGGTCTTGGATTAGGTGGATCAATATACTTTCCTCTAGTTATTACACTTTGCACAGATTACTATACTGTACCTCTATTTTATTGAAAAGGCCAAAAGATATCACAAATGCTGAGAAGGATTTTACATGGAATGCATTTTTTCTGACAATCTGCTTTGACTGTATGGGCACATTGCTGTGGGTGTAGCTGCTTTCTGCCAAAGAGTATTGCTCTCATTCAGCTAAAAATGGGAACATTGTATGACCTGCGCAATGAAAAACAGAGACAGGCTTGCTGTGGAAACAGCATGTAAACCTGTACGTGGGCAAATATCAACTAATATTAGTAGAGTAGATAAGGGTACCAAGGTATATCATTGATCCTCCAATGCTCGCTTCCAGGACTTCTCCCATCCTATGGAACTTTGTAACCCAATCTGCCCGGCTATCTCCTAATCTATCCACCTTTAGACAATAAACTTTAGACTAGTTTATTTGAACACAGATACAAGATATATACACTTAGGGGACAATCCCCCCTCCCTGCATAATGGCACAGGGCGGGCCAATCATTTAGTAACAAGAGACACACAGGTATTCAAACTTCACACCAGCAGACAGTCCCATCAGGAGGGAGGGCTGCTGGAGATACCCCCCCCCCCCCAATAAGCTAATACACATAAAATTAAACAATCCACAACCCCCCACCTATCTCCTAAACATGTCAACACAGTCTGAGACAAAGCCCACACAATATTAGGACAGATCACCCTGTACCTCTAACAGGCACACGGTGACTTACACATAAGAGGGATATGGGGAGCTGAGACAGGGGTCTCTCCACCTCTCCAAAGTGAACTGGGTTCTATGGGCCCCCCACCCAAAGTGTCTCCCCTTTCGGCAACACAGGAGGAAACCCCAGACGGGTTGACTCTGAAGTTAGTATGTACTTCCAGTCCCCCAATGCCAGCACCCACACAGTACCCCAAGCAAAGTATCCCATACAAAGCACTACTCGCCCAACCAACCTCTGCCTCTCTCGTAGAACATACCCATCGCTGGGGAGAAGTACAGACTGGTCCTTCTCCCTGAAGTCCTCTCAACAGCTGGAGAGAAGACAGGGTGGCTGGGCCAACTCCATCATGCTGTTTGGGATCAGGGCCGACTGCCCAGCATTCCTGAGGTATCCAGGTGGTGACTGTAGTCTCATCCACTTTGACTTGATGAACATCCCCCAGTGTTCGCAAAGGAAGGCTAATATCCTCCTATCCCAATGCCAGACCCTTTTCTGGGTTTGTGTCAGTGAAGACCGAAGTCCCATCCACGGACATCAGCTCAAGCTGCAGTTGTGAGGTGCTGATTGCATCTTTTTCCTGTAGCTCCTGCGGTGCTGATTGTTGTGGGCAGAGGTCAACAACACCATGCCCTGATGCCAGCTCTTCTGCTGGAGGTGCGCCGGCTGGTTCCTCCTCAGCAGAAAAGTCAATCAAATCCCCAGTCTCTAGAACTGGTATCTGGGGATAGGGGTTCACCATCTCCTGTCCGTGGAACCCAGAAGATGTTACCAGTGCTGGGCAGAGGCTAGCAGAGCTCTGCCCTTTTGTTAGCACTTCAGGTTTGGGGACAGTAATCTCTGGAATTTCTACTGCCGACTCTTGGACATGCTGCTGAATATGTTTTAGCAGTTGCTTGTATGCCCTTTCCAGATGCTGTTCTTTCATCAGTAGGTATTCCAGATCTGGTTCATGACGCTTGATGACACAGGGTGGGCCAATCTACATTTAGTAACAAGAGACACACAGGTATTCAACTTCATACCAGCAGACAGTCCCATCAGGAGAGGGGGCTGCTGGAGACCCCCCCCCCAACTAAGCTAATACACATAATATTAAACAATCCACAACCCCCCACCTATCTCCTAAACATGTCTACACAGCCTGAAACAAAGCCCACACAATATTAGGGCAGATCACCCTGTACAGGCACAGGGTGATTTACACATAAGAGAGATATGGGGAGCTGAGGCAGGGGTCCATGGGCCCCCCACCCAAAGTGACTCCCGTCACACTTTCTCTTTAAAGAAGCCTATCCTGCTTCTAACTAGTAAATTGCCTTTTATTTCCTCCATCAGCTCATCCCCCCACAGCTATTACCTTTTGTATCACTCAACCCTTCCTCCTAGATTGTAAGCTCTAACAATCAGGGCCCTCTGTTTCCTCTTGTACCAAATCGTATTGTAACTGTAATGTCTACCTTCATTTTGTAAAGCGTTGCGCAAACTGTTGGCGCTATATATATCCTGTATAATAATAATAATAATATGACACTTCAGCTCCCTTAGAACATTAATAGAGGGGAAAACTCCTAATGTGGACATTACTTCTGGTGAACCTGGTGACAACCAGAGATACTCTCACATTGGAGGGATATCTTTCACTTCTTGGTTTGGCTTTGGGACAGGCAGTGAAGGGGAATCTCCCTAACGGGATGGGAAATAAACGTGACAGGGATTATAATCCTTCCTAACTCGATCCAAAAAAAAAAAGTTTTGCCTTTAGTTCTACTTTAATAAAGTTATGTCAGGGCACATTATATTTGTTTATGTTATTTGCCCCCAGTAAGGTAACATTTCTTTCATCTAATAGTTTTCATCATGTTAATAGGCTTTCTATGGAGTATTATTCATTATATTTTACAACAAACGTACAGACTTGACAGGTGGCTATTCTTACTAAACAGCTGCTGTAAGAATATCAGCTACTGGATATAACTGTCAGAGAATATATTGGTTTCCAGTAACCTGGATGTAGAAGACAGTGTTTTATTCCCATTCATTTAAAGGGTTCCCTTCTACTTGCTGTCCATTCAATAGATGCAGCTCGTACATTATTTTGAACAGTGGCTCTTACATGTTTAGATCTATGCAGGCTGCAGTGCCATATATTCACTTGTTAAATGTTGTATCTAAGGGCGCTGCTAAGTTCCAAATATATTTGAGACCACACACAACACTTTCAGTTTTGGTTTTCATCATTTCTAAACTGATTATACTCTAAATATATGCTCAATTTTCATTTATCCGTTCCTGTGAACAGTCTGTGATTAGGTCTCTTATTCCATCTGTCTTCAGCAATCTGATAACATGCTAATTGTCTATGTAATACATTCCTTCTGTCTATGCTTTATTGCAGAGACCTTGTCTTATCTGTTCCTTTAACTTCCTATGTACACAGTAGATGCCAGTCTTTGTCAGCATTGATGTTGTTACTTTATGTCCATTTCAATATTAATAAAAACTCTGAAATTAACAAAATAAAAGGTTTCCCATAGACTTGCACATAGTGTAGATACCAAGAGCAAAGTTTGCCATTGACAGACAAACATATAGCCGTTTCTGGAAAATGACTTTCAGTTGCTGGTGCCACTGCAGTTTTTCTATTGTCTGTCAAAAAAAAAATCAAGTTTTGGTCACTAAACTGAATGTAAATTGAATATAGTTACATAGTTAGTCTGGCTGAAAAAAAGACAAAAGTCCATCCAGTTCAACCATTAAAAAAAAAAAAAGTTATAATCCTACACCCACAGTTGTTCCAGAGGAAGGCAAAACCCCAGCAATGCATGATCCAATTAGGGGAGAAAATTCCTTCCTGATCCCCCGAGAGGCAATCGAATATTTTCCCTGGATCAACTTTACCTATAAATGTTAGTATCCAGTTATATTCAGTATTCAGTTAGTATCCAGTGTTTCCAAGAAATAATCCAGGCCTTTTTTAAATCAATCCACTGAGCTGGCCAGAACCAACTCTTGAGGGAGTCTATTCCACATTTTCACAGCTCTCATTGTGATGAAGAAACCTTTCCGTGTTTGGAGATTACATTTCTTTCCTCTAGATGTAAAGAGTACCCCCTTGTCCTCTGTGATGACCTCAGGGTGAATAGCTCTACACCGAGTTCACTATATGAACCACTGATGTATTTATACATGTTGATCATATCCCCTCTTAATCTCCTCTTCTCAAGACAGAATATGCTTCTGATTCCATGTTTTCTTGTGTTGCAGCATTGAGGGAGAATATGTGCCTGTGGAAGGAGATGAGGTAACATACAAGATGTGCCCAATTCCACCCAAGAACCAGAAATTTCAAGCTGTGGAAGTCATTCTCACTCACCTGTCTCCTCACACAAAGCATGAGACATGGTCAGGACAGATTATCAGCTCCTAAACTCTCAAAGCCTTCCATAAGTGGTGGGGACCAAAAAGAGACAAAAAGTACAACTGCCATATTGCCCACTATCTACACCTCCATTAATGATGCCAGATCTTCTGGAAAGATTGAGCCAGTTTCCTGACTGGGATTCTTTTCTTTATTTGTAGGAGACAGATAAGTAAGTACTGGTTCAAGCTGTCCCTAAGATCTGGGGTGAAATGTTAATCTGTCCCTTGTACTAAAGCCAACATAACCCAGCTGGATCACAACTATTGTGTTATTGGGATTGCCCTGAGATCAGCATATAACAATGAATTGTAACAACAATGAGAAGTTCTCAGCTGTGCTTTTATTTTTCTTGTAACTGGGCTAATGTGATCTTTACTGATGATCTTCTTCAAAAAATTGTATAGAGGTTTTGGTGTACATTTCTTGTCGGGGCCTCTGTTTTATAATATCCTGCTCGGAGTTCACAGGACTTTAGGTTGTAAAGCATTACAAATTAGCTGCATTTCTATATTTTGTATCACTGAATAATCATTGCTGCATTGATATTTCTACCATACAGTTTTCTAATTAATCATTGTGAGTATCTTTATTCAGTCAATAACCGCACCACAGTGATTTAGTCTTCAGTCTTCACACAGAGTGATGACATAGGTGGAGAAGAAGATATAACATATCCACAGTCTGCTTCCAGATTTCAAATGTTAGTATATTATTGTGAACTATTTTTTTTATATGTATATATATGTGTGTGTGCCTTAAATCTTGTATTTTAGTACACTGTTTTGTATTGAGAGCAAAAATAACTTTTTTTGTTTGTTTGTTTTTTTTCTTTTCCGTTAGATGTATTGGCCCATTTCTTTATTTTGATTTTTTTTTAGTGTCTTTACTACCTATAACACCACAGTGCAATTGTGAAACAACTTTTCCCCATTATATTATTGATCTGTATGTGATGAATCTTTGTTACATGTAATACAGCACTCTAAATTGATAGGGTTACTTATAACTCTTTCAATCTGATCAATCTTCATGGTCAGAGATCTTTAGGTATTGTTTTCTGCAAAGAAATCTTGTTGTCACTAAGAATGGAAACACTTACAAATATACCACAACCAACATAGATAAAATCATACTGTATTCTTTTGTCAAATAGTTATGTTCTTACTAATTCATTGCAAATATTCACATTCAAATTACTTGGATATTGATTTTTTTGTACCTGTAAAATGTGTTTTGATCTCAGACAGGGTATTCTAAAAAATGTTTTCTGATTGACATTCATGTAAATTATTGCTCGGTGCAGCAATGAGGCTTGCTGGTTTGGATTACTGATTTGCAGCACTGCGATTTGAGTTTGATTCTCATCAGAGAACCATCTGCATGACGATGGATTGTTCTTCTTTTGCCTGCTCGGGTTTCAAGCTGGCCCTTAAGTTTACGTACACAGTTTTAAAATTGCTCTATTAGCTTTTGTTGGATTCCAAATGAGACAGATGGCAGTTTCTCACTGTGGTCATATTCTCAATTAAAAATTGTAGTGTGTGCTCCTGTGTACAAAGAGGTGGGAAGGCCATTTCCTACACTTTCCCAACATGTATGTCATTTTGGAGGGGTCTTTTGCACCCACAATGACACAGTAAAATAGGGCTTCTCTGGGAAAGGCATTCACCAGATATGGTACCAGACGTTTCTGATGTGCCAAACAGTGGAAATGCAGTAATTATATCCCTCTCTGCCATAGTGAAGTAGTGCAGGGATATCATCATGTATTTAATGTTACATGTCACCTTTATTATGCGTCTGGGCGTCAAGATCTGAAAGTTCATTAAAAATATCCTGAATGCTGTACTTTGGGTGCGTTGAATAGCAATTTGCCATTTGAGTCCGTTGAAATCGAGTTTTTAAAAAGAGCAAATAAAGGACTTATCAATACACATTGCAACTTAATACATGCATTCTGTTGTATAATAATGTCTAAGTGTATGTAAAAGAATATATAAATGGATCAACAATCGCTGTAAAGCTGGAGTCTTTGTTATTGAGTTTAGGAAACAGCATTGTGAAAATGTTTCTAGACCTTTGAGCTTTCAGACACCAGTAGCATTATCATTTTTTTTCAATATATAAACATGTAATTGTTTAGTAGTTTTGCTATTTTAATTGAGAGCAAGATAAAGCAGACTTTGGTCACTCATTTGTCTGTGAATTACCAGGTCTTGCATTTTGTATTTGAAGAGGTTGTTATGTAGGGGAATAAAGGCATGGGTTATGGAAAGATAGGAGATAGAAAGTATTTCAAAGAGTAAAGTTTCATGCACACAATGAGAATCAGATGTAAAAATACTGCTTTCAGAGTGATCATCTGATAATTTGATCATTAGTATACATCTTATCTTTTGAGAGCCAATCACGACAGTTCATATGGAATTATCCGAAGGGACAAGCACGAACATTTTTCTCATATGATAGCAGAAGGAACAATTTTTGGTTAAACAGTATAGTATTCTACTGTAAAAATCCAAGACAGCGAATACTTGGAATAAAAGAATACATTACAATACAATACATTACATCATCATAGGAAGTTGTATTCTCTCTTACAAGAAACTTCATAACTCTAGTAACCTATTCATTTTCGATATAAGACTAGCAGAAAAAAAAACATTCGTCTGATATTCTTAAGGTGTGTTCTAGGCTTTAAGCAAGAGTATGTGCTTTAAGTCTTTTTCCTTGAAATTTACATTTTGTGCAGGGCAGAAAACAGCCTGTTTGGCTTTTTATTATAGCTATTAAGTGTTGGTGATCATATGTAATGTTGAGCAGTATGCTGCTTCCCATTTGCCCTGTATGCTGCTGCCCATTTGCCCCGTCTATATCACTGCTCTGACTTTACAATAGTCAGACTGAACTGAATATTACCCTCATTGCTAAAATACAGTATTCCCTCTGTATTGCTAAAGAAACACAAGCAAAACGTTTATGTACTTGTATTGACTTGCAGTGTGAATAAGTTTAACTCTGGCTGTCATGGCCTAAAGGTAGTCATAAACAGCTCAATAGTCACAAGCAATGCACCCAATTCTAGCATCACTTGCAACATTTGGGCCATCTCTGACCTAACTAAAGCACATACAGTATATTTGTTCTTTTGGCCATTGGAGATGCTTGTTATGACAAAAAGAGCTAATCATACTCCCTGTAGATGAGGGAAGGAAGAAAGTGCCATACATGCTGCTACTGTAGTCTTTAGCTGAGTATTGTGGCAGGTCTTGGCACTCCAGTGACTTCAGGGTTCATCTCTTTCATGCTCATGGAGATATCTGCCTGTCTTTAAACAGTTCATTTCAGCATGAAGCTTAGTAGGTTTACTTACTAATGGCAGAGATTAGATGGTTGGATTTTCTTTGCACGTGCATAGCATGTATACAGCTTTATTTTTTTTTTCTCTATTTTAATATCTGCATGAATTATGTATCATAGAAGCACTGAATTTTGCTTTATAACAAAAAAAAAAATCACAATTACAGAGCCTACAATAAAAAGGACTTTGCTAGTTGAGGGCATGGCTTAATATGTTAGAGACTCTCAGTGGAGTTACCCACAGCAACTGCTTAGAAATCACTTAACTAAAGTTAGGCCATTTTCTGTTCTTTTAAAAAAAAAAAGTTAGGCCAGTAAAAGATGGATTCTAAAAGGTGCAGCACTATATTTCATTCACCAGTGAGGATACCAAGGGCGGTCCTTTAGTGCCAGCAGCCTATACCTTTCTATACACCCATAGCGCTCACTGACACTCCATATACAAAAGATGGATTCTGTTTGCCTGCTATGGGAGCTGCATTGTGCAATTTTGCTCGCCGTCCTTTCTGATTGAATCAGCGCCTGCCAGTGTAGTTCTTTATACTTGGCCTTGCTTGCTATAAACACAATAAAAGTAATGTGAGTAATATTGTACTTTATGCCTCTTCCACACGAGAAAAGGAATCTTTATGGAATGCTTCCTTGAGTCTATATCTTCATGGAAGAATCAGCTTCAGCTGAAGAGTGCTAGTAATCTTTTGGCGTGTTTTTTCTTCTTTTGCTCTATGCCTTGTAGCTGCCAGAAATGTTTGCGTTAGCCACTCCACAGATGTGTTGAAACTAGTCGGGCTGCAATATTTAATGTATGTAGCTGCTTTGGAAACTGGGACTTGGAAAGTGTACAGATATGAAAGCAAATGAGTTTGTAAAAGAAAACCTGACAAAAGCAAACATTCAGCAAGGGTATGCTACGTTTAGAGATCCTTTTTCTTACAGTATAATAAAATGAGCTTAAATGCGCGGCTCATGTAAACATATATAGTTTCAGCTGTTGTTTTTTTCTAGGATTTGTAGTATGGGTTAAAGTGCTAGTAAACTCAGGCAGCAACAACTGAAAGAAACTGAAGGCCAGTAAGTTAAGTGAGGACAAGGGAAGTCGCTATATTTTTTGCTTAAAAATCTTGCAATATCAGTAACCTTTGCTTTACTTTCATTTCTGCATCACTCAGCCAAAGCCTTTGCCATCTTGGGTCTTCTCTTCCGTATCCAGCTTCCACCCTCTCTTTATGATGATGGCTGTAATCTCACGCATGTGTAATATGAATTAGCCAAGCGACATGGGGTGGTGATGTACTCTTCCGGGATTGGAATTTCAATGCTGCTGAGAGTGGATAACATGGGCGCGTCCTCCTACGTTAAGGACTGACGGCACACAGAGCATGCCATCAATTACAACTATAATGCACATGTGCCAGTGATGTCAGTGAACTGGAAATCACTCGATTTTTGCAGAGCAGAACAGGTTAGCCACATTCTAAAGACAACACATTGTTTATGAACAATTTCAAGGGATGAAAGTAGAAATCTTTAGTTTACTACCGCTTTAATAGCTAAACTAAGTTTAATAGTTACAGAGGCTTTGTGACCTCTAAATTGCATTAGATTTTTTTTGTATATGGGTGTTTCAGGATATAATGGCAAAATGTACTGCATTATTCTACTGGGTAGCTATAGCTAATGTTGTAGTAAAGTGAAGACAGGTAATGGCACAAGAGCTTGCATTCAAATTACTGATACAAACTATAGCTTGTATCACAGAACAAATTATAGGTACAAAACAGTAATGGTTACAAAGATGGTGCCAATGGTTTCTGGGCCTATGGCTCATATGTGTACCACTATGTGCCATTGTGCTCCTTCCACATGATGCTGAAAAAAGCCCCCAGGGAGGATTGGGGCATGACCTCTATGGGTCATAACGCCACTCCTACAAGCTAACTAGTTACATGACAACTAAGTGAAAACTGTGAAATTCTGAAATGCCAATTAGAACAGAGGAGTTTAAGCATCTCACACAGCATACCTTCCAACCTTAGAACTTGAGAATGAGGGACACCCTGGGATAGAGAAGACATGTGGTGTGGCTCAGCTGCGCTTAATATTGGGTGTGGCTTAAAGGAGTGTAGTTAGATTCTAAGCTTACACAGGGTATACGCTATATACACAGTCTGCAGTCCCTATTCCCCTACATACTTCATAATTACTTGCTATGAAAGAGTTCAAATCAAGGGTGGAATTGCCACGATTCTGCCCACGATTTGAAAACGTGCTGTGAAAATGTGAAACCGCCATTCGCGCATTCATTTCAATGGCACCTGAAAACATGGGGCATTTTTGCACGTTTTTCTGCTTTGTCTAAATCTACTTTAGAACTTGATTTAAAAAGGTTGCAAACTATACAGCAATGAGCAATTCTTAATAAAATCAATACTTTGGTCAGGACTATGTAATAGACAACATAGGGTACAGAGTGCATGGGTCAGGTCTAGGTATATACAGCACATTGAGTGCAGCAATCACTACAATGCAAGGTACAACATAGTGTACAGAGTGCAGGGGTCAGGTCTATATATACACAGCACATTGAGTGTAGCAATCACTACAATGCAAGGTACAACATTGAGTACAGAGTGCAGCAGCAAGAACTGTGTATCATAGAGCCCATTTTATTGCTGGTCAGTGGGAGGGAAATATGCCCCAGTATAATAAATATAAGATCGGTATCCAAGAAACAATAATAAACTGTGAATAAATTAATACTCTATATATTGACACTTAAAAGTCACACTTTCACCCTTGAAAGTCCAAAAATATAAATCATAAATTCTCTTTAGTGTCAGTGAATTTTTCCAAATGTATTCTTCAGTGTAATAATCCCAAAATATGATCCATAATCTCTGTGTACCTCAAAAAAAAAAAAGAAAGAAACTGGATAGTGTATTACATTCAATATATCAGTGATAAATCTTATATATGTACATATGTGAAAACACAAAAAAAAGCGTGAAAACACGTGAAATAGTGAGGCACTCCGTGTAAACTCCTGTATAAACACTTCTCCGTGAACACTTCTCTGTGGCTAAAGTAAATACCCTTACCCTAAATACGTGATCAAAAAGCCTTCTAAGAGAATAATCCAGAGGGTCATCAATCATCAAGATTATCCCAGAAAAAAACGTTATACCAGATGCCGGTTTATCCCATACTTCCAAGCATGTCATAATATTTTGCAGAGCAATCCATAGGCACTCACTCATAGAAGGAGAAATAACCATATAGTGTAGTATATCCCATAAATAAGATCCAGGCTATATTAAGTGTACTTGCATTAAAATTTGCATAAAACCGCATATATTCCCATTCCCATCTCACGAGCAGCTTCCAGGAAGCCAATATCGTTATAACCTCAATTAAGATGTCCGCTCCACCACTTTCGGTCACCGTGCAACGTCCGATGTCACATCCCTTGACGTGATTTGTCACTTACTGACTTCCTCATAAGGCCTTATGATGGGAATGGGAATATATGCGGTTTTATGCAATTTTAATGTAAGCACATTTAATAAAGCCTGGATCTTATTTATGGGATATACTACACTATGTGGTTATTTCTCCTTCTATGAGTGAGTGCCTATGGATGGCTCTGGGAAGTATTATGACATGCTTGGAAGTATGGGATAACCCGGCATCTGGTATAACGTTTGTGGGATAATCTTGATGATTGATGACCCGCTGGATTATTCTCTTAGAAGGCTTCTTATCACGTATTTAGGGTAATGGTATTTACTCTAGCCACATAGAAGTGTTCACAGAGAAGTATTTATACAGGAGTGTACACGGAGTGCGTCACTATTTCACGTGTTTTCATGCTGTTTTGTTGTGTTTTCACAATTTTTCACATATGTATATATGATTTATCACTGATATGTTGAGGGTAATACACTATCCAGTTTTTCTTTCTTTTTTTTTTGGGAGGTACACGGCGATTATAAATCATATTTTGGGATTATTACACTGAAGAATACATTTGGAAAAATTCACTGACACTAAAGAGGATTTATGATTTATATGCCCCAGTGTAAGTTTCCTGGAGTCAATGGTTCTGGGAAGAAAAAAATTTGCTGGGATCAGTGGGAAGAAAACATACTCAGTATTGGTAGTTAGGGGAAGAAAAATTGCCTGATGTGATGGGGAGGAAAAATGGCTGGTTTTAGTGGTTGGTGTGAGGAAAAAATGCCTGTCTTTGGTGGTCAATGCCAGAAGCCAGCTGTCAGTGAGATGAAAAAAATAACTTGTATTTGCATCTGTGGGAAGGAAATATCCTGACACCTGTAGTTAGTCAAGGGGAAAAACTAAAAAAAGATGCATTTGTGTCAAAAAGCTGTGGTGGATGGGGAAACAATAGCGCCCAGCAGGCATTGGAGGGGGACAATAGTTCCCAGCAGGCAATGGAGGGGAACAATAGTGCCCACCAGAGAATGAGGGGAAACAATAGTGCCCACCAGAGGAAGGGGGGAAACAATAGTGCCCTTTGGGGGGGAGAGGTAGACACTGGTGTCATTAGACAACACTTACCTTGCACTGAAGTCTTTGTATCATTCTGCCACTCTCTGTTAGGTAGCAGATCACTCTGCTGCACACTGTCTATAGAGAGCTGGAGCTGGGTACTGGAACAAGCACTCCAGCACTTACCTCTGGGAAACGGCCCAGATCCATGGGATTTTACTCAAATCAGTGAAGCGGAATCCAGAATGGTTGGCGGCAGGGGCGGACTGACCATTCGAGCACTCGGGCACTGCCCGAGGGCCTGGGGTCAGTAGGGGGCCCCATGAAATGCCCCTGGTACCTTTTATAGGCTTTTTTTGAGTGTGGGCAAGGACACAGGGGCCCCATGATCCCCTATTGCCCGGGGGCCCCATGAGTTGTCAGTCCGCCCCTGGTTGGCGGGTATGGTACAGTGCATGTCCTGCTATGGGTGCACACAGATCCAGAGTGACAAGAGAACAGTGCATGTCCTGCCAGATGTATACAGATAGAATGTTTATGCAAAAATCATACACATAGTTTTCTAAGCGTGCAGGAGAATTGGTTGCAAAAATCTAAGGAAAATAAAACGAATCTCTGGATTTGAAAAATGTTTCATTCTGATCTACACTGGAGTGATGTTTGATTTGGTCTGCACTTGATCGGATAACCCCTTGCTGTTGTCTTAGGTAAAGGAGGAGTTTCCAATTCAGCCCAGTAACAGGCCCCTTTTATATACCTGTACATCAATGGGGGCTCTGTGCTGTGCACATTGTAAGAACACTGTCAGTCTACTACAACATGATCAAATCAGGAAACTAAAAAGGCTAATATCAGTTTATAAGATTATTATTCTATTTAAAGTTACTTTAAATGATGCAGATTTATCAAAAAATCTAAAATGTTTGATTGTGATATACATAATATAAAATATGCTTGTTTTTTGCTACAATATAGGTGACATGCAATAGATATGTTTTTTTCTAGAAAGCACAAAAGCTGCATAAAGAGACATTTGATGTTTCAAATACATATTTTAATACAATGTTGCCTTTAATTACATTTGAAATACAATTAGAGATATAAATACTAGTTAATACTTACAAAGTTATGCTAAGGAATAGGAGTTTTGCTGGTATATATTTCATAGCAGCCTAGACATTTGAAAGTAATAGATTACTGCCTGTTTAGCATTTTCATTCTGATTTTTCTTATTGCAGTTAGATTTTCTGTATTCTATATAGTGGTGTTATTACTGTCATTTGTAGGTGTTAAGTGAACCATATTGTGCTTCTTGTGTTAGGATTGGTTTACACCAGACACTAGTCAAGCATTTTGGACCCGAGGAGCTCTTCACACCAACACATTAGACTGCAAAGGGTTGGGAAATAGTTTTGCATGCAACATTTTTTATTTGGCCTACATTTTGCCTTTTAAGTTAACTGACCTAAAATTGTTCTAAAAAGCAAGTCAAACTCACACCAACAATGTAGGTTAATACACTTTATTGGGAACATACCCTAATGGAAATACAAAGTATGGTTAAAGTATGCCTTATCCGAACAACTCTGAAGAAAATAAAATCTAGCTGGAGTAATTTAATCATGAAGTAGTGACATGGTTGAGACTCTTTATAGTAATAAGCTCACAAATATTTAAGAACTATCTTGAACCTATATATGCAATATAAAAGTACCTGCAGTCAAATAGTTAAGTAGATCATTGTGATGTCTAGTGTTGAAAATGTAATGGTGACCAGTAGGGTCATGGCTTCAATGGTTTTAGATTTCGGGTGGTTAGGATGCTCACCTGAACTTAAATAACTACATTCTTTCCAAAGTCCCAGAGGCACAGCCTGAAGTAAGCATCTTTAGTACTCAAAGAAGACATGTTGCATTTATGACTTATAGGAAAGTTGGTCAGGTCTGCCCCAGCACTAATCTTGTTTTCTTGAAAATATTCCCTGCCCTTGTGGATGTGTTTTGTGGAACAAGTAGTTGATGAAAGATGGCGCAATGACTTTATTATCAAGGGGAAGTTTATTTTAATAAGTATGTAACACTTTCCAAGCATTAATCTGAACACTGCTGAAAACAATCCACTACCAATAACTCCTGATTGTGAATGATAGCTAATCTTTAAATCCTTTAGGTAATTCAAAATGGGATTTACAATTTAATGGACTGTCTCATATCTGCTTCTTGCCCCACTTTGAAGTACCATAGTGGGGTTGCCAACATTTTGACCTTTGTCCCAGTGTAACTTGTTGAAGTCAGAAGCAGAGTATCTAAATCATCCTTACAATACTGGAGTGCTCCACTAGGTGGCACTGCAATGAATGCTAAATTTATTTCTATTTTTATCTAACTGAAATAGACATGGAACTGTAAATATTGCTTGTGATTTTAGAGGTGGGAAAAATAATATATATTATTTAGTATATGTCACTGGAATACATTGTTAGGTTGATTATTTAACGGACAATAAATTCAAAGTACAGTTAGTCCTAAATCCGCAACTGTATGCCTACACCTAAACATTCATATCTTATGGTATCCATGTGATCTCTGTTTTATCTCAAGGTGCAATATAAATAAAAAACGTTTTCACTACAGACCCTTGTTGCCATAATTTTTCAGGATACTCACTGCTTTGCCAGAACTTTCACATCATGGGGTGAATTTACTAAAGGCTAATAGGCTCTTCAGTGTGAAAGGGCATTTTTACTTTCCAAGGGAATTTTCCCTTAGCTTAGGGAATGAGGTAAAGCTCTGTTGACTTCCATCATTCAATCATGTACTTTGAAAAACACTGTTTTATTTTGTTTTTTCTTGAATGTGATCAGATACTATTTTTAAAATAATTTTTTACCACATTCACTAAACTAAGGGAAAATTCCCTTGCACAGTGAACAGTCTATTTGCCTTTAGTAAATCAACACCCATGAGTGTAACTGACTGCTGCAGTACTTTCACTGAGCATTTCTATTAATATTGACTATCAAAGCACTTAAACAAAAAGGATGTGGACAATGATACTAAAGAACAGCAATCTAGGAACAAGTGTTAAACCAATCAGGCAGGCCACACAGGATCCTGTAATATTATTGAAAATAGTGATAGCTAATGGAAAATCTCCACACGAGAGGTTGGGGAGCCTTGAAAAAAAGTTGTTCAAGTCTGTTTCCTTTGAGACTGACCACTGTCCCATCCTCTATTGTTACAGCAAGAAATGCCCAGTAATAATGGCTTGGTCAAACGAAAAACATTTGATAACTGAAGAACTTGCAACCTGTGTAATTATTATTATTTTTTTTTTTTAAAGACCCCCACCCTTCCTTACCTTTGTTGCTGTGTTATCTACAAAAATATACTCACACACTCAAAGAATCCAGCTGTATTGTATGGTAATCCACCACTCCACAACTGCATACCAGGTCACGCATCACCATCTTCTCTTTGATGTCAGTAGGAGCCGGCTGTCTCTTCCTGATTTCTGCAGCACGCCCCCGATGATGCAGTACATGTGCATTTTTGGTAAATGCCATGAAGCTTCCAGGGACACGTGATATCCTAAGAGGCTGTGGTTATGGGGGTACCTATAGGCGAGAAGCCCGAAAGTGATGGGCCCTTACAGTAGAAAAAAAACTAAACATAAATTAATATTGGGGTCTTAGCCAATCCCCTATGAGAGAAGACCAGGTAAATTATACAAAATTAAATACTCTTATTGTTAGATGGCTGTGTGGTCTTTATTAACCACACTATTTCCTTATAATTTTATCAGTTGCATTCCTTTTTAATTGGTATCTGCAATACAGTTTTCAATTATATTTATACTTGTACACAAAACTAATCTGTATTCAGTTTTGCGTGAAATTAATCCATAAACCCAGTTCTGCCACTTAGAAATGAGATTGTGAATAACTGCTGTTTTTTACTTTGTGAGAGAACAAACAGGTTTATCACTGGGTACCTACTACTTATAATGAACTTTTGGCTGTTTTTTTTTCTCTTGAGCAATTTTCCCAAGTATACAAGTTATTATAATTCTATAGTAGAATATGACCCTAAATCAGTACCAGCTATCAAAGATGTGATCCATTCACTGTAGGAAAGATTTGTCAACCATTCAGTAGTTGCTATAATTTACATTTGCTGAGTATTTTTTTCATCAGGAATAAAACTTATATCTGGTTTCTTCTTCACATAATTATGATACATGCTCTCCGTCTTTCCCTTGTAGCCAAGACTTTTATACAAGAATTCATATGTCTATGTGCGTTTACAAGCCAGAGAATTGTGTCAGCTTGTTTTACTGTTTATGTGTTGGCAATAAATAAATGAAAATGCAATAAAACTAGTTTGACTGTTGTGTTTTTATTCTTTAAATATTTTTGGGAAAAACAGCACTTTTAATAGATTTTTAATTATATCAATTTATTAGACAAATCAAGTATAATATAGTTACATTTCTTAGTAGAAATAATTTTTTTCACAGTTCATGATAATTGAAAGCATTTTGTTTCCAATTGTAATAATACATGTGTATTTTAGCAGCATTAAACATATAAACAGTATTCCTTTATCGCATGTCATAACCAAGATACCAAAGTACCATAACTGCACAAAATTTAAATTACTTTTTTTAAAATGTAATGGCCATTTTGAATTTTGTGAATCTCCCAAGGCTGCCCTACAAGCTGAGCTTTAATTGGCACAACTGTTGTGTACAATTAAAGGGAGTTCTCATTTTTGGGCTTTGATGCTGTGTTCTCTTCTCTTGTTTATATATATATATATATATATATATATATATATATATATATATATATATCTATAACCAACAGTGCACTGTGAGTTTACAGCTGCGCATTCCTTTCAAATAAATTGACTGGTGAGTAGCACAGACTATTCATATCAAGGATTGTGTGTCTGTTATCATCGGACCACAGAACAGTCTCCTCAAAATTACTGCATGAGTGACAGAACCATTGTTTCCCATGGACTCACACTGATGTGATGCAGAGATTATCAGTTTTGAATTAAAAAAAAAATCACTGTTATCGAAATCTCCAATGTATCACTATTTTTAGATTTAAATATATTACTGTATCAAAAAAACTATTTACAGTTGCTAGCTTCCCAGCTCAAACAATGTTTGCATGTTTAAGTTTCCTATTTATAAAAATTTGAAAAGGAATTGATTTTTTTCATGTGTGCGGTTGAAGGTACAGTAGATACTAGAGGTCAAGAACATGCACAAAATTGTGCACTTAACCGACTCTGCTCTGTAGCAGACATGCTGGGATGCCATCAGTTCTTAGAGGCAACCCCCACACATTAACAAAGTGCATTTTTGTGTTCGCCAAACCTTATGGTGCCACAACACCATGCAGCTCGGCGCAGCGCATTTTTAAACAGAAGGTTGGGGACTTTTCCCCCACATTTCTACAGAACACAGCTACAGTAATGTGAACTTAGCATAAAGAGGTGAGATGTAAATAGAGGGAATAATTTAAAAATAAGTAAAAAAAAGTGATCCTATTTTCTCAAGCTTAATGCCACTGACAGTAATGGTTTGTGCAGTGCTTAACACTACCAAATGATGGCCAAAATTGGTTGTTGTTTCAACATTAGTCTAAATGTGGCAAAAATAAGTAAAAAAAAAACTGTCCAGAGTGGATTTAGAGTCCTGACCTCAGTTATGATTATTATTAATATTATTATACAGGATTTATATAGCGCCAACAGTTTGATCAGCACGTTACAATATAACGGGAGACAATACAGTTCAATAGAAGAGGGTTAGGAGGTCCCTGCTCCTTGGAGCTTACAATCTAAAAGGGAGGGGCTAGTGGTACAAAATGTAGTAACTGCGGGGGATGGACTGGTAGGAGGAGTAGATGATTCCATTATTAGCTGAGGGCTAGGATAGGCTTCCCTGAAGAGATAGGTTTTCAGAGATCGCCTAAAAGTGAGCAGAGTAGGCGATAGTCTGATAAATTGGGGTAGAGAGTTCCAGAGGATGGGGGAAGCTCTGGAGAAGTTCTGGAGATGAGCATGGGAGGAGGAGACAAGGGAGCTAGAGAGCAGGAGGTCATGGGAGGAGCGGAGAATACGGTTTGGGTGATATTTGGAGACAAGATCGGTGATGTAATTTGGGGCAGAGTTATAAATGGCTTTATATGTTATTGTTAATGTTTTGAATTTTATCCGTTGGGCAATGGGAAGCCAGTGGAGGGATTGGCAGAGAGGGGTGGCAGATACAGAACAGTTAGTAAGTCAGATGAGTCTGGCAGCAGCATTCATGATAGATTGAAGAAGGGATAGCCTGCGATGAGGTAGGCCAATGAGGAGGGAGTTACAATAGTCAAGGCGAGATATAACAAGGGAGTGAATAAGCTGCTCAGTGGTTTCCGAGGTTAAGAACGGGCGTATCTTGGAGATGTTGCAGAGGTGAAGTCTACAAGATTTGGACAGTGATTGGATTTGGGACTGGAAGGACAGATGGGAGTTTAGGATTACACCTAGCACCCTGGCATGAGGGGAGGACATGATGTTGTGTTATTGATCTTGATGGAGAAGTCAGGGGAGGGGGCATGGGCTGGGGGGAATACGAAGAGCTCAGTTTTGGAAAGATTGAGTTTGAGGAAGTTGAGTGACATCCATGCCGATAGGTTAGTAATGCAAGAGGAGACTGAAGGGGTGAGGTGAGGAGTAGAAAGATAGATTTGTGTGTCATCAGCATAGAGATGGTATTTAAAGCCATGGGAGTTTATCAAGTGACCAAGGGAGGAGGTGTAGATGGAGAAGAGAAGGGGTCCAAGGACAGAACCTTGAGGGACCCCTACAGAAAGAGGGAGTGGAGAGGAGGAGCCAGAGTTATAGGTAACGCTGAAGAAGTGCTGCGATAAGTAGGAGGAGAACCAGGAGAGAGCAGAGGCCAAGAGAGTGGAGTTTTTTGAGGAGGAGGGGATGGTCAACAGTATCAAAAGCCGTGGAGAGGTCAAGTAACAGTTCTAGTAACATACTGTTAAAAAAAGGAAGTGAAACAGCTTTGTATACAGGACCTGGCCAGAATACTTCCTAAACACTGCCTGAGCTGATCCGCAGCCACATTTTTTGGCTTACAGGGTTTGAGGGTATGTCCAGTCAAATCAGTTCCTGTAGTTACCTAATATAAGGTTTTAGATGCTTTTACCATCAGTTACCTAAAAGTCTCCTTCACACAGGGTGTATCACTGCCCACCCCATGTGAGGGCCATGTTTATCCTCATGGGAGGCAGCCCCCTTGATGTCTATTGGGATGCAGTGGCTGTACGGACACAACTACTGTTCCCAATATGACATGTGTGTGAATGCAGGTGCGTGGCCCAGAATGTAGATGGTGTGAGTTTAATTGTTTAACCGCATGTTTATTAATGATATCACTTTTAACCGCTTCCCCGCCGCCCTATAGCAGATATACTGCTACAGGGCGGCAGGGGTACACAAAATCACTTATATACACGTGATTTTGCATTTCCGAGTATGGTGCGCGCACGCGCCCTACCCGTGCCGCCGTTTGCGGCTACCAATTACCAGGTCCCGACCAGTGATTACCCGCCGGCGCCCGGTGATTACCAAGAATCTCCTACAGGGAGGAGGGCCACTTTGTTTACTACCAGTCCTTCTCCCTGTTGGTTTGGGTACACTGCGCTGGATGGTTGTGCACAGCACAGCCATCCAGAGCAGTGTGCTTACAATGAAGCACCAACATATCGCCCCCCAGTAAAACACTCCCAGCACACAGTTAACCCTTTTTATCGCCCCTCATGTTAACCCCTTCCTGCACAGTGCCATTAGTACAGTGTCAATGCTTTTTTTACCACTGATCACTGTATTGGTGTCACTGGGGATGTCAGTGACACCAAGTCAGTTCCCCCCAGTGTCAGAATGCCCGCTGCCATTATTAGTAAAAATAAATAAATAGAATTCCAGTATCTATACCGCAATTTGTAAATGCTATACCTTTCACGTAAACCAATTAATTTACACGTATTGGGATTATTTTTAGCGAAGTCATGTAGCAGAATACATTTTGGCCTAAATTTATGACGAAATTATATATTTTTTATTTTTTTACTGGACATGTTTAATAGCAAAAAGTAAAAAATAGTTATTTTCTCAAAATTGTCGCTTTTTTTTAGTGCAAAAAATAAAAAAACGCACAGGTGATCAAATACCACCGAAAGAAAGCTCAATTTGTGGGGAAAAAAGGATGAACATTTCATTTGGGTGCAGCATTTCATGACCGCACAATTGTCAGTTAAAATAACGCAGCACCGTAACGGAAAAAATGGCCTGGTCAGGAAGGGGGGTAAATCCTCAGGAGAGCAAGAGGTTAAAACATAATGTTATGTTTGTACATAAAACTGTCTATAACCATTACTGTGACTTGGATGAAAATCAGATCACATTTTAGGAGTCATTCCAATGGGTTCATAAACTTTATCTGAAGTGTGTACCTGCCTAGAGACAATTTGAAAATATTTATAACTATGTATTCTGCTTTTCACTAATGGGTGCTCTGTGATGAGGCCTAGAAAGCTTTGCGCATGCAAGGCTATAGTCCAGTAGATCTTTGTCTACAAAGTCTGTGCCCACTGTTCAACATCTATACCCAAATACACTACACAGTCATGAACCACAACCAGAAACATCTACATTTAAAATGCACTGCTGAGAGCCACAAACATTTCTTAAAACATAGACTGTTAGGGGACTGGATTAGTTAACACATGAAAAACAAAATACAAAATAAAATAAAGAACAGTTCCCATAACAGCACCTATGTAACATAGAATACATTAAATATTTTGGTTCATGATTAAGTAGTTTGGTTTATGCTTCTGCATATTACTGAGAAATAAACAAAACCGTTCCATCCATAGTAAGTTACACTGTTGAAATGTCTGACTACATAGCAATAACAACTAGTAGAAATCATTGGCTGTCATAATACAAAAGTGACAAACATTCATTGCAATGTTGCTCAGTGTGATAACTGTATATAAAAAAACAAGCATGTCACATTCCCACTGGAATTTCATTTAAAATGGTAACACATGTCTAGTTATGTACATAGTAGATATGTGTAGCTAAACAACATATTAATTATGTAAGTAAAGCTCTTACATACAAAAATGGTTACACCAACAAATTAGACTGTCTTCACAAACAGCAGCAACTTTGACCCTGGTGAACAGACAAATAAAACATCCACCACTTCATCAACTACTAATGTACTGATCATGTATATCTGCTGGAGTAGATGTTACCAGGGCAGAACACTCAATGTTGATGTCTGTGGCCTTGTAGTTACCTAACATTTGTCCTAACAGTGAAGTAGCTGGTGCACTTGAATACTGTAACAGCAGGGGTACATGAGTCCTCTCCTGAACTAAACAATGGAATTGTAATTTGTAATATAGCCAGCTCTTCTCCATGCAATGGCCACATCTTTCAGGTGGTGAAATGACACAAAGCCTGTTTTATGACTCATTACAGAAGACCATTCTGGCCATTCTCTTGGAATTTAGTTAAATCTGCATAATGGGTTCCAAAATCAAACTTCGTTGTCTCTTTCAGGGAAGAAGAGTTGCCGACATCGCCGTACAGTGTCCTGAGGGGATGTCACTGTATGTCCCACCGTACGAGGATCTGCATAGATTTCATAGTCATTACCCCCCTAGAAGGAGATATAAAAACAAATGCATTTGTTTTTCAATAAAATATTTTTACAATAATAATTCAAACATACTGCAAGTTTTCTAATAACAATTAATTCACATTGCTATAAAACTTTCAGGTATAAACCTGTTATGGAATATTATACCAATCTTTGTAAGAAAAAAAATAAAACATGAAAACAAAGAATATAACAGAATATGCAAAAAGGAAATCAAGGCTGCAAAAATTGAAAACGAACAGCAGATTGAAAAATGTTTGGGGGTTTGTCCTGCTATCTTTTGCAAATATATTAATAGTAAAAAGATCCATTCCAAGCATCTAGGCCCTTTACAAAATAATCTAGAGTGGGTGACTGGGGACAAAGAGAAGGCACATTTATTAAATACCTTCTTCAGCTCTGTGTATACAAAGAAGCATGGGGGAGCTCTTGTCTATATTGGTATTGACACAGCTCCAGATGATCCACATTGGCTCACAACTGATATGATTCAAAAATATTTAGACAGAATAAAGGTGAATAAAGCACCTGGACGGGATGGCATACACCCACTGCTCCTTAAAGAATTGAGCTCTGTCATTTCAAAGCCATTGTTTATAATTTTTAGGGACTCTTAATGACTGGCATAGTACCACTGGATTGGCGTAAGGCCAATGTGGTGCCTATATGTAAAAAGAGATCAAAATCTTTACCAAGTAATTATAGATCTGTTAGTTTAACTTCTATAGTTGGGAAGATACTGGATAGTTTCATAAAAGACCATATAGATGAGTTCTTGCTGGAAAAAAATATTTTGAGCAACAGACAGCATGGATTCATGAAAGACAAAAGTTGTCAAACAAATCTGATTTCTTTTTATGAGGAATGAGCAAAACCTTGGACAGAAGCATGGCGTTGGACGTGGTATACTTGGATTTTGAAAAAGTGTTTGACACAGTTCCCCAGACACGGCTAATGGGTAAGGCAAAGTCTACGGGCTTGGAAAAGTCTATATGTAGATGGATAGAAAACTGGCTAAAAGATCATATTCAGAGAGTAGTGGTTAATGATTCATATTCTGAATGGTCTAGGGTTGTCAGTGGTATACCCCAAGGTTCAGCGTTGGGACCCTTACTTTTTAATATATTTATAAACAATATAGGGTCTGGGATTAAAAATCCCATTTCAGTCTTTGCAGATGACACCGAGCTGTGCAGTGAAATAACGTCCTTACAGGATAACTTCAATTTACAAACCGACCTCAATGCACTGTTTAATTGAGCAACTATGTGGCAAATGAGGTTTAATGTTGATAAATGTAAGATAATGCACTTGGGGGTTAAGAATATGCATGCATCGTACATACTAGGGGGGTACAACTGGGGGAATCAATGGTGGAGAAGGATCTGGGAGTTCTGGTAGATCACAAGCTTAATAATGGCATGCAATGCCAAGCTGCGGTTTCTAAAGAGAGCAAAATCCTCTCTTGTACTAAAAGAGGTATAGACTCCAGAGAGAGAGATATCATATTACCCCTGTACAAATCATTAGTAAGACCTCATCTGGAATATGCAGTTCAGTTTTGGGCACCAATTCACAAAAAGAACATTGAGCAACTAGGGAAAGTACAGAGATGGGCAACCAAACTCATAAGAGGCATGGAGGAGCTCAGCTATGAGGAAAGATTAGAGGAACTGAATTTATTCTCTCTTGAGAAGAGGAGATTAAGGGGGATATGATCAACATGTATAAATACATCAGTGGTTCATATAGTGAACTCGGTGTAGAGTTATTCATCCTGAGGTCATCACAGAGGACAAGGGGGCACTCTTTACGTATATACATAGTTAGTCTGGCTGAAAAAAGACAAAAGTCCATCCAATTCAACCATCTAGAGGAAAAGAGATTTAATCTCCAAATACGGAAAGGTTTCTTCACAGCAAGAGCTGTGAAAATGTGGAATAGACTCCCTCAAGAGTTGATTCTGGCCAGCTCAGTGGATTGCTTTAAAAAAGGCCTGGATTCTTTCTTAGATACACAGAATATAACTGGATACTAACATTTATAGGTAAAGTTGATCCAGGGAATATCCAATTGTCTCTCGGGGGGATCAGGAAGGAATTTTTTCCCCTGCAGGAGCAAATTGGATCATGCTTTGCTGGATTTATTGCCTTCCCCTGGATCAACTGTGGATATAGGATTATAAAGATGGAAAAGAATACAAAAAGATATCCAAAGCCTTGAATATGCCAGTCAGTACTATTCAATCACTTATGAAAAAGTGGAAAATTTGGGGATCTCTTGTTACCAAGCCAAAGTCAGGTAGGCCAAGAAAGACTGCAGCCTCAACTGCCAGAAGAATTGTTTGGGATACAAGGAAAAATCTACAGGTAACTTCAAGAAAAAACGGTGGGGTTGAAGGAGCACAATACTACGATGGTTGAACAAAAATGAACAGCATGGTCAAGTTGCCACAAAGAAGCCTTTACTTAATCATTGTCACAAAAAAGCCTGGTTACAAAATGCTCAACATCTTGACATGCCTCACTGGTCTTTTTTGTGGCATTGGCACAGTAAAGGTTTCTTTCTGGCCACTGAACCATGCAGTTCATTTTTGTTCCAAGTATGAAAAACTCCTAGACCAGGCGTCACCAAATGGCAGACCGAGGTCCGAATACGGACCGAATGACAGTCCTATCCAGACTGCAGTGCTGCCACCCAGCAGCCTAGGTGTCCTCACCAATAGAAAAACCTGGGAAGTCTGGTCCTCCATCCAGACAAGCCACGCCACCCGCCCACCAACCTCTGTGCAAGTTAGGATTAAAAGGGTTATAGAGAGACTCTAATTGGAAAGGGAAAATGAGACGTAAGTTAGAGGGCTTTCATGTAAAGCAGACTAGAGGATGTAAAGAAGGTGAGGCTTTGAAAGGAACTTAGAAACAAAAAAGGGTGTTTGTGAAGGGACTGGTATACAAGAAAGGGAAGGGAGCTGTGAAGGACACTGGTATATATGGAAAGGGGGGAGAGCTGTGAAGGGGATTGCTATACATTGAAAGGGGCGAGGGCTGTGAAGGGGACTGGGGTGTGGGGATGGGGGGGGCTGTGAAGGGGACTTGGATACAAGAAATGGGGATGGGTGCAGGGATGGGGGGGCTGTGAAGGGGACTTGGATACAAGAAAAGTGGGCTGTGAGGAAGACTAGGGTGCATGAATGGGGGGTGAAAGGAACTTGGATACAAGAAAGGGGGGCTTGGAGGGGACTTGGACACAAGAAAGGGGGGGGGGGGCTGGGAGGGGGACTGGGGTTCAGGGATGGGGGGTGGCTGTGAAGGGGACTTGGATACAAGAAAGGGGGGCTGTGAGGACTGGGGTGCAGGATTGGGGGTGGCTTTGAAGGAGACTTGGATACAAGAAAGGGGGGCTGTGAGGGGGACTGGGGTATGGGGGGCTGTGAAGGGGACTTGGATGCAAGGAAAGGGGGGTGGCACTGTGAAGGGAACTGGTATACAAGAAAGAAGGGCTGTGAAGGGGACTAAGATGCAAGTAAAGGAGGGGCTGTAAAGGGGGCTGGGATCAAAATAAAGGGTAGGGGGCTGTGAAGGGGACTGATGTAAAGGGGGAGTTCTGTGATGTAAGGAAGGAACCTGTGATGTGAAGAGGGACTGGGGACACTGAAAGAAAGGAGACATTGTGATGCAAAGGGGACCTGTGTTGTAAAGAGGGGCACTGTCATGTATGGAGGGGACTGTGATGTAAAGGGGGGCTGTATTGTAAAGGAGAGTGCTGTGATGTAAAGAGCACGCTGTGTTGTAAAGGGCACTGTAATGCAAAGTGGTGCTATGATGTGAAGGGGGATATTGTAAAGTGGAGGTGCTATGATATAAAGTGGGGCACTGTGATGTAACGTGGGGGGTTATGCAATGTAAAAAGAGGGTGCTATGGTGTAAAGGGGAGACTGATGTGAAAAAGGCTGCAATATAAAGGGCCGGACTGTAATGTAAAGGGGAAACTGCAATGTACGGATGGGGAGGGGCTGTGATATGAAAGATGTGGCACAATATGAGACCAGGACCTCTGATGAATAAAAATTTTACTGATCGGGCCTCTATGAATTTTAATTCCATACCCCTGCCCTAGACCATCTCTCAGTCTAACACAAATGGTCTAGGTCAGTGTTTCTCAACTCCAGTCCTCATGGACCCCCAACAGGTCATGTTTTCAGGATTTTCCTCAGATGAAACAGCTGTGGTAATTACTAAGGCAGTGAAACTGATCAAATCACCTGTGCAAAATAATGGAAATCCTGAAAACATGACCTGTTGGGGGTCCATGAGGACTGGAGTTGAGAAACACTGGTCTAGGTGGAGTTTGTCATTCCCAATGATTTTCAGCTGCATCTAAGCTTTCGGTTTGACGGACTGGGCTTTCACCATCCAGCTTCAAGTGTCTTCTTGCTTCTGAACCTCTGTCTCCTATACTAAAGTTGATTACTGCAAGTTGTCATGTAAGTCGATAAATCGTTGTGCCATTAAACTTTGTTACATTTACTGATTCAGCACCCTGTTGGCTTCTTTGTTTGGCTATGATGTATAAAGTGAAAGGGGCCTATGCTAGGGAATTGACTCTGCTGAAAGAGTCAAATTTTCTAGCAAGTTCATTGCAATAGCACATTGCATTTCATAAAAAAAAAACATTTATGTAAAAAGACAAAATACTGCAAGTAATCTTTTAAAATGCTTGATTTTGCTGTGCTTTCACCTGCATTTTAAGTTGGTAACAGGGTCTTTTTAGGTAATTTTCTTTCAATACAGAATACACAAAAATGCTTCAAAGCGATGTACAATGTATTCCTAGACAATGGATAATAATGTCTGTTTATGCTGTTTCCTCATGTAAACATCAAAGCTTAAACTCACAGGTGATGTCTCATTTCCAAAGAAGTGAATAGTGCTAAACTGTTCCTCATCAAGAATATCCAGACAGCAGCGTTTGTCCCATCCTTCAGGGAAAACATCAAAGCTGATCATGCCACCTGCAAACAGAAGGGATGTAAAGAAAAAGAAGTCAATATTTTCAATTGTCTTCTAATATACCTCTTGTACAAGCTCTTCACACTACAGTATTTGTCAGTATCACAAGCACTATAACTGTATATGAGAAGACAGATAAAAAAAATCTTGCTGGTCACATCTTAATAATCTTGAGTAAAGCAGGGTGGATAATGGTTTGGTCGCCAGAATGGTGAGCTAAAATGTGCAATAGTAAGGGTAAGGGAGAGAAGGGGGTTGCAAAATGTTAACTATGTCACCAAGTTAATCATATCTGATATATGTATATTTAAGTAATTTATATGATCATCTAAAAATTATATAGAAATACGTATACACTATATGGTCACAAGCATGTAAACACCCCTCCGATATATTGAGTTCTGGCATTTCCAGTGAAGGATGCTGTTAATGGTATAGCACACAAAGACATTTTTATACAATTGTGCATGTTTTTGGAAAACCCAATTCAGTTTCAGCATGACTGTGTCCCAGTGCACAAAACTAGGTTTGATAAGTTTGTGTAAGCCACTTGAGATCCTTCAAACCAAAGCCCTGACATTATCCCTACTCAACACCTAGGGGATAAGCTGGAACATCAGTTATGAGCAATTTCTTGTCATCCAACATCAGTGCCTGACCTCACAAATGCTCTTTTAGCTTAATAGGCAGAAATTCCCACAGATACACTCAACAATCTTGTAGGAAGCTTTGCCAGAAAAGTGGAGACTGCTATAGATGCAAAGGGTGGGTTAACGCCACATAAAAGTGTTACTAAACTCAGGACCCTGCATTCACTATATCTGGTCTCCCACAGAACACACAACATGAAAGTGCAATTATATTAGTAAATATAAACTGCTAAATACCTTTTCTCACAAGCAGTCAGAGCAGTCTTGTGACTTCTATCAGTGTCCAGCAGAGCACTGGTTAAAGTTTGTAGGAGTTTTAATTTTGCTCTAGCAGGATGCAGAATCCTTGACCTCTGTCTGGACAGTGCTTATTGGTCCTGTGCTGGTCACATGCACTCTCCCAAGAAAAAAAAAAAAAAACCTCTCCAAACTGAGCATGTGCAGAGTGACTCCACACCATATGTAAAGAAGTATAATTATAAAGCAGTGCAGTGCTATAAATGCCCTATCCACATACTTAAATAAAAGACCAATAAATAAACAACACAGGTGCTGTGAGTCCTCCCAGTAATATAAATCCGTCTTGTTATGTGAAACACACAAAATTCATGCAGGTGCTCCCAGCTTAAAACGTGAATCCACAATGACAGGGGTGCCCCCTCACCTTCCTGCCCAGGCCCCGCAGGACCAATGAGCCAGACAATTGCCTCTTAGGTAATCCTCCCACAACACCTTGGGGGTCTCCTCAGCAGTGGTGGTGGTACTTCCTCCTCTGGTGGGTACTGATTTCCACTAGGTGCCTCCAGATATTAATACGCACTTACTCCATAAACACCCCACATAGGACAAAAAAAGATCCACATAGTGTAAAACTGCAAAACCTTTTAATAAAGCCACACTGATGGTACTACTCACATTTGTGTGGTTGAACATGCACATTTGCACCACACCATGGGTGTACTAGCTTGTGTGGATCCTCACGAGAAAAGGTGGACCAAGATGGCGGCGACGCCGGATATGACGTCACCGAGCGGTCCGTTAGGCTCCTCCCACTGGCGTATCTACGCGTTACGTCACGGTTAATAGCACGTGACTTCTTCAGGATTACGCCTACTATGGGCCTGGTCTCTGCTTTTGTCCTCTCAGCCACTCAATTAACAGAGGGGGGGCGGTACCCACACGGCCATATTCTTAGAGTCCGACTTTCTATCTATTATGCGGACATCTAAGGGTGCAACCTATGCTATACCCTTACTCCAAGTGTTAGAAAGTGGTTAAAAAGAACACAGGGGAAAACAAACATAATTTATTAATTCCCCTGTGTCTGGACAATAGGATTAATTATATAAAAGACTTTAAAAACTTAATTGTTTACTCAATTTAACTGGTAAGTAAAAGCCACTAATAAGTGTAACGTACTGTCATAGGGACCCAGAATCTAATGTTTATCTAATGTTATCGCTAGATACCACTGACTGTCAGTACCACCAGTGGTGTGATGTTACAGACCAATCTCCATTGCAGGATACATAAAAATATATTACATATATACTAATAGGACCTTATGTATTCAATAATACAATTTATATATAAAAATATGTATAAAAACCAATGAAAAATAATAATAAAATAATAATAAAAAATATATAAAAAAATATAATATATGAAAAACCAACACTATGACCACTACACATTAAATACTCCCCTTAGGGTATAACGGGGTGTAATCTTTTCATAGAACCTACATATTAACCCCAATATTGCTCTTAAGTGTTAATTAGCCAAAGCACAACTCCCTTACGCATAACTAGTTGCTATAAAGCGCTAAAAATTGCTGATGAAGCTATTAAGATCGAACTCGACGTTCAGGCCTCTTGGGGCTTGCGTCCTCATCAAAAAAATCCATTTGGATTCCTTTTGACTAAGATCTCTCACCATATTGCTACCCCTCCAATGGCCTTTGTGTTTTTCGATACCCCAAAATTTAAGTGATGTGGGGTCATTATGATGATGTGTGGAAAAATGTTTTGGGATACTGTGCTTAGTTTGGCCCTTTTTTATATTTTGCACATACTCCCGTATTCTTTTCCACATCGGCCTTTTTGTCCTCCCCACATATTGTAGTCCACATTTACACTCCAGGCAGTAGACTACACCTTTGGTTTGACATCCTTTGGTTTGACATCTTTTATGGTATAGGTCACCCCTGTATTATTTGCCTGGAACTGTTTTTTCCTTGTATTTGTACCCCTCGTTTCCCTACATGCATAGCATGTCTTACAGGGGTAAAACCCTTTCAAATCAAGCACCGTAGTTTGCTGTTTAATTTTTGGGGGATCAATTACATTTTTAACTAATTGTGACCTGGCTGCTGGGGCCCTCCGATATATAAATTTAGGCTTATCCCCTAGACATTTCCCTAACATTGGGTCTGATCTAAGGATGGGCCAATATTTTAAGAAGATTTTTTCCACTTTTTTATATTGTGTATTAAAATCAAGGATAATTGGTATCTGTTCCTCAGATGTTTTTTCCTTCTGCTTGTCCTTCAATAGTTGGGCCCTTTCTATTTTCCTTACCTCCTTTATGGTGTCTGCAGTGGATTCCTTCTTGTACCCCTTTTCCTCAAACCTTTTACCAAGGATCTTGACTTGTTGGTCATAGTCCTCTTTATTAGTGCAATTTCTCCGCAACCTGACAAATTGTCCCCTAGGGATGTTTAGCAGCCATTGGGGGTAATGGCAGCTATCCAACGGGATATAACCGTTGCGGTCAACGCCCTTGAAAAATGTAGTAGTAACTAAACGGTTCCCCCTTACTTCAATGTTTAAATCCAGAAAGTTTATTGCCTCCTTACTAGTCACCCAAGAGAATTTAATATTCTTGTCATTATTGTTAAGGGTGTTTAGGAATATTTGCAAACTATCTATCTCCCCTTCCCATAGGATGATTACATCGTCAATGAACCTCTTATACAGAAGTAATTGGCGTGGGGTTTGATAATGAACTGCCTCTTGTTCCCAATGAGCCCTAAAGAGGTTTGCTACACTGGGTGCATAGCGAGCCCCCATAGCAACCCCTCTAATTTGCTGGAAATATTGGTGGTCATGCCAGAAATAGTTATGCGTAATGCAAAAATCAAGGCAGTCAATAATATATTTTTATTGTTTCCATTGTAATGAACTATATTGTTCTAATCCCCACTTTGTAGAGGTGATAGCATCCTCATGGTCAATAATGGTATAGAGTGAAGAGACATCGGCGCACGCCAAGCACAAATCTGGATTACACTGGATCTTCTCAATTATTTGAATGAGATGTTTAGTATCCCTAAGGTAAGCTGGCGTATCTTTTACTAACGGTTGCAGGAATGTATCTATATATTGGCCCAGCCGGGCAAGGACCGAGTCGATGCTGTTGACTATTGGCCTTCCTGGCGGGTTTGTCAGGTCTTTGTGTGTTTTTGGAACTAAATAGATAACTGGAACCCTACATGTATCCGGGACCAAGTACCTTGATTCCTTTTTATTTAAAATTTTATTCACTGATCCTTCTTTTATTAGCTTCTTTAATTCTTCCTTATAAAGCATTGTAGGATCTTTTTGAAGTATATTATATGTGGTTGTATCTCTTAGTTGGGAATTCAATTCCTGGAGGTACTGTTCTTTGGAAAGAACCACAATCCCACCCCCTTTGTCAGCCGGTCTTATCACTATATTGTCTCGTTGCACCAATTTTTTCATGCCTATTTGAACCGTTCTGTTTTTATAAATTTGTGCAACTTCCAACTTCTCAATATCTTGCTGAACCATCTTTTTGAAAACTTCAATCTGGTTGTTCCTAGGGATCTGCGGATTGAAAAGTGATTTGTTCCTCAAATTTGTGTGGATGATGGTACTAGGTGTTTGATTTGTAGTATTTGGTACATTGGGGATACCTAAAAAATGCTTTTTAATATTTAATTTCCTCGTAAATTTCAGCATATCTATATAGATATCAAATTGATTAGCAGTTTTCTGGGGGGCATATTTTAAGCCTTTATCCAAGACTTCTATTTCCTCCCGGGATAAGTCTATCCCACTCAAGTTAAATACTCCCCTCCCTACTGATCTCTTTTTCTTTTGTTCTTTTGTTCCTGCTCTGCATCCCCTCCTCCTTTTATGGGGCTTTTCTTTTGCTCCCTTCCTGGACTCCTCCCTCCTCTGTCTTTCTCTAAAAAACCTTGCTGTGAGTGGTTATATTGTAATGGTTCATACCGATTGTACATTGGTATTGGACTTCTCACACCCTGATGATAATAATCCCTCTCATTCCAATCATATTCTCGGTTTCTACTAGGTGGTCTGTAGTCTGGTCTATATGATCTATGATGTATATTATACTTCTTTACTGTGTTTGGTGCCAGGGTTGTGTCACCTTAGTGCTGGCAGCTTAGCATTATTTGTGCATTGGTAATAGCGCAGGAATAATATTTATTTACATTTTATCTGTTGCTTACAACCCCTCTTTTTCTCCCGCTTGCTATTATGGATATTTTTAACTTCATTGAAAGTATAAATATTAGTATTGAGGATGTTTTCAGTAAAACTGAGCATCCAAAGAAGGGGGATTTGGATACTTTATATAGAAAGTTGAGCCACCTAATGGAAAAGAAAGTATCAACATGGTGGGATATGCTCACCTATGATAAATACTTAAAAGATAGACTCATCCCCAGACATTTAAGGTGGGAGGTACCTATAGCTGATGGTCTCACTGATGATGAATCAATAGAGGAATGGTTTGATTTCTTCCATGAGAGGGGTTTGGAGCTTATCACCTTTCTCATGAAAAGAAAACAAAAGAAAATGAGGAATTTGGATAAATTAATTGAGGATATAAAAATCCAGATGGAACCATTCAAAGAAACACAAGAGATGATAAATCTAAGTAATAGATTAAATAAAGACCTGGAAAAATTAGAACAAGAAATTAAGCACAGGAAAACGAAAAAATACCAAAGGGATTTAAATGATTTTAGAAAAGACCAGGTGTTCAAGTGGCAGACCACTATGAATGCCACTGAAGTATCATCTGTCCATACATCCCCAGTAAAAGAGTGCAAAATAGAGACCACACCAGCAGTAAACACTAAAGAACAATATAAGCAAACCCAGTATCCTCCAGCTACATATGGGTATTATACCCCTAAAAATAAAAATAAAGGGAAAACTAAAAAGGGAGGGCCACAACAATATTATAGACCACAAGGCCATGGTTACAATAACCAATGGAGACCAAATTATCCATCGTATCACCAGCAACCAAGGACTCAATACCCCCCAAGAAATAATCAAGGATACTATCAGGGGGATAGATCATATAGACCAGACTACAGACCACCTAGTAGAAACCGAGAATATGATTGGAATGAGAGGGATTATTATCATCAGGGTGTGAGAAGTCCAATACCAATGTACAATCGGTATGAACCATTACAATATAACCACTCACAGCAAGGTTTTTTAGAGAAAGACAGAGGAGGGAGGAGTCCAGGAAGGGAGCAAAAGAAAAGCCCCATAAGAGGAGGAGGGGATGCAGAGCAGGAACAAAAGAACAAAAGAAAAAGAGATCAGTAGGGAGGGGAGTATTTAACTTGAGTGGGATAGACTTATCCCGGGAGGAAATAGAAGTCTTGGATAAAGGCTTAAAATACGCCCCCCAGAAAACTGCTAATCAATTTGATATCTATATAGATATGCTGAAATTTACGAGGAAATTAAATATTAAAAAGCATTTTTTAGGTATCCCCAATGTACCAAATACTACAAATCAAACACCTAGTACCATCATCCACACAAATTTGAGGAACAAATCACTTTTCAATCTGCAGATCCCTAGGAACAACCAGATTGAAGTTTTCAAAAAGATGGTTCAGCAAGATATTGAGAAGTTGGAAGTTGCACAAATTTATAAAAATAGAACGGTTCAAATAGGCATGAAAAAATTGGTGCAACGAGACAATATAGTGATAAGACCGGCTGACAAAGTGGGTGGGATTGTGGTTCTTTCCAAAGAACAGTACCTCCAGGAATTGAATTCCCAACTAAGAGATACAACCACATATAATATACTTCAAAAATATCCTACAATGCTTTATAAGGAAGAATTAAAGAAGCTAATAAAAGAAGGATCAGTGAATAAAATTTTAAATAAAAAGGAATCAAGGTACTTGGTCCCGGATACATGTAGGGTTCCAGTTATCTATTTAGTTCCAAAAATACACAAAGACCTGACAAACCCGCCAGGAAGGCCAATAGTCAACGGCATCGACTCGGTCCTTGCCCGGCTGGGCCAATATATAGATACATTCCTGCAACCGTTAGTAAAAGATACGCCAGCTTACCTTAGGGATACTAAACATCTCATTCAAATAATTGAGAAGATCCAGTGTAATCCAGATTTGTGCTTGGCGTGCGCCGATGTCTCTTCACTCTATACCATTATTGACCATGAGGATGCTATCACCTCTACAAAGTGGGGATTAGAACAATATAGTTCATTACAATGGAAACAACAAAAATATACTATTGACTGCCTTGATTTTTGCATTACGCATAACTATTTCTGGCATGACCACCAATATTTCCAGCAAATTAGAGGGGTTGCTATGGGGGCTCGCTATGCACCCAGTGTAGCAAACCTCTTTAGGGCTCATTGGGAACAAGAGGCAGTTCATTATCAAACCCCACGCCAATTACTTCTGTATAAGAGGTTCATTGACGATGTAATCATCCTATGGGAAGGGGAGATAGATAGTTTGCAAATATTCCTAAACACCCTTAACAATAATGACAAGAATATTAAATTCTCTTGGGTGACTAGTAAGGAGGCAATAAACTTTCTGGATTTAAACATTGAAGTAAGGGGGAACCGTTTAGTTACTACTACATTTTTCAAGGGCGTTGACCGCAACGGTTATATCCCGTTGGATAGCTGCCATTACCCCCAATGGCTGCTAAACATCCCTAGGGGACAATTTGTCAGGTTGCGGAGAAATTGCACTAATAAAGAGGACTATGACCAACAAGTTAAGATCCTTGGTAAAAGGTTTGAGGAAAAGGGGTACAAGAAGGAATCCATTGCAGACACCATAAAGGAGGTAAGGAAAATAGAAAGGGCCCAACTATTGAAGGACAAGCAGAAGGAAAAAACATCTGAGGAACAGATACCAATTATCCTTGATTTTAATACACAATATAAAAAAGTGGAAAAAATCTTCTTAAAATATTGGCCCATCCTTAGATCAGACCCAATGTTAGGGAAATGTCTAGGGGATAAGCCTAAATTTATATATCGGAGGGCCCCAGCAGCCAGGTCACAATTAGTTAAAAATGTAATTGATCCCCCAAAAATTAAACAGCAAACTACGGTGCTTGATTTGAAAGGGTTTTACCCCTGAAAGACATGCTATGCATGTAGGGAAACGAGGGGTACAAATACAAGGAAAAAACAGTTCCAGGCAAATAATACAGGGGTGACCTATACCATAAAAGATTTTATTTCATGTCAAACCAAAGGTGTAGTCTACTGCCTGGAGTGTAAATGTGGACTACAATATGTGGGGAGGACGAAAAGGCCGATGTGGAAAAGAATACGGGAGCATGTGCAAAATATAAAAAAGGGCCAAACTAAGCACAGTGTCCCAAAACATTTTTCCACACATCATCATAATGACCCCACATCACTTAAATTTTGGGGTATCGAAAAACACAAAGGCCATTGGAGGGGTAGCAATATGGTGAGAGATCTTAGTCAAAAGGAATCCAAATGGATTTTTTTGATGAGGACGCAAGCCCCAAGAGGCCTGAACGTCGAGTTCGATCTTAATAGCTTCATCAGCAATTTTTAGCGCTTTATAGCAACTAGTTATGCGTAAGGGAGTTGTGCTTTGGCTAATTAACACTTAAGAGCAATATTGGGGTTAATATGTAGGTTCCATGAAAAGATTACACCCCGTTATACCCTAAGGGGAGTATTTAATGTGTAGTGGTCATAGTGTTGGTTTTTCATATATTATATTTTTTTATATATTTTTTATTATTATTTTATTATTATTTTTCATTGGTTTTTATACATATTTTTATATATAAATTGTATTATTGAATACATAAGGTCCTATTAATATATATGTAATATATTTTTATGTATCCTGCAATGGAGATTGGTCTGTAACATCACACCATTGGTGGTACTGACAGTCAGTGGTATCTAGCGATCTGATAAACATTAGATTCTGGGTCCCTATGACAGTATGTTACACTTATTAGTGGCTTTTACTTACCAGTTAAATTGAGTAAACAATTAAGTTTTTAAAGTCTTTTATATAATTAGTCCTATTGTCCAGACACAGGGGAATTAATAAATTATGTTTGTTTTCCCCTGTGTTCTTTTTAACCACTTTCTAACACTTGGAGTAAGGGTATAGCATAGGTTGCACCCTTAGATGCCCGCATAATAGATAGAAAGTCGGACTCTAAGAATATGGCCGTGTGGGTACCGCCCCCCCTCTGTTAATTGAGTGGCTGAGAGGATAAAAGCAGAGACCAGGCCCATAGTAGGCGTAATCCTGAAGAAGTCACGTGCTATTAACCGTGACGTATCGCGTAGATACGCCAGTGGGAGGAGCCTAACGGACCGCGCGGTGACGTCATATCCGGCGTCGCCGCCATCTTGGTCCACCTTTTCTCGTGAGGATCCACACAAGCTAGTACACCCATGGTGTGGTGCAAATGTGCATGTTCAACCACACAAATGTGAGTAATACCATCAGTGTGGCTTTATTAAAAGGTTTTGCAGTTTTACACTATGTGGATCTTTTTTTGTCCTATGTGGGGTGTTTATGGAGTAAGTGCGTATTAATATCTGGAGGCACCTAGTGGAAATCAGTACCCACCAGAGGAGGAAGTACCACCACCACTGCTGAGGAGACCCCCAAGGTGTTGTGGGAGGATTACCTAAGAGGCAATTGTCTGGCTCATTGGTCCTGCGGGGCCTGGGCAGGAAGGTGAGGGGGCACCCCTGTCATTGTGGATTCACGTTTTAAGCTGGGACCACCTGCATGAATTTTGTGTGTTTCACATAACAAGACGGATTTATATTACTGGGAGGACTCACAGCACCTGTGTTGTTTATTTATTGGTCTTTTTATTTAAGTATGTGAATAGGGCATTTATAGCACTGCACTGCTTTATAATTATACTTCTTTACTGTGTTTGGTGCCAGGGTTGTGTCACCTTAGTGCTGGCAGCTTAGCATTATTTGTGCATTGGTAATAGCGCAGGAGTAATATTTATTTACATCCACACCATATGTCTTATCAAGAGATAAGAGGGGGACACTGGAAGAATGGAAGGATCAGAGAAGTCAAGATCAAACAGCTTTTTACACAATGCAGACGATTGACCCCTTAGGTTCCTTAGAGTATAACAAGCATGCTCTACTGCATATACAGACTGATATTACTGCTGTGGGTTTAGTAACACTTTAATGCCCATAATGTTGTGATGTCCAACAAGCTCATACAGGTGTGATGGCCAGGTGTCTGCAAACTTTTGGCCATATTGTTTATATACTATAGTGATTAGTGCAAAAACTCCAAATGTACAGGCCTTTGCACATATTTCTCCAACAAGATAGTCTTATCCATGTTATTACATTGCTGTGAATTACAATAGTACAACTGATTTTTATATTTTTAGAGTGTTTTGTAGAACTAATCCTCCTTACAGATAAACTACTACACTTGTAGACAATTTTTTTCTTTGCTGGACTTTTTTCTTTGTACCACTGTGTCTGCACAAACTATTTATTAACGAGAACAAAAGGAAATTATTTAGTTTAGCAGACACATTTGGAAAACCAGGAACAATGGGGAAGCTTGGTGATGTAGCATCAGTGGTGTTTAGTTGAGGCCGGTTCTTTCTGCTATGAATGCTTGGAGAATCAATTGATATTTGGCAGTGTTAGTGATATGACATTTTCCATATATTTGTGTATATTATAAATATAGGTTTCTCTTGACAATTCATTGGTATATTAGGAGTGTGTAAGAAGGTTTTGTATGTGGGCCACTAAGTGTTAGTGTTAGTCATGCTGAACACTTGCTATTCATTTCGTGCCTTACAGTGATATCAGCTAATGGTCAGCTGATGGAAGCTGAAAGAGGCCTATGTCCTTGTGTGGGCTAGCCATAGCAACAAGATGAATGGCAGTTAGTTCAGCATGGTACAAGAACAAAAATAGAAGGGAATCATGTTATAATGGGGACAATTTATATTATCTCTTGCCAAGAAAAGCAGAGCAGTTGCTCATAATAATTAGAAAGATTTTCCAGGACAGGTTGATAAATGTAAGCTATTGTGTAATCATTTTTTTCAGCTCAAATAAGTTGAAAATAGAAGACAATAGGCTTAATTCAAAAAGCTTTAACAAAGCCCAATATACTGCATTTTCAATCATGTGGATGTAATTTTTTTTTAAAAAGCTACCATACGTGCATGAAGAGTGATGGGAAGGCCACACAAATTTCACTTGCATAGACATTATTATTATTATTATTATTATTATTATTATACAGTATTTATACTGTATAATAAAGTTTACATCAGTTTCCATGCGCATTTCAGTGAGTTTTTATGCATGTTGACATCATTTCTCATGCGTGTCAGTTATGTGCCCTGTTCACACCACAGTGTTCATGTCATGTCAGTTTTTTTTCCTCCACACAGAAAACTACATGCAAGTTGCAGATTCTTGCGCAGTGTTGTGGTGTGAACAAGGCACATAGAGAACAATTGTTTTGTATTTTTTGTCCCCATGCAGAACGTGAGCGGAAAAACAGATGTTTCTGCACATGGTGTTAATGAAGCCTCAGTGAGCCCAATATGTACTGTTGCCCAAAGAAAAAAATGGAGATATCAACTCACCCCTTGTAAACCTCAATCCTTTGCCTGCAAACTCATTCTGTAGAGCTGCAACAAATTTTTCTCTGATTTTTTCTTTCTGTGGGCAGAAATCATTTTAGAAACACGTAAGTGAATATATGTGATTACATTTTAACTTAGTATGTTTTCTTATGTGTTTTCTCTTTATTAAGTTTTAGATAAGACACAGCAAAAGAAACTTGAATTGTGCCAAAAGGATATTTGCACTTTTAATTAAACCACCTTTTGGAGGCAGACAGACCCTTTACTCTCTATATTTTATGGCCAGGTCACACACAGGTTGTCAAAGAAGAGGTTACATAGTTTGATAAAAGAAAAGTTCATCCAATAAAAAATAAATACAAATACCCTTGTGACAGCAAGTACAGGGAGAAGATCCCTGGCCCTCTGTCACAACGCGGATGCGGGGAGTGCGGGGGCTGCTTATTTAGTAACATATTACACCCTAAATATAAATAACCATATCACTAGCCTTACAAGATTGTATATGACAAAAAGAATTCAGCCCTGTCAATGACTTTTACTTACAGAAAAGAGTCTCATTCAGTATTGTGATATCGGTTAAATTGGGCCACAGTTTTCTTATGTCTGTGTGCACACTAACACAGAGGAGTACAAGTATCAGCTTTGAATATACTATAAGAATCTATGTTAATGCAAAGGGTATAATATTTCCTACAAGTTAGAATCACCATCCAAGCTATAAGACAATGTTAGTCATCAAATCAAATATTTATTAATATGTATTAAAATGTTTATGTCTAATAACAAATATTAGATTTGATGAATATCAAAATATTATAGGTTTGATGTTGGTGATCCTAACCTATAGAAAATGTAAGTCAAAGTTATTTCCTTTCAAAATAAGAATCCATATTCACCACTTCCAGTCCGGACACTTTTATCCCCTTCCTGTCCAGGCCAATTTTCAGCACTATCACACTTTGAATGACAATTGTGCGGTCGTGCAACACTGTACCCATATACATTTTTTTAGCATTTTTTTGAGACAGATAAAGCTTTATTTTGGTGGTATTTATTCACCACTGGGATTTTTATTTTTTTTGCTATATAAATTAAAATGTCCAAAACTTAAAAAAAAAATTGTTTTTCTTATAACATTTTGCAAATAAATAATATTTCATCATAAATCTTGGCCAAAATGTATTCAGTTATCTTTTTAGTAAAAAAAATAACCCACATTAGTTTATAATGAAAAAATTATAATTATTTAAATTTTTTTTTTACATTTTTATTTAATGTTTTTATATTATTATTTATGGGGGTTTTTTCCACTTACTATCGCTACTTATGGGGGGGTGATAAAGATTTTTTTTTTTTTTTTTTACACTGATTGATTTTACAACCATAAAGAAGCAATCATTTCTCCTTCTCCCTGGCTGCATTCTTGCAGCCATTGAGAACTACTGTGTGAGCTGTGATTGGTCACAGCTTGTCACATGGTACAAGGCTGTTGTGAATAGCCTTGTACCATGTGATGTCTGTGATCATTCACAGATTTCACACGTAGTAAGCAATGATGTCTTGCTTACTACTCTGCATGTGATCACTGATTGGCCAATCAGTGATCACATGATCGGGACTTCGCACAGAGGTCCCGTACAACGATCGGTGTTCCACTGTGTTCTCTGGACACAGCGGGCACCGGATTGTGGTGCTGCGCGCTCCCAGGGAGCGCGCAGAGTCCTTAATGGCGGGTGCTGTTTATGAACGGCAACCCGCCCCTGGAGTGCCACCGTCCTGCCGTTTATATACAGCAGCCAGACGGGAAGTGGTTAATTAAATTTAAAAAAGCGTGTTTCTTTCAAAATCAATTTTATTTTATACATAATGGAAAGAGAAGAGCTCCAAGTTCAGATCTTCTGCCCCCCTACTGGTAGATAATGTGCACAAAAACATTGATTCTTATTTTGCTGTGTGAATGATAATTGTTGGACAGTTGTTAACTGTGCTCCTTTTAGTAGCTCCTCAACAGGGAATTTTTTTTTGAGGCATATTGAACTTGCTATTTATTACTGTTAGGAACAAGTGGGAAACTTTTTTGTTAAAATTTCACGTTTAATAGCAGAAATATCAATTTCCTCAATAAAGAAGTATTCCTGTAGCCAATGTCAAGCCAGTACTAAAGTATTTCAATTTGAGTGGATGTAGGATTTAGCATGATGGTATTACAAATTCAAGCTTCATTTGACTATAATTATCCTGCAGTAGAATTACATACTTTATCCAACTCAGAAAATTCTATCCTCTCCTCTTGATTGCAGCTACGGCCAATAGGCGAGATGTTCAACATTCCATTGCGAAACTCAATGAATGTTCCTCTGTGGATGAACATGGAAAAATTTGTAATTAAACCATAATAATATTTTTCTGAAACTGCCATATATTGCTTTTATACTTTTAATAAAGCAATCCTGTTTGGTAAAATACAAACAATTATCTACATTACTGAAAACCTGATTATAATAATACACAAACTGAGGCTCTGAGACAAAAGGCTAGAAGTATTTGAAAAAGGCTGGATTGATGTGAACAGAGGTTTTTCTAAAATACTTATCAAGAGCCCCCTCTTTGGAATATATGTGCCTTGACTACTTTGACTATAATGCAGTCTTTATGGTGACTTGCTTACATTGGGTCTGGATGGTTCCTCATTGGGAAGTTGGCTCTTCTATTTTAAGATTATTTGACAAGACCATTGGCTGTTTACTGAATGTACCTGAATTTTCCACCCAAAAGGCAATGGCTTCACATTGGCTCACTCATTTGCACCTCTATGGGCAACATGTACATGCTATGAAATCCAGTCTACTCTACTGGTTGATCTTACTCTTTTAAAGATTAGGAGTGGGTTCCAATGTACTGATTCTGGTACGTGTGTCCTGAAGAAGGATTCCCGAAATGCATTGAGTTCACATGTGAATGTTAATCTGAATCTTTGCATGTTGTGAACCCCTATGCGGAGAGTAATTTTTAATATTGTGCAATAGATTTTTAATGACATATAATAAAGTTGTTTTTATGGTACTCCGTTTCCCTTCTATATGTCCATACAAAGTCCATGACAGCATGTTCTGTTTATAGTTGTACATGATTTGCTGAGATGTCAACATATAGCACACAATCTGGGTTTCTCTCCCGTTATAGGTATTTGAAACAAAATAAACGAATATCAAGAATTTAGACAATCTTTCAGTATGGCAGCCTATGTAACACCTTGTAACTAATGTTATCAACCACCCTACAACACATACACTAGTGTGGGTTTGACACAATAGACCTATAATATTCCTTACTATATCTGATCTGACCTTCTGAAATATCAACACAATCTGTTTTTGGCACTCAAGTACAGTGCAGATCAGCTGCCATTATAAAGCTTGTTGTGTCTTACTGTGCAATGTGTGTTAAATTGGCTAACATATCTACACTCTGTCCCTTAGTCAGTGTTAAGTTACTCATACACTTATTGGATTTTGACTGATTCTTGCTGATCTTACTGAAATTTAGGCTGTGGATGGCCCTGTGGGTACCACCCAGCTTGACAAACTTAAACTACAAAAAAAAAAATGAAGGAGCTGGGTGGTAAGTGATGGTCGAACAGTGACTGCATTTGACAGCTATCGGTGTACAGCTGTCAGAAAAGAGCCAGAAAAAGTAGACTGATGGCCTTGGAACCTTACGTAGATAAAGCTTTTGTACATTTGGTTAATTTATTGAAACTATACTAATAGTATCCCAGTGGGGCATCTGAGTGAGATGCAGGCTACTTATATAACCAAAGAACTGCCACAGAAACCTCAGAATGTGAAAGCAATACTTCAATCTGAAGATCAAAGCACCACACCAAAGTAACAGAGTCCAAAATGTGGCTTTATTCCACACATATAATGGGTGCAACAGTCAGTGCGATTAGAGGGACACACATTGCCTCCTTCTTCAGGGCTTGGTAACGTTCAGCAGCTGGTGTAGCCTAATGGAGTTTAAATTACAGTTTGACTCTGTTCACAGTGGCATTAGAAGCAGGCATTTGAGGCACATTTTTTTGCTGCTCCCCGAATGCCTAGTAAAGCAGTCTACAATGGATAATATCGACAGTGGACAGAGCTGTTCACATTTGAAAAACATGTAGCATTTGAGTTGTTTTGCGTTGCTGTGTGACAAAAACAAACATACATGTCAAGTATGGGAGGAGTTTCAACTTCTTCCATTTAAGTCTATGGTGACATGTTGTAAATGCGCCTATAGCATTTACAGTACATTTACAGCAAGTTTGGCAAGTGTTTATCAAATATCAGTGAGGTGGGAAAAACACCTGGTGGGTGTCTGGGGTGAGTTATTTTAACACACTTTAAATGTGCATTAAATGCATAAAAAAATGCATTATCACTATAAATACATTGGTTTGCATTAGTGTCAGCATCAGAATTTTTTCTGAATGTGTGAAGTGTGAACATAGCCTTTGCGTCTATACCAGCTGAATCCATATCTTTTTAAGCTTCGATGAAGGGAGCAATGATCCCCAAACACCTTGGCTGTTGCATCCATTATACGTTTGGAATAAAACCACAGTTACAACTCTAATACTTTGGTGTGGCACTGTTTAGTGTAGATGGAGGAATTTCTCTTGCTGCCCCAAAGCGAGCATAGCTGGCTTAACAATTTAAATTACATAAGGCCCCAAGCTGTTTATAGTTCATAAAGGCTGCATTTCCTTAGAAGTCTTGCAGTTAAACACTTAAAGCCCAATGCTGGGCAAAAAGAAGTTTTGCCATGCAGTCAGGCTGTGCTGGCACTTCTCGGGTCAATTGCTCATTTTGTCTAAGGGTGAGGAAAACGGTTATGTCCACCAAATCCTTCGTTCCACCAGAAAATGGTGTTCCCATATGCTCCAGCAGTGGACTGTTCCTGGTCTATGAAACCTGCTCTAAGGCTTGATGATGTCAGGAACAGTCATCCGCACAAGACCACTGGACTGCGCGTGGGGATAGAACAGGAGCCGCAGGGACTTGTGCTGGAATGATCGCATGATTAGGTAAGTATCTCTTCTTTCTCCTCTCCCCTAGACATAAATAAGCAGATGACCCATGCAGTGCAGACAAAGCCGCACTGCACTGGAAAACTTTTTTTTGCCTGGATATGGGCTGTAAGAAAATGTTTTCTGGACCATTTATTTAATAATTTTGGAACTAAAGCTGAGCACTGTCCTTACTCTCAGTTTTGCAAACTTGTGCAACTGTACAGGTTCCTCTCCTGTACTGAAATTGCTTACTAATATTTCACTGCACTGCTCTTCTCTCAGTATACACAAGAAGCTGCAGCAAGCCAGTTAGAGACTGTCTCGTTTCCAGGCTGGAGGACATCCAGCATTATCTAACTCTTGCTTGCATCAGGGCTAAGGGCTTTGGAGTGGAGTAGTGAGGCAAGATGCTGTAATGTTTTCAGGTTTTTAGGAAGCTATATACACAACACCCTGCCAGTCCCTCACACAATCTATGATCTGATCTGTCTGCATTGCATAGAGATGCACAGACACCCAGTCATAATGTCACTAGTTCTAAAATAAGGTATGTAATAAAAACAAACATTCACGGTTTATTTAAAAATGGTATTAGCATGTTGATGAGACAGCTGTAAGTGACTCTCCTGCTTAATGTTCATAGAGATTATTTATTTACCTCACTTTCTGTCTCTGTGTGTCTGGATCAAAAACCCCAGAAGGAGGATGTGAAGAAAGTGACAGAGAACTGGGCAACATGACTGTATACACAGACTGCTACTGCTGTTGTATTTTTACCAAGACCAGAAGCAGAGACTATTATCCAAGTATTCCTATGTTATAATAGTTTAACTGCAGCTGTCCATAGATTCTTGAGTGTGTATCTGATAAATATTATTAATTATATCAAATTTATAATTCAGCACTTATATTGATGGCAAGCTTGCAAAATATTTTTTTTATGATTAATCATAATTAATATTAATATGTGTGAATGGCCTTGGACAAATGATAGTGTTAATTTCTTCAGTAATAAGCGGAGACTGGAGATAGCTGAATTAACCAGCTGAGAGCTGAATATTCTATAATAGGGCATAGCTGGTTAGAAGACTCTAGTGTAGAATGTAATGGAGTAACCAAAATAGAATAAGTATTACATCATGTATTCTAATAGTATCTGTGTGTATTTAGTTTGATTTATAAGTTGGTAATATTGTTACATACGTAGATTTGTGGTTATACAACATTATTGAGATGTTGTAAAGATACATTCTTAACTTATATTATTTAATCAGAGACTGGTCATATGAGCAGGGTAATGTAATATGGTCAATTTATGGTAACTACATGTGTACCTGTCAATTAAAAGACCATATATGTAGCGTCCCCTCCCTTCAATGAAATTGCTCTGCTAAGCAGTATTGTTTGCCATACAAGGTCCTAAGATCCCAAATTATGACGCTTGCTTCATAAAAAGGCTCTAAGGGACAGTCTCGGGGACACACTCATACACACTCACACACACACGTCTGTCCAAACAGACACACACAAGAACATTCTGAGAAGCTGGAACAGGTGCTGTAAGACAAGAATAGTCACTTCTGTCTACTTCTGACTTCTTCCCAAAGACTCCAGAAGGACAAACAGAACATGGAAGATGCACATGGCTGGACAGCCATGACAATAATGGTGACTTATCTTTAAACTTCTGCTTGATATTTCTGGTTTTATCTACATGGAACTGTTCATGATACGCTTTACATTGTTATTTTAAGCCATTGTGTAATAACATAAAATCACTGGTAATCACAGGTAAGCTGTTTCTTTTTGCCCACAGATACCTGTCTGGCAAACTAGGTTTAATAATTGGTATCTCCATGGCCCCAGGGGTGCCACAGATACCAGCTCTATGCCCTTAAGCTCAGACCTACCCCGCTTCCCAGAACACTACCAGATGAAATTTGGACTCTTCCACACCATCAAATAAGATGGAATTTTCCCAGTTCCTATTAAATAATAGGTGAATAGGTTATTTGATGCATTCACAACTTTCTTTCATTAGTGTTTGTTTACCTGTATGAATGGTGTGCTGCATTCATTACCTTGGAGGGGAATATGCACAATTTATTTTTAAACATAAATAACAAGAATGTGTTATTAACCACTTGCCCTCCTGAGGATTTACCCCCCTTAATGACCAGGCCTCTTTTTGCTACTCGGCGCTGCACTAATTCAACTGATAATTGCGCGGTCATGCAACGCTGCACCCAAACAAAATTTACGTCCTTTTTTTCACACAAATAGAGCTTTCTTTCGGTGGATTTGATCACCTGTGCACTTTTTATTTTTCACGCAATAAACAAAAAAATACCAAAAATTTTGAAGAAAAACTATATTTTTACTTTCAGCTATAAAAAATATATAGTAAACTCAAAATTAGTTATAAATTTAGGCCAAAATGTATTCTGCTACATGTTTTTGGTAAAAAAAATCCTAATAGGTGTATATTGATTGCTTTTTCTGAACGTTATAGCGTCTCCAAACTATGGTATAGATACTGCAATTTACGCAATTTCTTTCGCTATACGCGCTGCGCTAGTTTAACGGACAATTGCGTGGTCATGCAATATGGTACATAAATGAAATTCATGTCCTTTTTTTCACACAAATAGAGCTTTCTTTCAGTGGTATTTAATCACCTGTGCGTTTTTTATTTTTTCCGCTATAAAAAAAAGTCTGACAATTTTGAGAAAAAAAAACAATATTTTGTACTTTTTGCTATAAAACATGTCCAGTAAAAAAATTTAAAAATCAAATTTCGTCATAAATTTCGGCCAAAATGCTTTCTGCTCCATGTCTTTGCTAAAAAAAACCCCAATACGTGTAAATTAATTGGTATACGTGAAAGTTATAGCGTTTACAAATGACGATAAATATACTGGGATTTTTAATTTTTTTCATATTAATAATGGCGGCGATCAGCAACTTATGGCGGCGATCAGTGACTTATGGAGGCGATCAGCGACTTATGGCAGGACTGCGGGACTGCGGCGGACATTCTGACACTGGGGGGGAACTGACTTGGGGTCACTGACATCCCCAGTGACACCAATACAGTGATCAGTGTAAAAGAAAAACACTGACACTGTACTAATGGCACTGGGGAGGAAGGGATTAACTTTTTTTTGCACTGAAAGGGTTAACTGTGTGAGGGGAGTGTTTTACTAGGGGGCGGGGGTGTGTACTGCAGGGAGACAGCAGATCGGGACAGAGAAACTCATTTCTCCTGGTCTGCTTGTCAGGAACTGTCAGGGAAGTGACAGAAAGCAGAGCTACTGCAGCCCTGCTCTCTGTCACTGATTGCCGCTAATCGCCGGGACACAGCTGATAATAACCGGCTATGACCCGGACACTGACACCTGCGGCTGAGATCAGCGGTGAAGGTAGGGCGGCGGCGCGCCTCGCTCGTTCCCCCTACCGGGTTTGAAACAGCACGTTTTAAAATGTGCTTTTGGCCAGCCGTGCCGCCCTGCCAGCGTTTTTATACAGTGGCTGGGCAGCAAGTGGTTAATACGTTAATATTAATGCATTGATTCTGTCACCTGAAGGTTGGATTCACTCGCCTCTAGAAACATGCTTTGATGTTCATACCTCAATATAAATTCAACTTTCTGCAAACATGCTATTCCTTACCGTTTCTTAGGCAGTTTGAGCATTGCAATGTAACTCAGACAGAAGTTAATAAGATCTTGAAGTAGTTCTTCCCCCAGGTGATTTTGTATGGCCTTGAAAAAAGCACAGATCAAAGTGTTATTAAAGCTGAACTCAAGGCATATATAAAAGCATAAACTGATTCCTCTCTCTAATAATTACTACAACATTATATGAGAGAGCTTTCACTACCCAGTCGCATTGGTGGGGGGGGGGGGGGGGTCTAGGACGACTTGTGCTCAGAAGAAGTAACATTGAATAATGCTGCCCAGCAGACTGTGAATATCTGGTCACAGAAAAATGTGCTTGGGGGGGATCTCTGGTTTGAAGGTGAATATTGCAGCATGAGATGGTTTTGTTATATCATCATTTAATGGGCAAATCATTCGGATCTTGTTTTTTTTTGACTGGAGTTCTGTTTTATGTTGTTGTGTTTTAAATATCTTTTCAGACTAGAACAAAGCAGAACAGCAGTGAATTTGCGAGACATGCTTGGATAGTTTTTTACATCACTGCCCTGTTTCGAAGGTTCTTTTCACTCCTTAAGAACCTTTGCAACATTGCCTAGTTAGTACATTAGGTATTATGAGATGGGCATAAAGAATTCATATTTAAATGCAGAGGAACAACTGTTTTTGGTGAATATCTAAACCCTTTTGGCTAGGCTTCTTTATTAATTCCTGGAAGAGCAAAATTGCAGAATATTGATTAGTATTTAGTTTGTACACTAAAAGATACATTTCCAGTTTGTCAATTGTTGTCTGTTGTTATCAACCTTATTCAACACAAAGTTCCTATTCTTAAAGTACACCTAAAAGATAAAAGATTTTGTGTTGGAAAGAAAGGAGAGGGATTGGAACACCTCTCGGGTTTTTATTTTTGTTGAAAGTTGCACCTTTCAGGGTACAATAACTATATAAGATATTGCATTAAATATTTTGTGCAATGTACAATTTTTGAGACGTTTTGGTTTGGTAACAGCCCATTGATTTCAAAGAGCAGCCTTAATGCAAGGCACATTATTGTGCAACAAGACGCGGGTTAATGTACTGTCCAAATGGAAGCTAAAGGAAACCCGTCATGAGAAAATAGCTTACCATTGCTGACCTCCTGAAAATGCTAGTTTCTTTGCTGTGATTCTGACCCTCTGACATCAATACCTTTGGCGTTCATGACCCTGAACACATTTACATCAGTAATTTAAAGTAAAGACTATTCATTATTTCTATAAGGAAGTTAGAGATTGTGGCCTTTGTGTTCTTCATGAAAAGGTTTAGCAGTGATAAGAATTGGTTATATAGGCAAAGAATGTACAGGTAGGCAGTAGCCATTGTAACTGATTTTGGACAAAAACTACACAGTACACAATAAATAAAATGAATTATTCAGGTTATTAAAAATAGGGTTGTAAGAAAATTGTACTTTTGATAAATGCAAATAAACAGATTTTGTCTTACCTGTCTTGAAAGCAGCTGACCATCTTTGTACTGAACCGTACCATTCTCTGCAAACACGTAATCAAATTTGTGAACCACTAAGCAAAGGAAAAACAAGAAAGAGAGCCTATGGTCAACAGCAGACTGACAATTGCATCCCAAACAAAGAAATTGTGTAACAGACATTTTCTGTTTATGAGGGGCAAATATGAACGGTTTACACTATTTTTTACATGGTTGTTCAAATGGCATAGCAAAAGACTCCAGAACACTTTAAGAAAAAAATATTGTTTCATTATTATTCTAAATAAAACACTTACCAGTGAGAGGTTTGCAACATATTTTGCTGAATCGTGTGGACTCTGGAGAACTTCAAGTGGATTTTATATTTAGAAAAAAGTGTTTTCTGGCTCCGCCACTTCAGCAGGAATATCTGTTGTTGATCTTCTATACCAACCAGGCCAAGGTGTTCCTCCCGTTTGAAAAACTGCAGACTGAGAATACAACTTCAAGTTTACTGCATTCTCACAGGTGGTCGCTGATCTGCTACTGCATGGTAGCTTTGGGTCTTTTAGTTCCAATTTAAAGGAGCTATAGTTGTCAGGGTTGCGCTCTGACTCCCTCAGAGACCGGCTGCCATAGGCAATGACTCTCTCACATCCATCCTGGACTTGGGATAACACAGCCCCCAGACCATGTGGACTTCCGTCAGTGTACAGCAGGAATGGGGTGTCGAACTGCGCATAATCCAGAATCGAGGCACTGATCAGCGCCCCTTCACTGCTTCAAAGGCCCCTTGTTGCCGGGGTCCCCACACGATGGGACGATTCTTCAGGCCCCCTGCAGTGCCCCTTAATAACTCGTTTAATGGGCCCACCAAATGAGCAAACTTGAGTATAAACCTCCTGTAGTAGCCGGCCAGTCCAATGAACGCCCACACCTCTCGCAGTGAACTCGGCTGGGGCCACTTCTGGACGGCCTCCACCTTGTCGGGGGTTGGCTTTACCCCCTCCTGAGTGACCAAATGTCCCAAATACTCTATCTGCTGTTCCATAGGTAGGATGAAGGCCGTCTTCGCTTTGTCCTTCTTGGCCACCGGTACCTGCCAATACCCACTGGCCAGGTCAAGAGTTGAGAAGTACTTCGCATAACTCAGGGCGGACAACGACTCTTCAATCCGCGGAAGGGGGTAGGCATCCCGGAAGGTCTGGGCATTCAGCTTCCAATAATCCACACAGAAACGGAGACTCCCATCTTTCTTCCGCACCAAGACTACTGGAGCAGCCCAAGAACTTTGACTCTCCTGTATCACCTGGTTTTCCAACATGCTGGCCACCATATCCTTCACCTCCTGGTACATTTTAGGCAGGATTTGCCGGTAACGTTCCCTGATCGGTGCAGCATTGCCGGTGGGGATTTTGTGTTCGATGGTGGAGGCACACCCAAAGTCCTCATCATGTCTCGAGAAGGCCTCCTGAAATTCCCAAAGGGTGTCTTCCAGCAACTTCTGTTGTCCTGGAGTCAGGGTCTTGCAGTTCACCCCCATCCGGGCCATGATCACTCGACCGCTCCACTCCGCTGTCGGGGTCTCCCTTTGATGGACCTCAAAGGTCCAGGCTGATCTCCTATCTGGCCATAGCGTGAAGCTCCTCTGTGGAGGAATATCCCCTTCGGACACATAAACTTCGGCCAGCAAGGTATTCCCAGGGACGGTTAACTCACAGTCTTCAACGTTGAGACAGCGTACAGGCACACATCCATCCTTCACAATAGCGAGGGCCCAGGCTACCAGTGGATGCGTCTGCGTTTCTTCTTGGTAAGCGGGCTCGATCTGGACCTCCAGTCCATTCAGCTGTCGTCCAGCCCCAACCGGCAGCATCAATTTTCTCTCTTGTCGAGGCGGGATCTTCACCGGGGTCCTCCGCGGCACCCTCACGTGTCCAATGGGTCGACCGGACATGTCGCCCTTTCGCAGACTACAGCTCCTCACCATCTGCTGTAGAACCTTCTGGGTTGGCCGGTGTGTGGTGGCCCGTTGCCAATACCTCGGCCCTTCTTTGGCATAAAGTTGATGGTCTAGGTCTCTCAGCACGTTCATACCTAGTGTCACGTCCATCCCTCTCCAGGACGAATGATCCACCAGCATGACCCCCTTCTTGCTGATGTCTTGCCCACACAGCCGGACCCGCATCCAGACTATTCCTCGGATGTCCATCTCTCTGTTATTGGCAGCCGTCAGCTTGATGACGCTCCCGTCTTCCGGCTCCATCATATGTCCAAAGTGTCTTTCGAAGAACTCCAGAGACATAAGGGTGCACTCTGACCCTGTATCAACTAGGCAGCGTACCTTCTGGCCTTCCAACTCGGCTTCCATAACAGGGCTGCTGGCATACAGGTTGTGTTCCTCATGCTTAGGGCTTAGCTTCTGGTGTACCGCCGCAGGACGCCCAGCTACTGCGGCGGTCGGAAGTTCATTGTCGGCTCGGGCTTCATCTGTTCTGGGCATCCATACTGTCGACAAGCCCAACAGAGGGATCCCCTTTTGACGTGCCCCCGCAGCTCAGTTATCCTGGGTGGAGTGGTGCGGGGTGCTGGGGTCATTTCCGGAGGCTGGGGAGATTCTGCCTTCATCTGGGACACTTCCAGCCGAAGTTCTCTTAATTCTGTCCGCAAGGCCTGGACTACATCCTTTAAGGATTCTGAGTCTTCAGATGCAGACTGACCTCTTGTAGCATGGGTACTACTCACTATTCTCGCCGCCACTGGTATGCACTCTTCCTCTCTCTCCATGGCGACTAAGTAGATGCTGTAGAATGTCATGTTGGGCGCCGTCCGGGTCATCTCTTGCAATTTGTCCTGTAAGAACTTGTTGGAGAGCCCCACTATGAACTGGTCTCATAGTAGCCAGTCCACCTCCCAGAAAGCTCCCATGGCCTCTGGATCTCGCCGCTGTATTTCATTTAGCGCCTCCTGTAGGGCATTGGAGTACTGCATCAGGGTCTCGCCCTCTTGCTGTGGTCAGTTGAAGAAATGGCTCCGCAGCTGCACTACTTTAGAATGCCCCCCTTGGGCTCTCTCCAGCAGGGAGAATATTTTCTCTAGGGTGTCTCTCTCAGATTTGGGCCTTACCATCACTGTCTGTCTGATGTCACCCTCTAGAGCCCCCAATGCAACTTCTGCCCGCAGCTCGGAAGTCAGGTTACACATTCTAACCGCACTTCGCACTCTTTCAGTCCAGTCCTGCAACGTCATATTTTTACCGTCAAATTTTGGCAGGTGACTCAACAGCGCCCCCACGGGAATGTACCCTACTGGTACGGGCAGGGCGGGGGCAAGCTGTATCAGCAGTGTTGGGGCAACTTGGTCTTGCACTGGCACACCCTGAGCTGGGTCCTGGACCGGCGCCATTGGCGCCGGGGGAAGATCCCCCACCGCATTCCCGTCCATAACAGTCACTGTATCCTGCTGACTATGCTAAGTTGTAAGCCGTGTACCAGGGTGGGCTCCCCAGGATACAGTGAAGTCACGAACGAGGAAAGCAACCCCAACACAGCTTTTGCCACAACAGAATTTTACTTAGATGTGGCAAATAAACACAACCACAAATGCTGAGAACGTACAATAAATTTACATACACCCAGCCCAAAGGCTGAGACCCTTGTGCTGCACAGCACGGCGCCTCCTTATAGATCAAGGTAGAAGGTGTAGTAATTTACCTACTGGCGGGGACAACTAAGCTGCCACACCTTACCCGTTATTACCCTAAAAGAGCAGGAATCAGTGTATGGGTGTACGGTATGGGCTAGCCTGCAGTGCAGCACAACAGCTTACAATCTTACACAAATCTCCAGTATTCCCCCTCCCATAACTGGTCCTGTAGCACATGCCTGAGTATTCCTTCTGAGCAAAACGCCAGTCTGGCTTGAGTTTGTGGGATGTTATCAGCTCTCCAATGTGAAATGTCACTTTAAGTTATGGAGTCCTTCCAATGATCAGTAATAACACTTGTGGCCTGACACAGAGACCCTAACTAACTAACTAACTAACTATAGGCCTGGTCTCAGTCTCTAGGTGCCAACACTGAAATGAGGTGCGTGCATGATCTTACTGACCCAGGTCTGCTTTGCATCCGCTGGATGCAAAGCAGAGTCTGAACAGAACAAACAAGCATGCGGTATCGCAGTATATATTGCTTTATTCCTCTGCTCTCATCAGCATTCCTGGCAGTAATCTTCCTTTCTCTGAACAGGATCAGGGTCTTGGACACGATCAGCTTCACTTAGCTGCAGCTCTGGATACTGGAGGATGCTCTCACACCTGGATGCCATCAGATTCTCTGCTCACACGGCTCCTGCATTCACCATCCGCCAAACATGGCTGCTCTCTCTCCTTCCTGTTCTCCAAACTTTGTGTGAAAACCCCACCTCTTCATGAATATAGAAATATCTATGCAGTCTGAGGCTGTGTTAGGAAAACAGTGGCATCTTGTGGCTAAACCGCAGAATGTCAGTCCCGAACATTTAATTTACTTCACACAATAATTTACTCCACACAAACAGTGTTCAAACAATGAGAGCTGTTTCCCCATCTCACAGTCTCATGGTAGAGGTCTTCATAGTGATCCCTCATGTGCAACACCACACCAGGACAGAATGTTGCAGCACGGGATTCTGTTGCAGTAGATCGGATCTCCGCTGTCTCTGCATGAGATTACGATAAGTCATCATCAGATGACATCTAGTGGCTCCACTCTCCTCTGCTGCTCGTTAAGAAGTTACTTCTGCCCTTTTTTCAGGAAGATAGTAACAATGGACGCCAGCATGGCTAGGGAGGAGTATGAGTGTCTGGTCCATTCAGGGATCTTGAAACCAAGAGGAGCGCTTGCTTCCCATCAATGTGGTAGCACTTCAAATAAGAAGACCTATTATCATAAGGGCTGGCTTACCACCCTGCTTTACAGCCACCAACTTTAATGGCTTGGCTGTTCAAAGCCAAGTGCGGAAGGACAGAGGATTAAGTGGTCATCCATTCCATGCTTAAGCCTAGTAATTCCATGTCTCACAAGATTTGCTATCATACCTGGAAGACACATTTCAGTGTTCCCGGACATCACTGCCTCTTGTCCGCATCTTTTTTTCATGGTGTCATTTACAGTGCTCCTTTGGCCTATGTTGTTACTGTAGGAGTTTACCTCTCAGAAAACAGCATTCCTAGTAGATGAGTAGAGTCTCAGAGCTAGTGCCATTGTCCCACAAGCCTGCATTTTTGCCCTCTTTCCTGCCTACGTTGGTAACAGCTTTGACCTGTAATGAAGATATTGTATCGTGCATCTGTTGCTTTGTCCCAAGCCAGTCCACCCTAAGAAATTAGACTTACATTCTTTGGATGTAGTCAGGGCGATTAGGGTGCATTTGAATGGCATGTTTGTATTTCATAGGTCAAATACCTATTCGTGTAGATCCACTGCTACCATTACATTCATTATTGTCCAAGCGTATAAGGCATTGTGAACCACCACTCCCAGTTACAGTGCATTCTACAAGTTCAGCAAATGCTGGGATTTCCACCTTCAAGCCTCGGTTTCTCAGGCAGCCACTTGGTTGTCAGTTCATACATTCACCAAGTTTTACAAGGTGGATGTGGTAGCATAAGCTGATGCTAGTTTTAGGTGTTGAGTGGTTATTCTGGTTTTACATTTTATTTTTGGCAAACCTGTTGTGGCACTGTTTTGGGATGTCCCAGCAGGTGATGATTTATAGCAGAGCTGTGTCCTTCAATACACAAAAGAAAGAATAAAGATTTTTGTACTTTGCGTAAAATCCTTTTCTGTAGGTGTGCATTTCTTTGTACACAGATGACACCCTGCTGTATCTTGGAGATTGTGATGCCTCTCTCCGAGTAACCCTGAATATAATAGAGCACTTTGGTCTATACTTAGGCATCCATAAGTCCCTGCTGTTCCCTCTGACCACAGATACCTCCCCCTCTGTCACCTTCGCTCCAGTGTGTACAGTTTCCAACTTTAAATACATGGGCGTAGAGATCCATCATAATCTTATAAATGCAGTCAGTAACCTCTCTGTACCCCCTGATCCAATAGATCCTGTTTTGACGTAATTTTCCATCAATTGGAGAGCATAGTTTTTTGTTTATTTGGGCGGGAAGAACGCCTCGGCTATTGACCTCAACCCTATACCTTCCCATTAACTGGGGTTAACTTGCACTCCCAAATTTTTCACTATACTACTGGGCGGCGTTTTTGGTAACTATGCAGTGGTGGTTCTCCCAACCTCGAGATAGCATAGCAGTAATACTAGAGGCAGTCATTCTTGGCTCTTAAGCAGAACTTAGTGATCTAGCTTATAGAGGTCCGTCCTCCAACTCTGCTATCACTATTCCTATGCGGACAACCCTACAAGTATGGAAATAGATGCAGAATTAATACAGGTCACCTACCGTTTATTCCACTTATGTTCCGCTTTGGGGTTATCCCTGCCTCACCTGGCTATGGTACCAGATGTGTCGCTGTGGGTTCGCTATAGTATTAAGCTGCTGAAATATGTTTTATCTTTGGGCTCCTTCTCCTTTTCAATGAACTCAAGCGCAGATTTCATTTACCGAAATTTATGTTTTTCAGGTATTTACAACTGTGGCACAATGTGGCAACTCAATTTCCCTCTACTCCGACGCTGAGTTTTGACCCACTGGAAAGTCTATTGATACAGGAGACCTGACTAGGCCCCTGTTTGCCATCTGTTCCCAGTTGTTCCCGTTAACTTCTCCTAGGATGACTGCACTTTATGAAAAATGGCATGTGGCGCTCCCGTCTCTCTCAGAGGATGAGTGGGAGAACTATCTCTTGACATTTGTGCCTACTATGATTTCTGCTAGGGATCAGTTCCTTAAATAAAAATTTATACACAGGGCTTATTACTCCCTCCAACGCCTAGCTGCAATTTACACTGATAGAACTGCAACCTGTACGCATTACGATTTAGCTGTGGGATCATATGTCCATATGTTCTGGACGTGCCCTAAACTTGATCCCTTTTGGACCAGAGTGGTGAATATTATAAATGCAGTCAGTAACCTCTCTGTAGCCCCTGATTCCCCGATTTTGCTTTTGGGCCTTATAGATCTGGTGGTCACTAGTGAACATTTATATTTCACTCTGTCTACTATGCTAGGAGGGAAATCTTGCTCAAATAGAAGTCCCCTATACCACCCACGGTGTCTGGGTGGAACAAAGCTATTAACCGAGCTCTCCCACTTTACAAACCTACCTATGCGAGTAGGAACTGACTGGCTAAATTTGACAAAATATGGAGTAACTGGATAGACACACAGGGTGTTACTGTGTGATGGCAGGCCTTTTGCTAGGCTCTGTACCTAGCTTGAAACTTTTTTTGCCTCTAATGTTGCTTAGATTTGTAAACTCTGAAACTCTGCTACCATTACTCCTTATTGGTTTCTTCTGTAAACTGATCCCCTAATTGTACTGTAGCTCTATATTTGGTTGTACTATTTTTCATAAAATGTAATAAACACGCTTGATAAAAAAAAAATCCTTTTCTCTGTGTTCATTGGACAGCATAGCACCCGCCTCCTTGGCTTCACTGCTGCTTGTCTATCTAAATATTTTGGGTTTTTTGCACTGTTGTGTCGTTTAACTGAGCCACAATGGATGTAAATCTTCTGATTGGAACATCTGTGCGACAACTTTTTAAAGAGGGAATTTCCCTCACTTCGTAGAGATTTCCTCTCACTTCCTGTTGTAACAGGAAGTAAAAAGAAACCTCAAAAGGATACAGAAAGCAAAAAATAAACGAGAGGGGTTTTAACCTTTACCTACTCTATCTAAAACTAGAAAAAGGTTTGTAGCTAGTCCACTACTAAAGCTCCCAGCAGCTCAGTGCAATTACTCTCAAAGATCAATTCTTGAAATAAGATATTAGAGTATGCAATATTTCCAGTTGGTCACTTGACTCATTGATTTCCATTGTGGGAAGAATCTGTGAAGCCACAAGGTTTTACATCAATTCACATGATCACTTTATGACGTTGTGTGGCAGTAATATGTTTATTGTGTTTTTTATGCATTTACTTGCATTCATTCTGAACTGCACCTTAATGCAGCTTGCTAACAAATGTGCATTGCTGCAAAGAGCCGCAACACATGTACATGCATAGTGATGTACTTCCAGAATTTTTACATGCACCTGTTAGGTGTATTCTGGTTTGGTAGGCAGCCCATTCCGGTTATGATTATACTACATAGTACCAAAGCACATTATACGTGTTGGTGCGATTCAGTGCCATTAGTTTTGATTGGCACCCCAACATACCTTGGCAACATGCAACATTTTGAGATGGGGAACGAGGGACACCTATTAGTAAATGTATGTAGGCATAGGACACGTTCCCTGCCATGCCCTACCTAAAGGAGAATTGTACAAAAAAAAAAGTTAAACCCACAAGTGCTTTATTTTTTCCTTTTACAACTACTATTCCTTTATGCTGGCTTTTGAAGTTTACAAATGCAACCATTCAGAAGCTGCACGAAAGGTTTATCACTGTGAAACACTTTTTGAAAGATAAATAGTGCATTTTATATACAACTATATAGATCAGACAAAAATGAGGAAGAAGGGACAGAAGGACTTTGTTCCAAATCAGGGACAGTCTCTCAATATCAGGGACAGTTGAGAGGAATGCACTGGTGCATTCTAATGTATTAGGCAACCTTTCAAATGAATAGGCTTCCTTAATGCAATGTACATTGACGCATGGCATAACGTGTTAATGCATCCAGAACAGTGTGTAAGGGTCCTAAGAGCACAGGTCCATGGTTGATGCATTCGTTTTGACTTCTTAGGCTGATGAAGACACATCACTAGTGGCAGAGTCACATGCAAGAGCCTTTTGCTTGTCTCTGTGGAATCACTCCCTTACTAACCACTAATGCTTACAAATATCCCTCACTAGTAGCATATAGTGACATACTAATCGCCTGGCTAGCAAAGGAGCAATTCCATAGAGACTTAAAGGAAGTGGTCCCTTAGTGATCGTGACATTGCAAATTTGTCAGGATCTCCTGTATACCATGGCCCTTAGCAGGGCCACCATCAGGGGGGTACCACTGGTACTCCTGTAGGGGGCCTGGGCACACAGGGGGGCCCAGACAGTAGGAGGATTGGTGCAGCGGGGGAGGGCAATTGCAGAACTATACCCTGTGTATCTCTCCCTCCAGCAGCTGAAAGTGGATTTCTCCCCCTCCTGCCGGCTTTCTGCTACTGGAGGGAGAGACAGACCTGACCATATTGAGGGGGTGCCCTGCTGTTCCTGAGTGGCCACTGAGCTCCTTCCTCTGCCTGCAAAGATAACATCAAACTGCACACACACAGTATGATTACCGCCCCCTACCCACATTTCTTCATTTCTTGCTGCTGGGAGATGAGCAGCCCTTGGAGGAGGTAGGGGGCAGTAATCATACTGTGTGTGTGTACACTCTGATACAATCTAACGGTGATCCTGTCTCATGTGCTGCATGAACAAGCGCTGTTCTGACAGGTGGGAGAGCCTGGAGAGCACAACATAGCGCACCTCCTCATGGATCTTTCCTCTCCCCCATTTCTGGAAAGTGTAATGGGGATTTGGAATGGGGGGAATATGTGCTAGTAGGGTTTGGGGGATTTGAGCCAGGAGGGGGAATTGGGAGGGGGGGTAGAGGATTTGTGCTAAGCGGGGGGATTGGTGGGGGATTAGAGTAGGGAGGAAAACACTGTGCTGGGAAAGTTAATTAGGAGAGGGTTGTGTATTTGTGGAGGGATTGGGGGAATTTTTACACTAGGAGGGATTGAAGGGGATTTGTGCTGGGAGGGAGGAATGGGGGGAGGGTTGTGCTAGGAAAGCTTTATTTATTAAATCAGTACAGTTTTATCTTTTAGATTTAGCAAGAATGTTGTAAGTTATGTCATGTTTGTGTCTGCTAATAATGATGTGTGTATTTATAGTGATAATATAGTTTTCATATTTTCGCATTGGGTGGGTCAGGTAGGCTGTACAGGGCCCCAGCATTTCTCGTCCTTAGTGACTAGCTCTGGTAATACTTTGTGTAGATCTCCTAGTGCAGACAGCAGTTTATTTTCCTAAAGCTTTGCTTACATTGCAATTCTCTTATGAATGGGACCCATTTTTATGATATTATTTAATGGAGAATGCAACATGAGTAGAGCTAGACTTGTTTTCTACATTTCTAAGACTTACAAATCCACCAGGCTCCACCTGTAACCAAATTATAACTTTTTAGAAGCCATATGCTTTAAAACATTTTGGCAAGTGGTAGACAATTAACATTCAACTTGCTTGTTAGCTAAAATAGATTTTTAAAACACCTTTATCAACCAGGTCTGGAGGTCAGCATAAAAATGAGGGTGTTGGTTGCCAGGCAAGAACCTGGCATGTATTAAGAGCCTCTAAATGACTGTTTGCCTTTGTCAGTAAATATGTCTGTTAAACACAATGACATATCCTCCCCTTGCATTGTGAATATCATCCTATCACTTGAGGAAATATCAGATGTTTATCTTTTTATGGACTATTATTCACTATTGAAGGACATTATCACATATATGTTGTTTATGCATGAGATTTATTACAGTTTTTAAAGTTGTTTTCTAATAATAATTTCCAAATACTATTACTCACTTTGGATTTGGTATTCTATAAATCACATCACTTATTTGTATTACAATTGTTTATATAGCAATGTTTATTTGTTTTTTGGGAACATGGCAATATTTGCAAAAAATATTTTGTTAGTAGATAAGTCTTAAGCACAATCACCCATCCTTCCTCTGCATTGTGGGTATCAGGCTATTTTGCTTCAAAAAAACCTGACAAAGCCAAGCTTTACTGGCAACTTGAGCATGTGTGAAAATGTACAATAAAAGTATGGGCACTTCTGATGCAACCATATAAAAATATCAATATCTTTAAAAATAAAACTAAAAAGTGAAATGAGAACTAAAACCAAAACAAAAATGTAATATATTGCAGTTTACCAGTCCTATATTGCGATGGCTAAAATCAACCTCCATCCCTTATACTAAATATGTTTTATATTTTTTTAGGCTAAAGACATTTTCAGCAATTGTAGAAAATAACCGTTAAAAAATGCAGAGATATTGTCACTTCCTGTAAGCTAAACTGGAACTGGAAACATAAAACTGTTACCTTTCTTTTATAAACCTCTAACTCCCATCACCCAACATATAAAAAGGGCATAAACAAAGGCAGAAATACAGTATGTAGACTTAGTGGCTACCATAGCTCTCCCCATAGATACAAGAGGGATGAATATATTCATCTGGGGACAGAAGCTATGTTATTTGTGGGATCATCAGGTGAAAATAAAGGGAAAGAATTCTAACAAAAAAAAAGAGAAAACATAAGCAGTTGCCATATCTGAGGACTGCTAGGCTGCAATACATCAAATGATGTTGGGCTTAGATATATTTTAACCACTTGAGCTCCTGAGGATTTACCCCCCTTAATGACCAGGCCTCTTTTTGCTACTCGGCGCTGCACTAATTCAACTGATAATTGCGCGGTCATGCAATGCTGCACCCAAACGAAATTTACGTCCTTTTTTTCACACAAATAGAGCTTTCTTTCAGTGTAATTTGATCACCTGTGTGCTTTTTATTTTTCACGCTATAAACAAAAAAAGGCCAAAAATTTTGAAGAAAAACAATATTTTTTACTTTCAGCTATAAAAAATATATAGTAAACTCAAAGTTGGTTATAAATTTAGGCTAAACTGTATTCTGCTACATGTTTTTGGTAAAAAAAATCACAATAAGTGTATATTGATTGCTTTGTGTGGAAGTTATGGCGTCTACAATCTATGGTATAAATACTGCAATTTACGCCATTTTTCTGCTATACAGCGCTGCGCTAGTTTAATGGACAATTGCGCGGTCATGCAATACGGTACATAAATGAAATTTACATCCTTTTTTTCCCCACAAATTGAGCTTTCTTTCGGTGGTATTTGATCGCCTGTGCTGTTTTTATTTTTTGCACTATAAAAAAAAGGCTGACAATTTTGAGGAAAAAAAAACAATATTTTGGACTTTTTGCTATAAAACATGTCCAGTAAAAAAAAATGCAGAAATCAAATTTAGTCATAAATTTCTGCCAAAATGCATTCTGCGACATGTCTTTGCTAAAAAAAATCCCAATACGTGTAAATTAATTGGTTTACGTGAAAGTTATACCGTTTACAAATGGCGGGAAAGATACTGGAATTTTTAATTTTTATTTATACTGCTGTGTAAGGGGAGTGTTTTACTAGGGGGCGGGGAGGTGTACTGGACGGGGGGGAGGGAGGGGGGAGCTGATCGAGGGAGAGAAACTCTGCAGCTTCTCACAAGCTGTCAGAGAACTGACACAGAACAGGGCTGCTCTGTGTCAGCGATCACCGTCAATCGTGGGAAAACGGCCGGTAAAAACCGTCCGTGACCCGTTGGCTGACACCCGCTGCTGACACCCGCGGGACGCGCGCCCCCTACCTGTTTTGAAGGCAGCCGTTTTAAAACGTGCTTTTGCCTACGAGTGCCGCCCTGCGTTTATATGCGGTGGCTGGGCGGCAAGTGGTTAACTAATTTAAAATATGCTAAAGTGAACAAATGGTTTGTCTTTTTTTAATGCATAAACTGCTTATTCTTGCCTTTCTATCACTCTTCTATCACCAGGTGCAAAAATCTGTATGTCACATGCTCCCCATACTTAGATGTGCAGTATTTACTTTTGAGAGTAAAGGAAAATATGCCCTGTTTGTGGGACCATCACTGAAGTCCTACTCCCATCACCATTCTTTTATTAGCTTTAGTGAGAATAGTGGGTTTTATTTACTAAAGCTGGTTCACTCAGAATTTGGTGCACCTCTGCATGGTAGCCAATTAGCTACTAACCTTAGCTTGTTCAATGAAGCTTTAGCAACAAAGGTGTATGTTTTATTAAGCAGAGATAATTTATCTAATTTCAGTTCTCTGAGATTTGTGTAGAGGGGGGGGGCTGCATGTGATCTTGTGAGATAATTGTGTGATTACAGATCACATGAGTTTAAACAGTGAAACCAAAGTTAAAAAGACCATGTAACAACAAAGACATGAAAATAATCAGCACTGACCACTGGTAATTTTTTACGCACATTTTGGCACATTCTTTAAATGTGTGTGTTTGGCTCCTTTTTATTGTGCATCTTGACATTATTTACAGTATGTGCATTTTGCCACTTTTTAACATGTGTTTTTTAAACATGCATTTTGGCGTGGGTTTTTAATGTGCATTTTGTTGCTTTTCTAAATACACATTTAAGTGCTTTAATGCATATTTTGGCATAGGTTTTTTTTAACATGCATTTTGGTGTGGTTTGTAATGCATATTTTGGCACTTTTCTTAGCATGTATTTTGGCACTTTTTTTAACTGCTTTCCCTTCGGAAGATTTACCTCACTTCCTGACCAGGCCATTTTTTTCTGTTCAGCGCTGTGCTATTTCAACTGGTAATTGCACAGTCATGCAACACTGTACCCAAACAAAATATATGTCCTTTTTTTCCACACAAATAGAGCTTTCTTTTGGTGGGTATATAATCACCACTGAGTTTTTTATTTTTTGTGATATCAATTAAAAAAGGTGGAAAATTAAAAAAAATATATGTATTTTCTACAACAAATATCCAATAAACTCAAAGTCATAACTTTAGGTCAAAATGTATGCTACTACATGTCTTTGGTAAAAAAAATCCCAATACGTGTATATTAATTGGTTTGTGTGAAAGCGTCTACAAGCTATGGTATGTATACTGGAATTTTTCCTTTCTGATTGCCTATCACATCTTGAGATGCTAAAATTCCAGGATAGTACAAACACCCCCCAAATTACCCCTTTTTGGAAAGTAAACACCCCAGGGAATTTGCTGAGAGGCATGTTGAGTCCATGGAAGTTTTTGTTTTTGGCCACAAATTTTTGAAAAATTACACAAAGTTGTGACTTAAATGATATATTGCTCATGTATGCCATGGCTATGTGTGGAATAACACCCCAAAACACATTCTGCTACTTCTCCCGAGTATGGGAATACCACACGTGAGAGAATTTTTGGCACCCTATGCACATACAGGCCCCCAAAATCATGGCAAAATAATTTTGGCATTTTAGGGCCAACATTAGATTAGAAGCTTATGCCACACATCACCCAATCTTCTAACCGCTTGAAGAACAAGCTTTTTCTGACACTTTTTGTTTACAGGAAAAAACATTTTTTTTTGCTAGAAAATTACTTTGAACCCCCAAACATTGTATATGTTTTAAAGCAATGGCTCTAGAGAATACAATGATGGGTGTTGCAAATTGTTATGTCACACAGTATTTGCGCAGCCATTTTTCAAACACAGATCTTTTTTTTGAATCTTAATGCACAAAAACATAATATATTGGCCAATTGTTTAATAAGGTATAAAAGATGATGTTATGCCAAATAAATAGATACAAAACATGTCATGATTTACAATTGCATATGCCTGTGCAATGTCAATAAACTACTTAAATTTATAATATCGACAGGGGACGTTTTAAAAGCCTTTACAGGTCACCACTTCATATTTACACAGCAGGTCTAATGCTAGAATTACTGCCCTTGAACTAACGTTCGTGGTGATACCTCACATGCATCTCACATGCACGGGAAGGGGGGCATGTCGAGGGTAATTTTTTTTTTTTAATTTTTTAATTTTTTTTTATTTTTACACTGTCCCTTTCTTTTTTTGTTTTTTTGTTATCACTTTTATTGTTATCACAGGGAATGTAAATATCCCCTGTGATAGCAAACAGCAATGACAGGTACTCTTTTCTGAGAAATCTGGGGTCTATTAGACTCTAGATCTCTCCTCTGCCCTTAAAGCATTGGTGTGATCAGATGCTTTCCCAAATTAAAAATGTTGCTGGTAATATCCAGCAAAACGGAAATATGAATTGCTCATAGCTTTCAGTTTCTTAGACCATAGAGCTGATCAGAGCCATTCTGGTCTCCGATCAGCTCTATGTTCAGCCGGAAGAACTGCCAGCAGCATTCTCGGATTTTCTGATTCCCGCTGAGCAAGTGGATGACAGGTCTGTGTCTGCTCCACTGTTGCAGAGCGGGCACAGAGTAGCTTGCTGTCCTCAATGGGCGGTCGGATGGAAACGGACCACCTGTCTGTTTCCTCCTGACCCGATCTGATGGACAGAAGGGGAATTGGATCACCATCCATCTCTTTTTTGCGGGTCGGATCGGATTGGATGTTGGCGGGCGTAAACGGACTCATGTCCATTGACACCCACTGCTCCATAGAGGAGAATGGAGGTTCTGATCAGGTCTGCCTGAAAAAAGGGCAGGCGGTCCCGATCGGAATGTCCATGTGAAAAGGGCCTTACAGAGATGGCCAATGAGACCTTCAGATCTCACCTTCATAACAAAATGTTCTCCGCTCCTCACCTCAGCTTCATAAACTGGCACACCTGAGAGATCAGCTGTGATCATCAGGATCTCGGTTTTTCTCATAAACGGGCACCTACACCTGTAAGTCGATTGCGTTCCATGAAAAAGTGCACAAAATTCTGAGTGAACCAGCTTTAGCAAATAAACTCCAGTATCTGTTTTATGTCAGCTGGGTAGTAATATCATGCTGCTTTCTTCACACAACTTAAAAAGATGCTTTAGTTAATACAGCTCCCGCCGTACCTTTGTCCCTTTTAACTGCCGACATCAGTGCTGCAGGTATGATAGACACCAACACTTGGACATTCACAAAATACACACCTGCAACATCATCACAGGCTGCACTTTGTGAATTGTCAAGTATAGACAAGGGAGGGACCACAACACCAGTGCTGGTGTCTTTCATACCTACAATGCTGTTGTGGACAAGGGGACATAAGTACAGTAGAAGCTACATTATCCAGAGCACCCAAAGACATTTTTAAGCTGTGTAAAGAAAGCCAGCATGTTATTACTACATTGCTGGCATATACAGGTACTAGTGGGTCCTATCCTCTCTAAATCTAGTAAAAAGGTGGTTCCTGTAGTTGGAATACAAAGTAAACCTGTTGCTTTGTGCAGTATAGGCATAGCATAGATTTTGTTATAGGGTTCTTATATATGGGTACCTGAGCCTGCACGAAGTAAATCTTGGAGCCCCCCTCATACCACCACCACCACCACTCAGGCCTATAGACATGAATGACTGTGTGCCAGGTTTACAGGCATACTCAAGCAAACACATAGCATACGGGCAAATGTAAATAAATTTGTAGTGTGGTGGTAAATTAACTGCCTTGGGTGTCAAATGTGCTAGTTAGCCTACATTATGTATTCTTTTATTTAAAACTTTCTTCGATCTGTTGATCACCCTACTAAGCTTTAGGTAGAAACTTTTTTAGCAGGGGTTCCCCAAGAACTTTAATATGTTTCAAGGGTTCCAAAAAAGTAGAAAGACTGATGTAAAATCTGGTTAAATCTTGATGGTCAGGGGACAATAAAATAATTGTCACATATGACTCAATTACTTGGTGATCCTACATGAATTAAAGCAATCCAGATAATATTTGCTCAATTTGGCTTCTTAGCCACCTCAATACCACAGGACGTATATATACGGCCTTTGTAGTGAGGTGGTTATACTGGGATAGTGGTTGAGGCTACAACCATGATCCCAGGATCGTTTTTTCAGCGGGCAATTAATTCTTGTAAAAGTGATCTGAGTGGCTATATTGCCACTGAATCACTTTTACAGGCAGCGAAAGAGGGTTTCTTCCTCCTGCCCCCGCTGTCTTTCCCAGGTTCTCCAGTCCCATCATAGGACCAATCTGACCAGTGGCATCTGCTGCACTGAACAGAGAGAGATTTGGAGATCAGAAACTGAAAGCGGCAAGGATTTTGTCACTTTCAGTTTGTGTATTTACAAGCCATTACCAGCTTTGGAGGCCAGAGGAGAATTCTAGGGTCTAATAGACCCCGGATCTCTCAATAAAGAGGATCTGTCATGGCCCATGCTATCACAAGGGATGTTGTTTATACCTTGTGATAGCAATAAAGTTGCTAAAAAAATTAAAGGGACAGTTTTAAAAAATAAATATATATAAAATAAATAAATAAAATACAAGTTTAAATAATTTAATGCACCCCCTTCTCCCCGTGCAAAGGCGAACACGCGTGTAGGTCCTGCATGCATATGTAAACGGCGATCACACCACACATTTGAGGTAGCAATGTGAAAGTCAGAGCAAGAGCAATAATACTAGGGCCAGACCTCCTGTGTAACTCTAAACTGGTAACCTGTAAAGGCTTTTAAACATTGCCTATGGATAATTTCATGTACCGTAGTTTGTAGCCGTTCCACAGGCATATGCAATTTTAGAGGGACATGTTTGGTATCTATCTACTCCAAATAACATTATCTTTTATACTTTACCAAAAAATTGGGCTATATATTGTATTTGTGTTCACTAAAATTCATTAATGTGTATTTTTTACAAAGCATTTGTGTTTGAAAAACAGTTGTGCAAATATCGTGTAACAAGAAAATTGCAATACTTACCATCTTATTCTCCAGGGCCTCTGCTTAAAAATACAGAATGCTTGGGGGTTCTAATTAATTTTCTACCAAAAACATGCTGAATTTTACATGTATGTGAACAATGTCAGAATTGGCATGAGTGTCAAGAGGTTAAATGCAGGCACCCAACATAATGTTTATAGGCAGCTTTTAAGAAATAAAAAGCCTTATTACCTTGATCACCTTCTCCGAGCTGTTCTGCAATCTTTGAATAATCAGAGCCTCCCACAACTCCAATCTTTACTCTTTGCCGGAGCTTCTGTAAAAATATATCCACCTCAGGGTCCACTTTCTGTGAGAAGAATAAAAGGCCCAAAAGTTCTTTTTATTTGCATTACATTGTTTTCATGTGTCTGTGCATAACATGGCTTTTGATTGTTCCAACAGCTGTTATGGTAAAGAGAGTGCAAAAACAAATGTTTTACTGTGGCAGGATCAATGAAGCTAGTAAGTGACACTATTCCTATTGGTAAATGTCAACTCCACCCAAAAGTGACATATCAGATTTGCATGATTGCTGTTAAGCTGTATGCTCACTATGCTTGGGAACTCCATGGTACTATAAAGAACAAGGCAGGGGTGCTCAACCCGTTGAAGAACTAGGGCCACTTAAGTGATCTGGTACTTAAGTGATTTGGTAACCGGTCACAGGCCACAATGAAATGAAATGGTTCAGAATTACATTTTCTTTTATTTTGAATAGCACAATGAACATTTTCCTCATGCAGCCACAGAATGCCGATGGGAGGGAGAGGAGGAGAAGCCGTATTTCAGCAGTTGCAGGAGGAAAATAGAGAGTATCTGTTCCTGTATACAGTGCATCCAGAAAGTATTCACAGCGCTTAACTTTTGCCACATTTTGTTATGTTACAGCCTTATTCCAAAATGGATTAAATTCATTTTTTTCCTCAACATTCTACAAACAATATATATAAGTAAAATTCAGCGCTATTAATATATCATAAATGGTTGTGGTAGTATTAATAAATGGATAATAATAAGACAACAGTCCAGTAAAAGGTGCTCGTTGATTCCCGGTGCAAATAGTAGAAATGCGCACTAACCAGAAGCATATAGATAATACGCATGTGAATAAATATCCTGAAGATTCCCCTCTCCTTTCTGGTCTGATCACGGGAAAAACTGGAAAGAATGAAGATCAAGCGCCCTCGTGTGGTGAAGATGTGGTCCAGCAGGTCAGAGAAATCTTTGCCAAGATGTAGTTCCCCCTCTCAGGAGCTGACACAGGAATCACTCAGGGCTGTAAAGGTTGAAGAAGCTCCTGCTGTGTGCAGTAGTTTTGCACAGAGCACCCTGGATCCTCCTCTTCTCAGGTCCCCCACCTGCGCTCCTGGCCCCTCCCAAGCAGCTGTGGGGGCACCCGACAGTTTTTCCAGTTTTTCCCGTGATCAGACCAGAAAGGAGAGGGGAATCTTCAGGATATTTATTCACATGCGTATTATCTATACGCTTCTGGTTAGTGCTCATTTCTACTATTTGCATCGGGAATCAACGAGCACCTTTTACTGGACTGTTGTCTTATTATTATCCATTTATTATTACTACCACAACCATTTATGATATATTAATAGCGCTGCATTTTACTTATATATATATTTCTTGGGACTTTAATGCATTTTCCTTGAATGTTCAGCTGCTAATTATTGAGAGCGCTCACTGCAGTTTTACATTTTTCTTTATCTATTCTACAAACAATACCCCATAATGATAATGTGAAAGAAGTTCGTTTTGAAATCTTTGCAATTTATTCAAATTAAAAAATGAAAAAAAAACCACATGTACATAAGTATTCACAGCCTTTGCTGAATACTTTGTTGAAGCACCTTTAGCACCAATTACAGCCTCAAGTCGTTTTGAGTATGATGCTACAAGCTTGGCACACCTATTTCTGGGCAATTTCTCCCATTCTTCTTTGCAGTACCTCTCAAGCTCCATCAGGTTGGATAGGGAGCATTTGTGCACAGCCATTTTCAGATGTCTCCAGAGATGTTTAATTGGGTTCAAGTCTGAGCTCTAGCTGGGCCACTCCAGGACATTTACAGAAATGGCCCGTATCCACTTCTTTGTTATGTTGGCAGTGTGCTTAGGGTTGTTGTCCTGTTGAAAGATGAACCGTCGCCCCAGTCTAAGGTCCAGAGTGCGCTGGAACAGGTTTTCATCAAGGATGTCTCTGCACAGCGTTGCATTCATCTTTCCTTCGATCCTGACTAGTCTCCCAGTTCCTGCCACTGAAAAACATCCCCACAGCATGATCCTGCCACCACTACGCTTCACTCTAGGGATGGTATTGGCCAGGTGGTGAGCGGTGCCTGGTTTCCTCCAGACATGACGCTTGGCAGTTAGGCCAAAGAATTCAATCTTTGTTTCATCGGACCAGAGAGTTTTGTTTCTCATGGTCTGATAGTCCCTCAGGTGCCTTTTGGCAAACTCCAGGTGGGCTGCCATTTGCCTTTTTACTGAGGAGTGGCTTTCGCCTGGTCACTCTTCCATACAGGCCGGATTGGTGGAGCGCTGCAAAGATAGTTCTTCTGCTGGAAGGTTCTCCTCTCTCCACAGAGAAATGCTGGAGCTCTTTCAGAGTGACCATCAGGTGCTTGGTTACCTCCCTGGCTAAGGCCCTTCCCCCTCGATCGCTCATTTTGGCCAGGCAGCCCGCTCTAGGAAGATTCCTGGTGGTTCCAAACTTCTTCCATTTACGGATGATGGATGCCACTGTACTCATTGGGACCTTCAATGCTGCAGAAATTTTTCTGTATCCTTTCCCAGATCTGTGCCTTGATACAATCCTGTCTCGGAGGTCTACGGACAATTCCTTGGACTTCATGGCTTGGTTTGTGCACTGACATGCACTGTTAACTGTGGGACCTTATATAGACAGGTTTATGCTTTTCCTAATCATGTCCAATCAACTGAATTTCCCACAAGTGGACTCCAATCAAGTTGTGGAAACATCTCAAGGATGATCAGTGGGAACAGGATGCACCAGAGCTCAATTTTGAGTGTCATGGCAAAGGCTGTGAATACTTGTGTACTTGTACATGTTTTTTTTTAATTTTTAATAAATTGCAAAGATTTCAAAATGAATTTCTTTCATGTTGTCATTATGGGGTATTGTTTGTAGAATGTTGAGGAAAAAAATGAATCTAATCCAGTGTGGTATAAGGCTGTAACATAACAAAATGTGGGAAAAGTTAAGTGCCGTGAATACTTTCTGGATGCACTGTATACTGCCCCTGCCTCCCCTCCTGTCCAAATGTAATACAAAATGTGACTCCTGACACTACACCAGTGTTTGGGGGGTGTGTGTGGTAAAAACACGTCTCAACTATGGGATTTTAACCCCCCCCACCAGACTGCTAATATAATGAGCCTTTACAGTCCTGAGCTCCTATAAGGCTATTTTCACACTGATGAGCTGCAGTTTACCCGCACGGCAGGTGCAGCGCAATGCACTTGTGCCTTTCCTGCGGGTTAGTTGTGCTTTGCCATAGATTTTTATTATATGTTGCAGGTGTGGTTCACTTTCTGAAAGCTCACCAAAACTCCTGCATTCAGAATCTAACCTGTAGGATATAATAGAAGTCTATGGTTCAGTGCAGCTAACTTGCAGGAAGGCCGCAGGTGTGCTGTGTGAAAGCAGCCTAAGAACCCTTTTTTAAAAGTGCTAATATGCCCATTGCAAAACTATGTGATGTTTAATAAACTGACCCTTTTCTGTTCCAGCTTCTGCTGGCATTGATAAACTCCTAGAAAGGTCACAGGTGTAGTTCACTTGGTATCTCTCTGCCTTGTACAGGAGTCAGCGCTACAGAGGTAGCATCAGCTTATGCGGTGCTTGCTTCTTATGCTGCCGGCGCCAGCTCCATGCACTCTGATGCTCTGGGAAGGCGGGTCGGGGAAAGCTCACCAAGTCATTCTCCAATTATCCAAGAGAAAAAAAACTTGTATGCTTTAACTCACCAGAGAAGAGACACCATTTACAAAATCACAAGACCAAACAACACAAGCCAGACACTACACTTGTGAGAGACCAGTGTAGTAGAGGTGTGTTATTTTGCACTTGTGTTTTTGTGAATGATGGTGTTCCTCTGCAGTCATTGTCATTCATAAGAAAACACAGGTGCCAGCTTGATAGTCTCTCACCTTTGAAAAAGCAGTCAAACTAGTGATTTATGTACACATAAGGGAGCAAAGGAGGTGCATGGTTGCAAAAATAGGAGATCTAGCAACCTGCAGAGGGGTAGAGGGTCTGTGTGGGCTCTGTGTGCAATCATGCTCCCTCTCCTCTGAGATGTCACTCAGAACTGCCGTCTCCTTCATCCAGTGTTGTTGGATAGCAGTGGAGGGAGGAGGGGTCAGCTATCCAGCAAAGCGCTCAGGAACCACAGCACAGATTTAAATAGGGACAAGAGCTATGTGCACTGGGGGATTATATAATTGTGGAAATACAGTCATGGCCGAAATTGTTGGCACCCTTGATATTTTTCCTGAAAATCAAGTATTTCACACAAAAAAGGTATTGCATTAACACATGTTTTGCTATACACATGTTTATTCCCTTTGTATGTATTGGAACAAATATAAAACAGAGGCAGAAAAGCAAATATGACATAATGTCACACAAAACCCCAAAAATGGGCTGGACAAAAGTATTGGCACCCTTAACTTAATATTTGGTTGCACACCCTTTGGAAAACATAACTGAAATCAGTCGCTTCCTATAACCATCAATAAGCTTCTGACACCTCTCACCCGGAATTTTGGACCACTCTTCCTTTGCAAACAGCTCCAGGTCTCTCTTATTGGAAGGACACCTTTTCCCAACAGCAATTTTAAGATCTCTCCACAGGTGTTCAATGGGATTTAGATCTGGGCTCATTGCTGGCCACTTCAGAACTCTCCAGCGCTTCTTTGCCATCCATTTCTGAGTGCTTTTTGACGTATGTTTGGGGTCATTGTCCTGCTGGAAGACCCAGGATCTTGGACGCAAACCCAGCTTTCTGACACTGGGCCCTACAGTGCGACCCAAAATCCTTTGGTAATCCTCAGATTTCATGATGCCTTGCACACAGTCAAGGCACCCAGTGCCAGAGGCAGCAAAACAACCCCAAAACATCATTGAACCTCCACCATATTTTACCGTAGGTACTGTGTTTTGTTCTTTGTAGGCCTCATTCCGTTTTCGGTAAACAGTAGAATGATGTGCTTTACCGAAAAGCTCTATCTTGGTCTCATCTGTCCACAAGACGTTTTCCCAGAAGGCTTTTGGCTTACTCAAGTACATTTTGGCAAACTGTAGTCTTGCTTTTTTATGTCTCTGTGTCAGCAGTGGGGTCCTCCTGGGTCTCCTGCCATAGCGTTTCATTTCATTTAAATGTCGACGGATAGTTCGCGCTGACACTGATGCTCCCTGAGCCTGCAGGACAGCTTGAATGTCTTTGGAACATGTTTGGGGCTGCTTATCCACCATCCGGACTATTCTGCGTTGCAATCTTTCATCAATTTTCCTCATCCGTCCACGACCAGGGAGATTAGCTACAGTGCCATGGGTTGCAAACTTCTTGATAATGTTGCGCACTGTGGACAAAGGCAAATCTAGTTCTCTGGAGATGGACTTGTAACCTTGAGATTGTTGATATTTTGCCACAATTTTGGTTCTCAGGTCCTCAGACAGTTCTCGTCTCCTCTTTCTGTTGTCCATGCTTAGTGTGGCACAGACAGACACACAATGCAAAGGTTAAGTGAACGTCTCTCCTTTTTATCTGCTTTCAGGTGTGATTTCTATATTGCCCACACCTGTTACTTGCCCCAGGTGAGTTTACAGGAGCATCACATGCTTGTAACATTCTTATTTATCCGCAGTTGTGAAAGGGTGCCAATACTTTTGTCCAGCCCATTTTTGGAGGTTTGTGTGACATTATGTCGAATTTGCTTTCTTTCCTCCCTTTTTTTGTTTTGTCCCAATACACACAAAGGGAATAAACATGTGTATAGCAAAACATGTGTTAATGCAATACGTTTCGTGAGAAATACATGATTTCCTGGAGAAATATCAAGGGTGCCAACAATTTCGGCCATGACTGTACTTCTTCTTTAACTACATAATACTACCTTCTTACATGAAGTTAAACCTGTAACTCAGAGTAAAATGCTGCAAATGTCAATGTTTCATTGAAATCATATCTCTATGAAAGGGTTGCACTTTTGGCACATAATATGGATAATAGACTCCAGAGATAGAATTGTATATATTGTGTAAACATCTGTTCAAGCTGTGTAACACCAGGTTGTATATTTTACTTTATATCATCCCCTACTACAGCTACATAACTAACCTTGTTTCAAAATACCAACAAAACGTTCTCTTCATTTCTCCCAAGACCTCCTGCTCTCTAGCTCCCTTGCCACTTCCTCCCACACTTGCCTTCAGGACTTTTCCAGAACCACTCCCATCTTTTGGAACTCTCTACCCCAATCTCTATTCAGGAGTGTATTTAGAATTTGTGCTACCTAGGCATTGGCATGTCCACTTATAGCCTCCAGTAGATTCACATGTGACAGGGTGATGAACTCAGGAGAGCAAATGCACAGGTTGCCAATTGTTTCTGAATCTTGTGGGTCAGTCCCTGAGACTTCCTTCTCTTGGGGGCTGTCCTGCATGTCCCTCAGCACCAGTGCAGAGTGGCAGCAGGGTGCCAGGTGCTGGATCAATTTCTGTGTACAACACAAATTTGTATTGTAATTTAATTTTCTTATTATCTTTTACCCAGTTTTATCCCTCACCTTTTTTTATAGGTGCCCATAGCCATTGCATTCCAACATTCTGAGCCAGCTGTTTTCAGTACGATAGAGCATTGTTAGCTTTGCTGCGTTGCTTACAAAGTTGCTTACAAAGTAGTCATGGCCAGAATATTTTTTCTTGTATGACTGTACAAATATACCAGTAGGGAAAGGAAGTCACACATCACAGCAAAACCCTGTGAAGCAGTGTATAACAGCCTCAGCCCGTGCTCCAACGAGGTTACACCCCCCAAAATGTTTCACTCCACCCCAGGAGCTTAATCATGAGAAACAAATATACCGGCTTAACACTTGTGATGTTAAGGATAGGTCTTTAATCCTGAGTTTTTCATTGAGTAAACTCTATTGGGGTGGGAGTTATGCAAAATAGGACAAAGGAAAACAGCAAAAGATGCTTTGAATACTATAAATGCTTTCTATTACCAGTCTCAAAACGTAGGAACTATACCACTGTAGTCCAATTAAATGATCCAGTTGGCGAGGTTGACAAGGTTCTTCAAAATCCACCATCCCCATATTTGCAATATTAACATTAATATCCACAGTTTTCAAAGTTAGGGCTAAGTTATCAAATCTAGAAAACATTTTACTGTTTCTAATGGTATCTCTTCTACAGTATGTGGCGCCATGCTTTACATTTGCAAGAGTAGTGTATCCATGAGCTTTTGGGTGACCTAATTTTTCCAGCATGTTTGCATTGAGTGCTATTCACCTGGACTGCCAGCTCACACTGGCTTAACAAACTTTGCTCAATTCAGGTCATATTTCACATTTTTTTGGCAGGAGCAGTTACAGAAAATACAATATGACTTTGGTGGTTTTCATCTTAATAACAATTATTTAGTTTTAATTAAAAAGAGTTTTAATAAACTGCTATAAGCATCACAAAAATGTTAACTTGCTCTAGTTTGCAGTATTCAGGCAGATCATTAATTTATATGACGAAGCGATTGCAGCTGATGACTTAAAAGAAGGAAGCCAATCATTCTGACTTTTGTGCACGTGTCAATAAATGAGTACCAGCTAACATGCTAATGTTATCCAGTAACAACAAAACTGTTTTTCTCTGCTAGAGTAAAAAAGGCAGTTTTTTTTTCTGCTGGTCCATGGACTGTATTACACAAGGTATCAGCAAGGCTTAAATATTGCCACTCCTGCTGTTTCTGACATGAATGCCCTTACTGGGGATTCAGTTTTGGGAAATTAAAATGTAGGAAGGAACAGTATTACTCAAGACAAATGAATGCATGGGGGAGTTTTCCGTAAAATTGAAGAAGAAAAAAAAAACCAAAACAAAAACTTAAAGCTAAAGTTTAGTGGCATTTCTGGGGAGGGGGATACTTTCCAAACGCATGTACTGCAGGTGGCTGGTAACAGTCTTCCCTTCAGTGAATATTTCATAGTTGCTGCATATTGTCCTGAGTGGCTATCCTCTGGCTCTGTGAGAGTTAACAGCAGCCACTGCTACTGAGAAACGTTAAGCCACCTGCCTGCCCCCATTTGCCCTCTCCACCATTCATATTGCTTGCATTACTGTTCTCATGGATCGTGTTCTGGGAATGGAAGAGGAGCAGAAGAATTACAGGATCTCCAATGCCCATTCACAGAACACAATGCACTGTGGGAAAATAGTAACACAACCTCTCTGAATGGCAGTTAGGGCAGAAAGGGGCAGTAAAGTGGTGCAGTGGCAGCAGTTTCTGCTAACCTTCACAGTGCTGAAAGACAGTCACCAAGGGCAGCATCCAGTGGCTATGAAAGAGGTACTACATGGAAGGTTTTCATGTGAAGCAGCCTTCTGCAGGTAATTGGATACATACCATTATACATACTTAAAGTGTTTGGTGCTATAACCCCCCAAAACACTAAACTTCAGGGTTAATGAACTAGGAAAACTAACATTTTATTTATATTAAATTGTTTTCCTTAAATTTAATATCTTTTTTCCCCACTAAAATAATAATTTAACACATATAATTAGAAAGATGGCAAGACACCTCTGTCTTGGAAGGAGAAATTAGAATGTTGGCTGAGAAAATGTCAAACCATTACAAAGTCTTCACCCCCAGGGAAGTTCTCCAATGCCTGTGTCACCACAAACACATTGCCAATTTCAGCAATGAGAATTTAAAGCAGTTGCGGTCAACTTACTAGATACTTAACCAGCACAAGATGGGTGGTACAGTTACTAGATATAGAAAACTGTCAAGAGACTGTGGGCATACTACAGTAGATAGTCAGAGACTACAGAAATTCTACAGGAGTGATTGAAGAACATCTTACATGAGATAATCATGTTACATGGGGTTGCTTGAAATCACTGTCATTAAAGCCCCTCTACAAATCAGTGTGATCTTTACAGCCCACTAAGTAACTTCTGCTACAGAACAGGGAATTGATATCACAGAAAGAGCAAAGGAGTAGCTTGAAGCTCGTGGACCCAGATGCAATAGTTGACCTGCAGCTTCCACCACATGCCAGGATACTCTCGCCACACGCCAAGATACTCCAAGTGGTAAAGAGTTATTTCAGACCTTTATTTATATATATATAAGATTAAAGGTCTCTGGGGTTTGGCACCCGTTTTTACAGGTAATTAACTAGCAAGGCCTAACTAAATGGTAAGGAAAGTTTTGAAGAATATTATAGAACAAATGTTACTGTAACAATATAAACGTAACCTTAAAAGTGGACAGCATCCGACAGTAGCGGTGGGATAATGTCAGTAGGGCAGTGGACAGTGTGTGGACAGTGTCAGTAGGGTAGTGGACACGGTCAGTAGAGCAGTGAATGGTGTCAATAGGGCTGAGGATGATGTCAGTAGTTTTTTATTTTTGTTATTTTATGATTTTATTTTTTTACAACTTTATTTTTTTACTATGTTTTTAGCAGCCCTGTTGGGGGACTTTAGTGGAATATTGGGGGTCTAAATAGACCCCTGATGTTTCACTTTTGAAACAGAAAAAGGAGATTAAGAACACAGGGGACCCAACCATCAGAGATGAGTAACCTGAACAAAAGAGGAAGGTGGCATACACAGAAAGCAATACCCTCCATTTTTCTCCTGCAGCCGCTGAATGCAGATGGGAGGAAGAGGAGGAAAACCTGGCTTTCAGTGGCTGCAGAAGGAAAATGGAGGGGATTGCTTCCTGTGTATGCCGCCACCATCGCCCTTCCTGTCCAGGGGTAAAACAGAATGGGACAGGAACGCCATACGAGCCCCCTGGAGAAGGGGGCCCGGTCGCAATTGCGACCCCTTTGACCCCTGATGCGACACCAGTGAGAGAGTAGGAAACTGTTATCGTCATTTAGCTAATAGAAGCCAGTCTAATGGATATTTCCCTTCACACCTCAAGACCAGGGGGGCTGCAAGGGAGGGTTACATATTTAGGTTGAAAAAAATACACTAGTCCATCTAGCTCAACCAATAACAAGAGCCTTTTCTTGAGGGAGTCCATTACACATTTTCACAGCTCTTACTGTAAAGAAGCCTTTCCGTATGTGAAGGTTAAATCTCTTTTCCTCCAGAGGTAAAGAGTGCCCCCTTGTCCTCTGTAATGACCTAAAAGTATATAATTCTACAGCAAGTTCACTGTATGCACCACTTATGTATTTATACATGTTGATCATATCCCCCCATTAATCTCCTCTTCACAGGAGAGAATAAATTCAATTCAGTTAATCATTCCCCATAGCTGAGCTCCTTCATACCTCCCTTCAGTTCTCAAATATCATTTTTGTGAACTGGTGCTCGATATATATCATAACTTTGTAATCACAAACTAGTAAAAGGTGTTTAATCACTGTTTGTATGTAATGCCCCAACTAAATGTCAATATAACAAGACAAATATAACCCAGCCTCACTACAATAAACATACTGTACCTTTATAAAGATAACATGATGAATAAAAACAAGATAATAGGTCGGTCAGAGGTTGGGTGTTATGGTAGTCAATATGTCAGATGAGTACTATTAACAACATGTTTTTATGCATCAAGAGAATAATAATAATTAACTCAGATACAGCTGTTTTGATTTTTAGATATCATTAGATGCAGTTCAGATTATTGCTTCCTCTAAATTACAAATGGTCATAGTCTTTGATAAGTAAATTACCTTTGTAAATAGATGTGTTCCTGTTATCAAGAACACCTGTCAATTTTGCTCAGATGTAAACTCAACCAAAATATAAAAAGTAGCAAAGTACGAACTGAACTGAAATCACAAACATAATTTGTTCTGTTCTGTTTAAGTCAGCGGTTCTCAACCTGGGGGTCGCGACCCCTTTGAGGGTCGAACGACCATTTCCCAGGGGTCGCCTAAGACCATCGGAAAACACATATTTCCGATGGTCTTAGGAACCGAGACACCGCTCCTCTGACTCAGTCGATGTGTGGGCGGGATGACACGCTGCCCTGTCACCTGGCCACACCTCCGGGATCCCTCAACAACTCCGCCTCCTCGCCGCTGATTGGCCACCGGAACTGTAGCTCAGGAGAGGCACACAGGCGGCCAATCACCGGCGAGGAGGTGGAGCTTGGAGAGGAGGAGCCGAGCGGCAGCGCGCGTAGATCTAAGAAGATCGAGGGAACTGCCGGAGTAAGTGAAGAGGAGAGCGGCCAGAGAAGGAAGACAGCTGACAGGTAAGTGAGAGAGCGAGCCCAGGCTGGAGCAGGGGTCAGCAAGGTAAGTATCATTGGTGTCAGTGGGAGGAATAGTGCCCCATCATTTGTGTGACTAATACCAACAATGGGGCACTATTTCTCCCACTGACACCAATGATGGGGCACTATTTCCTCCCCCCCCGCACTGACACCAATGATGGGGCACTATTCCTCCCCCCCACTGACACCAACGATGGGGCACTATTCCTCCCCCCCACTGACACCAACGATGGGGCACTATTCCTCCCCCCCACTGACACCAACGATGGGGCACTATTCCTCCCCCCCCACTGACACCAACGATGGGGCACTATTCCTCCCCCCACTGACACCAAGAATGGGGCACTATTCCTCCCCCCACCGACACCAACGATGGGGCACTATTCCCCCCCCTGACCCCAAAGATGGGGCACTATTTCCCCCTCCACCACACTGACATCAATGATGGGGCACTATTCCTCCCACTGACACCAATGATGGGGCACTATTCCTCCCACTGACACCAATGATGGGGCACTATTCCCCCCACTGACACCAATGATGGGGCACTATTCCCCCCACTGACACCAATGATGGGGCACTATTCCCCCCACTGACACCAATGATGGGGCACTATTCCCCCCACTGACACCAATGATGGGGCACAATTCCCCCCACTGACACCAATGATGGGGCACTATTCCCCCCACTGACACCAATGATGGGGCACTATTCCCCCCACTGACACCAATGATGGGGCACTATTCCCCCCACTGACACCAATGATGGGGCACTATTCCCCCCACTGACACCAATGATGGGGCACTATTCCCCCCACTGACACCAATGATGGGGCACTATTCCCCCCACTGACACCAACGATGGGGCACTATTCCCCCCACTGACACCAACGATGGGGCTCTATTCCCCCCACTGACACCAACGATGGGGCTCTATTCCCCCCACTGACACCAACGATGGGGCACTATTCCCCCCACTGACACCAACGATGGGGCACTATTCCCCCCACTGACACCAACGATGGGGCACTATTCCCCCCACTGACACCAACGATGGGGCACTATTCCCCCCACTGACACCAACGATGGGGCACTATTCCCCCCACTGACACCAACGATGGGGCACTATTCCCCCCACTGACACCAACGATGGGGCACTATTCCCCCCACTGACACCAACGATGGGGCACTATTCATCCCACTGACATCAGTGATGGGGCACTACTCCTTCCACTGACACCAATGATGTGGCACTAGTCCTCCCACTGCAAAATTACAGTTATGAAGTAGCAACGAAAATAATTTTATGGTTGGGGGTCACCACAACATGAGGAACTGTATTAAGGGGTCGCGGCATTAGAAAGATTGAGAACCACTGGTTTAAGTCATAGAATGACTCTTTGGCCTTCCTATTGATTATCAGCAAAACTCATCCTAAATTAAAAGGGAAGCAGACATTGTTGGTGGTAACATCTGTCCCTGGAGAGACCTTTGACAATCTGGCAGGGCATAACACATGTCCACCGAACACATGATAATGTCTATTAAGTACAGTTATTTAAAGAAAAACATAAAAAAATTGCTGCTAAATTTGTACTTTCTCTATACAATATCTTCTTGAAAACCAAGGCTGGCAGGGTGAATCTCATGGTATTTTTTATAGCTCCTAAGGTCTCTCAATGTACTGAAAGATAGCCATACAGCTGTCCTAAAAATTCCAGCTGTATGGCTATCATATGCTACAATATTTTGAGTCAAGTGATGGTAATAAAGTAAAATGTAAAAAAAATAAAAAATCTAATGACATAAATTTAAAAGATAAAAAAAAATAAAAAATTAAAGGACACCTGCCACCCACACATGCATGCATACACCTCGTATGTGAACAGTGATCAGGTAACACAGTTTGGGCATCATCATGCATGCTGAAGTGAGATGAATAGTTCTATGGCTATTTATGGTTAATTCTAAGTGGATGAGCTGTAAAGGTTTTTAAAGTGTCAGTTATGGACAATTTAATTATCATAATTTTCAGCTTTTTCATGAACACACACAATTTTTATGGGTTGACATTTATATCTATCTATTCAACACAATTTCATCTTTCTAATTTTACAAAGAAAACTGGAATTATATTGTGTTTGTGTACACTAAAACTAATTTTAGTCAACCTTTTTACTGAAAATATAGGCATGTAAAACAGTTGTGCAGATACTGTGCGACATAAAAATGAATCATCATCATTCATAAAAATGAATCATTAGGTTCTCTCATTTCAGAAAATATATAATGATTGGAATATGGGAAGTGGTAGAGACATAAATATACACACACACCCGCAAAGGTTGAATTAGATGGACTGATGTCTTACCTTACCAACTATGAGAAGATTTATGATTCTAAGTAATGTTCAGGCTCAAAATGTGCATTTTACCAAACGAGGTTAATTTAGTTGCAAATACATACATCTAGGGTAAGTCTTATACATCAAAATACATACAAATATAACTGCTGAGCATTTACAAAACTGGAGTAGGCTTATTTTTTTTAACAAATTTAACATACACTGTATTGCCTAAAATATTGGGACGCCTGTCTTTACATGTGAACTTTAATGGAATCTCGCTCATCCATGTCTTTATAGACCTTGCTTTGTGGACTGGTGTGCAGTCATGTTGGAACAGGAAGGGGCCATCCCCAAACTGTTCCCACAAAGTTCGGAGCATGAAATTGTCCAAAATGTCTTGTATGCTGACGCCTTAAGAGTTCCCTTCACTGGAACTAAGGGGCCAAGCCCAACCCCTGAAAACTAACCTCACACCATAATCCCCCCTCCACCAAACTTTACACTTGGCACAATGCAGTCAGGCAAGTACTATCCTTCTGGCAACCGCCAAATCCAGCCACATCCATTGGATTGCCAGACAGAGAAGCGTGATTCATCACTCCAGAGAACACATCTCCACTGCTCTAGAATCCAGTGGCGGCAAGCTTTACACCACAGCATCAGAAGCTTTGCATTGCACTTGGTGATGTAAGGCTTGAATGCAGCTGCTTGGCCATGAAAACCCACTCCATGAAGTTCTCTACGCATGGTTGTGCTAAACTTAAGGCCACACAAAGTTTGGAGGTCTTTAGCTATTGATTTGCAGACAGGTGGTGAATTCTGCGCACTGTGCGCTTCAGCATGCGCTGACCCTGCTCTGTCATTTTACGTGGCCTACCACTTCATGGCTGAGTTGCTGTTTTTGGGTTGCTTCCACTTTGTTATAATACCACTAACAGTTGACCGTGGAATATTTAGTAGCAAGGAAATTTCATGGATGAACTTATTGCAGAGGTGGCAACCTATCATGGTACCAGGCTTGAATTCACTGAGCTCCTGAGAGTGACCCATTCTTTCACCAATGTTTGTAGAAGCAGTCTGCATGCCTAGGTGCTTGATTTTATAGACCTGTGGCCATGGAGGTGATTGGAACACCTGAATCCAATGATTTGGAGGGCTGTCCTAATACTTTTGGCAATATAGTGTATATAATTAGAAAGATACCGCTGTCTCAGAAGGAGACATTTAGAATGTTGGCTGTAAAAATGTCAAACCATTATAAACCACAAGAAGTGTCCTCAAATGCCTGTGTCATCCCAAAGGAATTGCCAGTTTCAGCAATGAGAATTTAAAACAGCTGCAGTCAACTTACTAGATACTTAACCAGCACAATATGGTTAGTACACTTATTAGATACAGAAAACGGTCAAGAGACTGTGGGCATACTGCAATAGACAGAGACTACAGACATTTTATAGAAGTGATTGAAGAACATCTTACATGAGACAGTCATGTGGCATGGGGATGCTTGAAGTCACTGTCATTAAAGCCCCTTTACAAAATCAGTTGTCCCACATTTGTGATCTCTACAGCCCACTTAAAGTCACTGCTACTACAAAACAGGGGATTGACACTTTTTGTGTCATACCAATACAAACAAAAGAAATAAACATGAGAATGGCTAAACATTTGTGTTTATCTGACAGAAATGCAGGAGTGTCGATATTTTTGGCCATGACTGTAGCACAAATTTTCATTTTTAATGCCAAATCCAATGACCCTCTCTGGGAAAGTCTCAAAGCCTACATCACTGCCCCAACTAATATTGCCAATGTTTTCTAGCTTCCTCCACAATACAGATGACATACCTTACAGTATATCCATTAAAGGCACTCTTTAAAGATGTTTGTTGACACTAAATATTCCAGTAAATTACAATGCTTTCCCATCTGGTCCTCTACACACTCTGGAGTAATCCAGCCGTCCATCCAAGCCTAGAACCTTCATAGACCCTCTCTTCTCTGGTTTCCTGCAGGTAACTTGTATACTGATATTAAACTCCCTAAAATTGATTTATGTTTCTAAAGCATGGGACTACTTAATATGTTTAGCACAGTAGGAGTCTTATGTATGTACAGTATGTGTCCTAATTCTGTGTATGTATATGTGGGTGTGGTATCTATGTTTTTTTTAGGTATTTTTACTTTATTATATTTTGTGTATGGTGTTTCTATATAATAGTTTATTGGACTTTGTTTTTTGTTTTTTTTTAGTTTCAGCTACTGTCACAAGCCCCTATAAGACAGTATACATGGGCGGCGACAGCAGAGGCGTCCCTAGGGTTGGTGTCACCCAGTGCGGTAACACTTGGTGACACCCCCTCTGACAATCCTCGCAGAATGGATCGGATCTGCGGATTGAGCATAATGGATCGCAATCCGATCCATTATGCTCAATCGGCAGATCCGATCCATCCTGCGGGGATCGTCGGCTTGCTTTACAACTTACCTTTTTGTGGAGCGGGTCTGGTGTCACCCCGTGCGGTCGGTGTTCCCCAGTACGGACCGCGACCCCTGCACCTGCCTCAGGACGCCACTGGGCGACAGTCATATTTTATATGACATCAGGACTCTAAATATACCCCTGATATCTTCCTTGTGTGCTGCATATGGAGATCAGGAATACAGTGTGCCCAAGCTACTTTTCCACCAAAGCTAGGCACCACACTGAAATTCAGCACTACAGGGGTCCATTCTTAGTTAAAAGGGGCTCTCTAGCAGTTGTGAGCCTGTTTTAACCCTTTGATTGCCATGGCACACTACATACATCATTGGCCAGGTAGAAGGAGAAATAGTTATGATGAACCTAATAGGTCCTGGGAAGTCAGAGTCAAAACAGATATAAACAAACTGAATAAAATTTAAACATGCAAAAACACTGTGCATCATGGATAATTGGCTTTATTGAAAATAACATTTTTTTTTTCCCTTTTTGTCTTCCTTTATTGCATCTCATTGTTGCTGATCTCCTATAGCCTCTTTGCAGCCATATCTCTTCTACATGCATGCACCTCAGAAAAACAGTGACAGAATGTTGTCACTCTATAGCAGAAAGATGTTTGAAAAAGAACCTCCATGCTGTGATCACCAAGGATTATTTTAAGGAACTGCTGGAGAAAAAATCTGCTGGGTCACAAATAGGTAAATCTGTGGAGCTGTAAGCCATCTCCTGGATCACTGCCTGTTATTTACATTTTACACTTTCAATGAGCACCAGTAGTATAACTTTTGCTTTACTTCCAGCACTCCAACAACAGACTTGTGACTCTCCTACACAGCAACCTCTTCCTGTATGCCCCTCCTTGCCATTCAGAGAACGCTTATTTTGTGCATGGGTTCCTCTGGGCTCCACAGAAAGCTTTGGTTTCCAGGACCCAGAACATATTAAGATCTGAGAAAACAAAAATGTGTAAATGAGAAACCTAAGTGACACATATAAGCCTGGGAACCTGTGCCTCACAATGGGCACAATTCACTAAGTGGTATCTTACTGCATCCGAGTATGCGGTAGGATACCGCACAGCATTTAAAAAAAGAACGTTTGAATTTACTAAAAAATAATACTAAAACACCACGAGTTATTTTATCAAGTCATGCGGTATTTTAGTAGTGAAAAACATTCATTAATGTTTCAGCTGTCAGCGGGATTCCCCACTGACTGAATGTAAAAGAAAGAATTACTGGCAATTAAAAAATAATTTAAAAAACGACGTGGGGTCCCCCCCTCCATCCATACCAAGTCCTTCAGGCCTGGTATGGATTTTGAGGGGAACCCCCATGCAAAATTAAAAAAAAATGGCATAGGGGCCCCCCCTAAAATCCATACCAGACCTGGTACCAGCCGAGCATGCAGCCCGGCAGGTCAGGAAAGGGGGGGGATGAGCGAGCACCTCCCCCTCCTGAACCATACTAGGCCACATGCCCTCAACATGGGGGGTGCTTTGGGGCAGGGGGCTCCCCCCAAAGCACCTTGCCCAAATGTTGATGGGTACAAGGTCCTCTTCCCCACATACCTGGCTAGTGGTTGTGGGAGTCTGCGGGTGGGGGGGCTTATCGGAATCTGGAAGCCTCCTTTAGCAAAAGGGCCCCCAGATCCCGGGCCCCCCTATGTAAATAAGTATGGGGAACGTGGCACCACTACCCATTCACAAAAAAAAACCTGTAGTGTGAAAAAAAAGTCAGGAGACAGGCTTTGACAAGTCCTTTATTAAAAGAAGGTAAATAAAAGAATGTCCCCCAATCTAAATCCAAAGTCAATCACAATGCCCGCTGCCACCGACGACCAGAAAGAAAAGAAAAAAGGCTCCTCTCCCGCCATCTGACTGCTCTGCTGGCTTGACAGTTCTTAAATATGTAAGGGGTGGGGCCACCCGGTGACATCACCCATGTGACATCATCTGCTGGGGCATGCTGGGTGAATGATGTCACACAGGGGTGGGGTCACATGTGAGATGTGACGGGGTGGCCCAGTCCCTTACATATTTAAGAACTGTCAAGCCAGTGGAGCAGTCAAACGGCCAGGAACCAGCGTCGGGAGCTGAGCCTTTTTTTATCCTTTTCTTTTTTAAGGTCGGTGGCGGGCATCATGATCGACTTCGGGAGACATTCTTTTATTTTCCTTCTTTTAATAAAGAACTTGTCAAAGCCTGTCTCCTGTTTTTTTCACACTACAGTTTTTTTTTTTGTGAATGGGTAGCAGTACCATGTACCCCATAATCATTCATAAATCAATCAAATCAAATCAATCATTGCTAAAAGGGGCTTCCAGATTCCAATAAGCCCCACACCCACAGACCCCCACAACCACCGACCAGGGTTGTGGGGAAGAGGCCCCTGTCCCCATCAACATGGGGACAAGGTGCTTTGGGGGGGAACTTCCCTGCCCAAAGCACCTTCATGTTGAGGGCATGTGGCCTGGTATGGTTCAGGAGGGGGGCACTCGCTCGTCCCTTTTCCTGACCTCAAAATCCAAACCAGACCCGAAGGGCTTGGTATGGATGGGGGGGGACCCCGCATTGTTTTTTAAAATTATTTTTTAATTGCCAACAATTTTTTTTTATGTGCAGCTGTCAGTGGGGAACCCTGCTGACAGATGATGACTCACAGGTTGTTAGGTGCTCGGTGGCCACTAATTCCTTGATAATCCATGACAGTACTGACAGCTACAGTACATACCGCATGCCTGGACCACTACTTAATTACCGGATGCATTTAATTATTTATCTTCTTGTGTGATTTGACTTTAAGGTCTTTTTATACGGTATTTACCGAGTGTTTTTGCTATTTTTGGTAAATACCGCATACTAGCAATAGTGAATTGACATTTTCAGTATCGCATGCGATGTGTGGTCATGTGCCTGACTTAACTCATGCGATAAGCTTTAGTGAATTGTACCCAATATCTGGATATCTGAAAAGACTTCAGATTTAAAGTGGTAATAAAACTAAAACAAAAAATGAAAGATATTGCAGCTTACTAATCATTAGATGTGTTGGCTGTATTAGTTTATTTTTAAGTTTTTATTTCCCCTGACTTTATCTGGTGATTGGCCCACTAACACACCTCCTGTATTAGAGTACCCACACTCTGGATGAACAGAGACACTTTTGGACAGCAACATTGTCAGTTTGGGGGAGGGTAACGTTAGATGGACTAAAAGTTTAAAGCCAAACTTCAGCTCACATTTTTTAAGCAGTTGCAGCTACAGTTTTGATCTTTTTGGGATAAAGGTTTTACATAAATAAATAGAAGCTGAACCTTTTAAGCACCCCTGTTTGTATTAAATGGTTTTCTACATGTGCAGCACAGCTTGCTCTGTTGAAAAACAACAGACATCCTAACTAGATCACCAGGTGAACAAAAAGAAAAAGAAAGCCTAAAAAAGTAAGCTAATGCAGCCATTGCATCAAAGAATTGGTAAGCTGCAGTATAATCTGTCAGCTTTCACATTGATCAGTTTTTGTTTTATTTTTACCTTACCAAAAGTGGAAGAAAAATTAATGACCTTTAAACCCTATGGAGCTCTTCACACCAGTCAGTTGCCTTTTTTAAAAGTCCTGCTTGATGCAATTTTGGTGCAGTAAAAAAAATGCAACAAAAACGCACCTCCTCATTGAAATGAATAAAAAAAAAAAAACATCAAAAATGCAGCTGCGGTGGCACATTCTTTTTTACACAGGTGAAAAATGCATCGGAAATGAATATGCGTTTTTACCGTGTTATTGTGATGGAGCAGTGTGAATGTAGCCTAAATGTTTGCTTTTGGGTTTAATACTGCTGTAAGTAGATGTAGGCCCGATTGCTAAAGTTGCATGTCAGCTTTGACATATTCATGTGTATGTAAACCCTAACAATTAGCTAGAGAAGGTGATTGTATCAGATTCAACTGGGCCAATATGGGGCCATGAAAAGCACCAGAATGTCCTTTGCACCTATAAGTTAGGGAAACTAAGGTAACAGCTACAGAGGAGGAAGATAGATCAGAATGTACTGATCTCAAAGTACAATTTGAAAATCTGAAGATCTTCAATTTGAAAACCCGGAGAAAGGTCTGTGTAACCTCAACTTTATATGCAAATATATAATTGAAAGCATTTTTGTGAGTGAAATATTGTGAGTGGATTATGTCCTGGGCAGGGGCAGACTGGCAACTCATGGGGCCCGTTTCCTTGTCCACACTCAAAGCACACCAAAAAAAAGCCTATAAAAAGGTACCAGGGGCATTTCATGGGGCCCCCTACTGACCCTGGGCAGTGCCCGAGAGCTCGAATGGTCAGTCCGCCCCTGGTCCTGGGCCCTCTATCACTGCTGAATGTTATCAGATAGCATTGTTTTCTGCTCTCTGTAAACTACAGAACCCCAGCCCCAAATGTTTTGGAGAGGTGTTCCCTAGTCCTAACATACTTCCTGACTTAGGGTGCCAATGCTACTTCCTTAAGTATAGTGAGTGACCACTGTCACCCTAGGTCAGAAAATTGTGTTAGTGGCAGGATCACTGTGCAAAAATAAATAAATAACCTTGCAGAAAAGAAAACGGAAGCAGCCACCACATTAAAAGGACTGGCAAACTGCAATATATTAAATTATTTTCTTGGGTTTAGATACACTTTAACATCTTTTCAACAATTGTTTTCAGTCTTTTTAAATCTGGGGCTTTTAATAATATAATACTTAGGATGGTGTCATAAAGGTCCTTGTTCCTGCTTTTACTTTTATATGGTGACAACGGTCTTCTGACCATTCCCTTGCGTTGTCACCATTCCGATGCACACTATACGCAGTCGTTATACAATTGCACAGACTTGGTTGTCGCTATCAGGAATCTGGGTCAGAGAAATGATGTGCAGCTGTTGCTGTTGTGAATGCATGTAGACATGAAGTTAATGAAAAGGAAGAAGCTGCAGAAGATCAGCAGTACTAAGATGAAAAAGGATGTAAAAAGGTAAAAATAGGATTTTACGAAAAAGTAATAAAATATATTTATTATGATACACAATGCTTTACAATGTCAGGAAGGGGTAAAGCTGAACTCCAGACCACTTGTTTATGTTCAGGGAACTTGGTAAAGTACTTTTACTACCCTATCCTGCACTGCTAGACAGGTCCCCACAGCCTCTTCTCCCCTATGGTCTGGCAGTCTAGTGTCCTTAGACATCATCAAGACCGATGCTGTGACCATAGCCCTACCTTGAACATGAGGATGCTGAGAACAGTCCACCACTATCCTCTAGACCAGGGGTCTCCAAACTATGGCCCTCCAGGTGTTGAGGAAATGCAAGTCCCATGAGGCCTTGCTAGACTCTTGACAGCCACAGGCAATTCTCCCAGAGGCATGATGGGACTTCAACAGCTGGAGGACCATAGTTTGGAGACCCCTGCTCTAGACATAAACAAGCAGCTAACCATTGTAGTGCAGGCACAGCCCCAGTGCCTGGGAGGGTTTTAAGGTTTCCCGGAGTGCAGCCTTTAAAACTCTGTCAGGTATTTTTTTTTTTTAAATGCCATCTATGTCCTGTTCAGGAGCTACAGGATTTCCCTGCAATTTGTGTTCTGTATCCACAACAGAAAATAAGAGAAAATCCAAAGGGAGGGAAATGCCCTCAAGTATCTCTAATGGAACATTAACCCTTTACTTCCGATACAAAATTGTTTTCAATCTCAAAAACAGTGGTCATAAAGGCCAAATAAAATAAATTAATCTCCCTACATAGACAGAAATAAAAACCTGAGAGGGGTTCGAACCCCTCACCACTCTATCTAAATCCAAAAAGAAAAACAAAACAAAACTCTGGTTGAAAATATTAAAAATTCTTGTTTTATTTAATAATCCCTGGGGATGTGCGAGTAGCCCTACCTCACCAGCTCACCCCTGGCCTTTACTCCCAAAAACACAATATATATACCTTCTTCTGGTAGCTAAGCAATTGATAGCACGGGCCAAAAAAAAACCCTGGTCCCTTTTCAAGCTGTTAAAGACCATTACATGTTAATCAATGAGAAACTGTCAAGCAATCAATGACTCGCAACTAAAATTCCGTAATGCACTACCTTCTTTAAACTCTTCCAGTTTGGGAGCTTTGTAATCTTCTTCGCTTATATAACTTGACCCGAGTCTATGGGGGACATACCCTTACTCCCCTTTTCTTCTTTCTAACTTTCAGTAGTTCTTCCCCTTTATGCAAACCCTGCAAACCACTCCATCTGTATGCTCTGGGGCAAAACTAGTTGTCACTATTGGGTGGCCCTGAGGAAGAGGCAAGTCCTCGAAACGCATTAGCCAGTTGGAAGTCCATAGTTCCCAATGAGGACAGACAGGTAGTGCGGATTGGACAGAGCTCTTCCATTATAATGTGCCTTTGACTGTATTGTCATTTTGTGAGTACAATACCTTCTTATATCTTTTATTAAATACATTTTTTAAGGTAATGCACTGGGCTGGTGCGCCCGGTTTGTTTTCTTTATTCAGTACATTTGGACTCCCCCGGTCTCTTGAGGGCAGCAAGGCGTGCATATTCCAGGACATTGGTGATGTGGTCCTAATTATTACTGAATCCATCCCTAAGCGCAGGAGCATCTCTTCCTTTACTTTTAAGTGGTCCCCTGGGCTGTAATTTTGCAAAAGTGGATATCTCTGTTCTATCCTAAAGCCCATGCAATCTGCCTTGTTGACTATATTTTACCACCTATATCTATTACAGGTGCTTGTATAGTACCGTCAATTTTCGCAGCGCTTTATGTATATATTGTACATTCACATCAGTCCCTAAACCTCAAGGGGAGTACAACCTAAGGTCCCTAACTTACATCCATACAGATTAGGGCCAATTTAGACAGGATCCAATTAACCCACCAGCATGTCTTTGGAGTGTGGGAGGAAACTGGAGTACCCAGAGGAAACCCACACAGGCACAGGGAGAACATGCAAACTTCAAGCAGGTGGTTGCCGTGGCTGGGATTCGAACCAACAACCCTAGTACTGCCAGGCGGAAGTGCTAACCATTTAGCCACTGTGCTGGCCATGTATATTGTATCTTCTGCCTTAAGCCCCTACATGGGTGTTTTGTTGTTATATTTCCTTGAAAGTAAACAAACTTATTGAAATGCAAAAAAAAATATTACATTCTAAATCTGCAAACTTCTATTTTTTGCAGCTATGATTCGACTTCCAGTTAGAGGGTGGCTACGTTCATTCTTCATGGTCGCACTGTATGTTGGAACATAGCCAGCGTCTCTAACTGGAGATGGCCTGGAGACTATGGGATTTGTAGTGGGCATAGAGCAGTGCATAAGACTGACATGTAATGCTCATTCCAAACAAATGAAAGCGAGAGGGAAATGGATAGGACTGGGATCTCACAGAGGACATTACTAAGAGGCAAGATAAATTGATAAGAAACAGTTTCATGAAAAGTAGGTTACAGGGGCATTAAGTAGGGGACGTGTAAAGATTATTTTGGGGAGATACAGGTATCGTTGTCACTTTAAAACCACATGTGCCTTGAAAGCCTGCATTTTCCTTAATTTCAGGAAACAATTACATGATATCACTTTAAGTGCAAACAATACTCTGATACTTCTGCAGACATAAGTAATACGCTTGAATTGAAGTTTATGCATGATGCTTTAACCTTGAATGTAAATATGTATAGTAAACACATATAGGATAATGAAAGAATAAAATGTTCAATGAAACATTACGCAGAGTTTTCACGTACCTTTCTGGCAGGGGTTAACGTTCCATCCACATCAAAAAGACACAGTGCGTCCCTATGCTTTGCGGACTGTGTCTCTGCCATTGCTTCTCCATCTGCAGAGGCTGCTGCCTATGCAATGAATGGAAGAAGGGAGGGTTGGGGGCTGGTTCAGGGGGGAGGGAGGTGTGTTGGCGTCACTGGCCAATTATAGCACTTCCTCATAGTCAGCTGGTAGTGACAAACAAGGCACTAGTCACGTATCATGGTTCTCTTCCTCCAGCATGTTACAATAACACTGAGGCCAATTAGGTTAAAGTTCACTCAGTGGAAAAGACTGTGACCTTACACCTACTGTATTTCACTGGCAAAAAGATCAGTTCAACTGAGCAGACTGATGTGATACTGACAAATACACAAGCCAGGCACTATTTTATTGTAGATTCCAATATAAAATACAAGTACATAACTAAGCATTAAAGATTCGTTTTACTCTAAGATACAGTAATGCAAACATTTTCTGTTTTAACAATTTTCTGCAAGCGTGCGTGTTCACTATATTGAAATGTAAGATAGTCACTGTTGATGAAGAGGTAAGCTGTAAGAACTGGCACACGTTTTTCCTTTCAATAGATTTTTATTGAAAAATTTTGTTTTTAGAAGATACAATTGCAACCACTATCGTTTGTACAAGTAGAATTATGACAAAAGTGGTCATGTATAATAGCAAAACCATAACAAGTGACAAAATAGAAGGTCTGTCAAGAAGTACATTAACCATGTCATAACAATGAATCAGTGTGGAAAACAGAAGAGGATCCATATGCCTATAGCATGGGATCAGGCGCTGGTGAGAGAGATATCAGTGTATAAAATGCATAGAGTATAGAATCAAACAAAGGAGTACATAAGAACAAACTGCAAATCATTCCTGCTAGAGAGCCAATAAAGGAGGGGGGGGGGGGGAGTAAAAGAGCGAGAAGAAACTGAAGGGAGGACGTCAAGAGCGCTCAAACCCAGGTTGTAGGGTCTTTGTAATTATAGCAATGTGAAACTGTCTGTTGATATAGAAGGAAGGACATGTTGGACCCAAGGAGTCCATATTTTAAAGAAGTGTTCCACCCAAAAGGGGAAGTTCCGCTTCAACGATTGGTCCCCCGCTCCCCATTAAGGAGTGGCACCTTTGGGGAGCGAGAGGGTCATCCCGGGTACCCAAATTTGACAGGTACCTGCTCCCACTTCTGCTGCGATCACCTAGGAAATCAGAAATGGAAGTTGTCCTCCTACCCTCCCTCCCTGAAGTATTGTGGGACACGACAGGTCCCAGAAGACGACGGGGCCATTCAGGAAGCACAGCTCTACTCGCGCATGCGCAGTGAGCACCCGGCTGCGAAGCTGCAAGCTGCCACAGCCGGGTGCCCACACTGAAGATGCTGGCACCTGAAATACAAGTCGGCCAGTGAAACGGGCTGCGGGAGGGGCAATGCTGGATCGTGGGACAGGTGAGTGGCTGTTTTTTAAAAGTCAGCAGCTACAGTTGCTGCCTTTTATTTTTTTACAGAGTGAGTGGAACTCCGCTTTAAGAAATTTCTCATGGGTATCCAAAGGAATGCTGGAGAGCTTTTCATTAATGAAAGAAACCTAGGTGGCGGTGAACGTCTGTAAAAGGTATGAACTGTTGTATCCAATCTTTCGCTATGGTTTGTTTTGACGCTAGTAGTACATACTGTAGGTAGCCAGTTTAAATTGGTATTTGATGAGGCCCAGGGGTTTCAGGTGACAAAGGACATGTCACGGGTCCCTTGGGAAGGGACAGGCTAATAATGAATATAGAAGTTTACAGTAACTGTGAATAAAGAATAGATATACGTTTGGGGGAGAAGGGCGTCCAATGACAGATATGTTCGGACAAGGACAGTTGGGTCGTTGGATCTTTATCAGCGAGCACAGAAGTCAACCAATGTTTGATTTGTAGGAATCGGAAAAGTTCAGCATGAGGGGCTTGGTATTTCTCATTTATTTCTGCCCAGGTGTAGATAGAACGACTAGTGAGGAATGGGTTGACACAATGAAATTTGTTGGAAACCCACTAGTGGAAGGCCTGGCATACATCTTTCAACGAAGAAGCAATATACAGATTTTACGCAAACCTTGAAAGCTAATTTGCAACTTACAACCTAAAATCGGACACGTCAAGATATGAAACTATACTGATATCCATAATTTTTCATATCTTGACATGTCAGAATTTACACTTTTATATGATTTGTTTTGCAAACAGGAGAACATGAGTTATAAAACATATTTCTCAAATGTATCTTTTAAAGTACAAAAAAAAAAAAATTTCAGCAATGTTAAAATCTACAACAGCGACCATCTAACATTGCATTTCTTGAGCTTTTGAGAGATTACTCTGCACATATACTGAGGTGCGGGCATTTTAGAACAGTGCTGACAATCACGTACCTGGTGGAGATTTCCTCACGCTGTGGCAGCGTGAGGAAAGTGCTGCAGATAACCTGCAACTATATTTACTTTGTGATCAGCTGTGTCATTGGACACAGCTGATCATGTGGTAAAAGGCCACTGTGATTGCCCTTTTATCTGGTCATGGGATCAGCTGTGTCCATAGGACACAGCGATCACGGAGATCGCCGGGTGCGCATTCTGGGAGGATGTCATATGATGCCCTCCCAGAACTGGACAACCGCGCTGTAGCCGTCATTCAGCTATAGCCTGGTTGTCAAGTGGTTAAATAGGGCTGTTGCCTTGGGTTTGGCCTTAGATGTAGAAGCCTGGAAGTAACAAAAAGGAACTCTTATTGGCATCAGGTGTGGGGGAGGAAGGCCTAGGCCACCAGTGACATTCTTGATCAGGATGTCCAATGCAGCCATGAAGTAACATTGACCCTTGAAGGGCATGTACATAAGTAGCTTTTTACATTCCTACTCCACACACCAACTTTTCAACCAAAGGGTTCTCCTCATGTTCACTGACAGGAGATATTCACTAACCCATCTACTCAGCAGTGTAGGGTAGCTCTAAGAGCTCTACAAATAAGGGATCAGCCTGAATGGAAACTTATGAGTGTAATCTATGCCCCTAATGTTTGATCTCTTCTTTAAACACTGCTGCATCTCCTGTAGGAATCGTCAGCACTTTTTTAAATATTGACAATAAAGGATCAAGGGTTAAGATGAATTAATCTTAATAAAAGGACTTCTAAAATGGCTACTGGGTTACAAAATGTTTGGAAGGTGTAAATAGTTTATCAACAGTTTCCAAGGCTGGAAAAGTTTTTGAATTTCTAGGGTATCTATAGAAAACCAAATTGCTTCTGATGATGTCAATATTTGAGAAAACTAGTAGGGCAGAGACGGAACACATGCCACTACGCATACGTAATCCCGCTGCAGCATCTTGAATTTTGGAATATGAGCCGTTTTTATCATATGAAGTACCTGATTGTCATATTTTCATTGTAAGTGCACTTACAACATTAAATTGGTGTTTTAATCAGGAATACACTATGAGAGCTTGTCTTTTTCATAATACTACTGTATGTCCAACTGAGTATATATGCACAGTGATCTGATACAACGCAGCCGTACCATTGTTTGACATGTGGTTTTGAGGAAAGCTGGTTATCTTGGATTGATATACAAGTGCAGGTTGACCACTCTTACTTGGGGGTAATATGATTCTGGTAATCATCCCTTTGTTGTACACCGAGGTGTTGTGTAGTTCATCATTAAGTCTTGGTGGCGTTCGACATCCACATCTGTCATTTCCCTCATAATCAAAGAACCACTGAATTGACAGTTTTTGGCTTCAATTTGGATTCCTTTATTTTTTCAATTTGTGGTGACACATAAGAGTTTGCTATATTTTGCATTGCACTATTTTATTGCATATACATTTTATTTTAGCGCCACACTATTGTTTTATGAAATTAGGAACAGTGTGATTAGAAATGACAACTAGTTTTATTTTTTTTAAGGTGACATGAACCACATCAAAAAGAGGCAAAATTGTCTCTCTCTATGCCTGTCAACTATAGCAGGTGTACATAAAGATGAAAAAACTGTTAGCAGAAAAATTCCAACTCTATGGAATTAATGGTCATCCATGAACAAACATTCATACAAATTATTTCTTACATAATTTTTTTTATATAAACTAAAACAATACAACATTGCCTGTTTCTTCAGACTGCTTTGTGCTACCTTTACACAGGTTTGCTCATTTCATTTTTTTTTTTAAACAGATAATAGTAGGGAGAACTAAAAATTAACTGATATCTATATAGGCTGTTCAGACCAAAAAACAAAGCACAGTCAAAGAAAAAGTCCCAGCACTATCTTTTTGTAGACCTTTTTTTCTCTAAGAGGTTGTAAAGGCATACTTTATTATTTTAATTGAATAAAAAAATAACAAAAAAACAAAACATGTTAAACTTACCTGCTCTGTGCAATGATATTGCACAGGGCAGCCCCTTACCTCCTCTCTGCAGGCATGCTCCGGAGCAGGGTAAGGCATATCCATAGACACACAGCAAGGCTCAGCCCTACCCCCTGCTCAATTTGATTGAAGAGCAGCAGGAGCCAATGGTTCCCGCTGCTGCCTCTGTGTCCTGAGAATACAGAAAGGGAGTAGTGCTTCTGCAGATGGGCATAGCGCTCAATCGAAAGAGGGGCCAGGTAAGTATTTAAGCAGGGAGCAGACCATGGAAGTTTTTTTAATGCAGAAAATATATTAAGGTTAAAAACCTTATGCCTTTAGAACCACTTTAACTTCAATGCAATCTTTCATACAAACACAAAAAAAAAAAAAAAAGATGACCTGTGTGTTAGTGTATGTAAAAAAGGATGGAAATACATTTGCGTTACAATCTGCATTTCTGCATGTGCATCATGAACCAGCCCTAAATGTGTTGCTATGTGCACATTCCTTACATCCTTTCAATATCCTCTGACCTTGGGGGAGAAGAGTTTACTAAGCCAAGTGGCTTTGTACAACACAAGCTGGAGGTTTAGTTGCTCTCACTGTGAAACCCCCCTCTTCTATGTGAATTGCATGAAGGAGTTAACTTTCCAAAGGACAAAGAAAGCATGCAGGAAGATTAGCATATCTAGGTCAATATGTTTAGTAATGACAGGATTAAAAACAAACATATAACCCTATTGTGGCCAGGAGTCATTGATGCCCATGCCAAATTTAGCAGTGTTTCTACCCATCAGTTTACAATGTTAGCCTATAACTGTCTAATATAACTCGAATTACTTTTTTTAAAGGACATATAGTATTTTATTTGGTTCATTGTTATATAACAGCCCTATTCAGATTACTAGAATAGAAACTAATTCTATTCACTTATTCTTTTTTTAGTCAGTCTCCCTTGCCAATTCTAAGACCTTCTACACTGCAGATTAGCATCACTGATCGAAAGAAGATTTTCCAACATTCCTGATTGAGAGAAGCCAATTGATAGATCTGCTTTTCTCTAGCTGGAATGGCTATAGATGAATTGAAATTCAGCCAGTTCCTGCTGAACCAGCCATATTCTGATCCCTCTTAGACCAGCTTTAGCCTTTCTGGCTGTCCAGGCTGGCTGAAGCTTTGCATTTGCCAATTTTAGGCCTCATGCATATGGGTGTATAAAAATATTCCTATTTACGCTGGATCTTTCTGCCACGAGCTAGCAGAAAAATCAAGCTTAAAAATGCTAGTTTTGATGTGTAGTTATACACGTTTACAGGAGTATGGTGTTTAGAAGCATATGCACAGAATCTCTTTGTTGGCAAGAATATTCATCTATTCTAGTTACTAGAATGCATTAAGGCCATTTTATGTGTAAAAAGTGCAAATATTCTCCTGAAACAAGAGATTGGGGCACTTGTTTTGATGCTGCTACAGATTTAAATGCCTGTATGTGCATAGACACATTAGCTAACACGCAGCTACATTCAGAGGTATAAGAAGAAAAAAAAGCCAGACACCTGAAAGAGGTGTTTTTAACCGCTGTGTACGTGAGGCTTGAATTGAAAAGTTATACATATCTGGTTTATGCTGTCATACGTAATTGTAATAACAAACATATTGAGATATTACAATATATTTTATTACACATTCAAAGTTTATTTAATGGAAAATTACACAGAAAGATTTTAATACAGATGCACAATAGAAAAAAAAAAGTTATACTGTATGTAAAAAACAAAAACTACACCATTAACAGTGTATTCAAATCAATATGTGATTATATTATAAGTGCTTAAAGAAAATCTTTCACCAGAAAAAAAAATAGAGCTAGTTAAACCCACCCCCCCCTCTCCTGCCCACCATGGGGATCCTGTGCACATAGCACCTGTCCCCATCTAAATCCATGCAGGGGTTGCTGAACTGTGGTGTTGGATAGCTAGCCCTGCCCACCCATACAGCTATTTGACCATACAGATCAACAGAGACAGAGTTTTAATTGATAGCCCAGGAGGAGAAGAGGCATGACGGGCAGCACACACAGAGCCCACACCATCTACTTCTAATATGCCACACAGAACATTGCTGTGCTGTCTCCTCATCTCATTTCTACTTTACAAAGAATCTAAATCTGCAGCCTATTACTCGGGGCACAGAGAGTAGAAACTGTCAGCTTATGTTGTGAATGAAGCTGGAGAAGAGGGCTTCTGTTCACAAAAACACAAGCTGACAATAGCACAAACCAAGTACTACACTAGGCTGTCTCAGACAAGTGTAGTAAGGTGGTGTGTGCTGTTATCCACGTGTATTTTTGTGAATGAAAGTGTTTTTCCTCGAGCTGCAATCATTACCACACAAGCCACACAGAGGATGGAGCTACAGACAGCAATGACAGAAAAGAAATTTATTTTGATGTACATCCACTGCTCAGATTTCCAATTTCCTGGGACTTAACAAGCTTTTTTTGGTGATAGACCTGCTTTGGTGCACTGGATTACATTTTGATTTATATTACAGTACAAATATGAGACAAGAAATAATAAATATACATAGTGAGGGAAAAAGTTGTCAATAAATTCATAAGTTTATCATATGGTTAATGTAAGTAGTGGGTATTAACTACCCATTTGTAGTGGGTATTAACTAGTAAGCTACCAAAACCGTTTAAGCAGTCATATATCATGTATTTCATTTCACACACTGGAACAGTCAATATAGGAAAACAGGATGTTATGGAATCCTATAACGAATTAATGTCAGGTACCTAGTTATGCTTTAAAGCCCTACACCAGCCAAATAGTTTTATTCATTTTGGATAGAGTGGGGAAGAGTTAGAGCCTCTGTTAGGTTTTTACTTTCATCTTTGCTCACACTGGGGACACTTTCCTTTCTTCCTGTCAAGACATGAAAAGATGGGACATAATTTCCAAGGGGATACAGACCAAAACAACTTTTTTAGTGGAGTGGGAAATGTTTGACAATGTTACAATTGCTACCCATGCCTTCTAGTCTTGGTGATTACTACACCCCCAATCTATTGTATAGGCATTTCAAGGACAAGAACTGAGGAAAATCTTAATGTCATCACATGCAGCAGTAAAGACCCAACATAAAATTGAACTCCTCCCTGCCCTATTTCTAAAAAAATGAGGCTGGTGTGAAACTTTAAAGGGTTAGTTGACCTAAAATTATTACTTCATTTATAAGAAGTCCCGTGGACCAAATCAAATACTGTCTTATCGGTCTTCTAGTTTTAGGAATTTCAGCAGCAAGATCTTTCATTTCCAATGACCTTGGAATTTGGGTGCCCTGCCCACGTTTGGAGTGTTTCCACTTATCAAATTGTTTGTACATAAGATTATAAAATATATTAACAACTCTACATAGAGAATCAGACACCCTTGCCATGGCCTAAGCAGGTTCACAGACCACCACTGATGTCCCAGGGAGATATGGGAAACTGCAGGTAAAAATTTTACATCATCTACAAAAAAAACTGAAATATCAGTTTTTGGGTGAACTGAACCTTTATCAAAAGATGTCATCTGGTGAATGAAACAATATACTACTAAAAAAGGTTTGGGGCATTAAAGTGCATTTATTTGCGGTTTAATAAATTTAAATTTCCTGAGTATAAAATCACAAACTCTGTAAAAATTATAAATCTCATTTCGACCTGTCTGAGAAAGTTCACAAGTTTCATAACTTCTGCCTCTCAACATTTCATCACAACTTCCAAAATGCGCTAAAGTCTGAAAATAAAATATAAAATCATATGGGCACAGTCAGCAAGACTTACACAATTAGAAAAACTAAACTGAGGTATATTGTGTTGTCACCCTGAAACAATGCAGTATTGTGACAACTTTCTTCAGACTTTAAAGTGCAATATGGTATTACATTTGGCAATGAAGTTTCAGTACAGAAAAAAACATCCAATTTGTTTAAAAAAGGGAAAGAATATCTTGTTAAGAGCAGTAATTTATAGCAGTAATGGTATTTCATTGTTCTGAGGACTTGAAAACTGCATTATTAAATAAATAGGGGCAAATGTGTCTGGTTTTTGCTCTCACCCATCAGACCCCAAGAAGGCTTTCTGTACAGAATAATCTGTATGACCAGTAACAATATATTGACATAGCAATACAGCCTTTAGATAAGAAAAAACAAACAAACCCAAAAAGCCAATAATCAAATACAAATGGCCTCACTTAAATGGCTGATTTACTAAAGCAGGACAAGCACTATTTCTTTCAAGAATCCTATTCCGGGTTTTTTTAAACTACCCTGCACATATTTTGGTATTCAAAGTTAACACAGCTTCACTTTGCTAAGTGAACATTCTCTATACCTTAAAGCACGGGGTGGGCAACTGTGGTCCTCCAGCTGTTGGTGAACTACAAGTCCCATCATGCCTCTGCCTTTGGGAGTCATGCTTGCAACTGTCAATTTTGCAATGCCTCATGGGACTTGTAGTTCTACAACAGCTGGAGGGCCACAGTTGTCCACCCCTGTCTTAAAGGATACTTGTGTTGTGAGAGAATGGAGGTTGTCGTTTCTGACCTCTTTTTCTGAAAATAAAAACTGCAATATCGTCTTGCAGTTGTAATGGCTTCAATACTTCCTAAGTCACTGACCCTGACAAAATGTATATATTGAATTCTGATATCCTTGGTTGGCATGCATGTTCCAGGTTCATGATTCTGATAGTAAATTATTTAACCATAGTGAGTTTATCAATTCTCCAATACTTTTTACTTCCTCTCCTTCTAGACCAATTGTTTTGTACTTCCCCCTCAAACCCCATTTGATGGGCTATCCTTGGCATCAAGCTAACCAGATCCAATGCCATATCTATACAAGGCATATAGAGTCTGTGGGTGAAAACTGAAAGAGACTGCTTTCCCACTCTTCAGCAAACTGTTGCCCTATTCTGTCAGCACTAGGTACACAGACCCTATGCAGGTCAGTACACAATTCCACAAACAAATAGCCACATGTAGATGTAAAGCGTTAATGAAGACCTAGCCATGCTGCACTGGGGGTGGGGAGAGTGAATGACAAATATATATCTGCTATATGCTATACCCATGTATAATATATGTACAATATATTATAAAAAGGAGTAAGTTACTGACAGTTTGCAACTAGATGGACTAGTGTCTTTATTCAACCTTACCAACTATGCAACTATGAGGGGTGGGTGTGTGTTCAGCCACTGGTAGCCTTGCTTCCCCAGGCCAAAGGCTATTGTTGGCTCTACAGAATTCTGGCCCTGGTTACTCTTTAGCTCAAAGTAGCCTAATTATATATTACCAGTAATTGGGGATGTCATATTAAACCCCAAATTAATTTTCAGTTTAAAGTGGTTGTAAAGGCCGAGGTTAAAAAACAAAGAAAAAGGAATTCAGACTTTACGGACAATGAAAGGGAACACAGAAATATTATATATATATATATATATATATATATATATATATATATATATATATATAAATAAATCTTTTATTTAAATACTCATTAAAATAGCTTGAGTATCAAGCTAAGATATATTTAAGAACAAACAACTGCATGACATTTTGTGATTATGACTGAAAAACTCACTCCCTTATGTTATATTTTATGTTTATTTAACCACTTGGTAACCGCGCTATAGCCGAATGACAGCTACAGCGTGGTTAACCAGTTCTGGGAGGGCGTCATATGATGTCCTCCCAGAATGCGCATACCTGGCGATCTCCGTGATCGCTGTGTCCAATGGAAACAGCTGATCATGTGATGAGGTAAACAGCCAATCAAAGCGGCATTTTACCACGTGATCAGCTGTGTATAACGGCACAGCAGATCACAGAGTAAATACAGTTGCCGGTTATCGGCAACACTTTCCTCACGTTGTCACAGCGGGAGGAAAGTACTGCCGATAGCCAGCAGCTTTCAGAGGAGATTAACACTGAACATCAGGGCAGTGATGATCAGTGCCCTGCAGTGCCCCCCAGCAGCGCCTCCCATCAGTGCCACCTTTTAGTGCTGCCAAACAGTGCCTTCAGTCAACGCCCCCCATCAGTGCTGCTTATCAGTGCCTCCTCATCAATGCCCACCAGTGCTACCTCATCAGTGCAGCCTATCAGTGTCCATCAATGTTGCCTATCCATGCCACCTCATCAGTGCCCATCAGTGCTGCCTATCAATGCAGCCTCATCATCACACATCAGTGAAGGAGAAAAATTACCTGTTTGCAAAATTTTATAATAGAAAGAAAGAAAACCTTTTTTCAAATGCTCTTCTTTTATTTATAGCACAAAAAATAAAACACCCAGCAGCTATTAAATACCACCAAAAGAAAGCTCTATTTGTGTGAAAAAAAATTATAAAAATTTCATATGGGTACAATGTTGCTTGACCGCAAAATTGTCATTCAAAATGTGACAATTCTTGATCGTAGGTCTTCTGAGAGCTCTTTTCTGCGAGGCATGGTTCACATCAGACAGTGCTTCTTGAAACCAGTAAACCCAAAACAGGTGTGTGTTTTTTAAGGGCAGGACAGCTGTCAGCAACACATCCAATATCATCACACTGACTGGAGTCAAGGTTGGCTCACTCCTGGCTCCAATTAGCTCTGGGAGAAGTCATTAAGCTAGGGCCTCACATACTTTTTCCTCCCTGCACTGTGAATGTTTACATGTTATCTGCAATTAAACCATGGCAACATCTAAATGTTTGTGTAGTATTATGTTCAGCAGACTGTGTTCTTCTATTGTTGTGACTTAGATGACGTTCAGAGCACATTTTATGCCCAATTCATGCAAAACTCCACGTAATCCCAAGGTTTTCACATACTTTTTCTTGCAACTGTATCTTAGCTTGAAACTCAGGCTATTTTAACGAGCATTTAAATAAAAGATGATATTTTTATATATGATTTATGTGTTCCCTTTCATTGCTAGTAAAGTCCAATTTCCTTTTTCTTTGTTTTGATACACTATACATTACAGTATGGGTGTGGCAATTTGAGTGATATACAGTATATTCTTTGATTGATAAAGCTGAAGGTAACTCTATACGTTAATTGGGGGAGTGTCATGGCAGGAAGTTTGGCTCAGACCAACATTTGTCATGGCTGAAGCGGGGGGGGGGGGGGGGGGCTACATCACCCACAATATAAGGCACAACATAGGACATAATGTTTTTGCCCACTTGATTCAAATATATCATGTTGGCTGAAGTTAATACTGTATCTTACCTCAATCCTGTTTCCCTCTAGAATAATATATACATAGAGTGAAGCACAGGTATCAGATTCTTTATCTAGAAACCTGGTATCCAGTCACAAAGTAAACACACTTGGGGCCATTTTGTGAATACATTACACATTTAGTTTACTATACAGTGATTTTTGCATGCTCACTGTAGATATAGAGCCAAAAGTACTTTCTATTCCTTTAGAGAAAAACAATACAACTGTGACTTGATACTGTGATCTGATGTAAAATGCAATGTTATTAAACCATCCCCACATCAGCATCAGACTTCAAAGGGCCCACGATAAACTACACAGCAATGGGCATATCACGGTGTCAAAAATGCCTGGGTGTGGAGTCTCAAAACCGGTAACGGCTCATGCAGACAGCACCCTGGCTGTCATCATTTTTCCCTCATGACAGAAATGTAAAGAGGAGTAATCATTGATAAGAATTTAAGTGCCACAGGGATCCATCATCTATGCCACAAGTGGTAAACATGGAAAGGAGAAGGGGCAAGATGTGTTTCAATGTCTTGGGCTGACAGTGCCTACAGTATATTCACATAAAACCAATACTCAATGCTTTGACAAAATACATTTGTGTGTTTGGGTCTTTCAAAGTACATAATCCATCTTAAACACCAAATGCCTAGACACATGAAAATCTATATTATAGTCACAGAAGGTAAGAAAGGTTAGTTACTGGAATTAAATCTGCTATTAATAAATAGGCAGTGTTTGGTTTTCCAGTAAGATTGGTGTCACTCTCGCTGTTTCAGTCAGGTTTGCTGCAACCTAGAATTTGTTCATTCTCCAGTAGAGGAAAATGGGAACATACCTTTTGTTGGGCACTTATTAAAGAATAAGTTGCACAAGCAGATAGCAAATACTGAGGCATCAGAGATGTAGATTTTGTAGGAGAGCAGATTATTTTTGTTAGCCTTTTGGATATGTATATACTGAAATCCAAGGAAAGGCAATATCAAATTATTGAAAAGCTTATGGCCAATGAATCAGAGCCAGTAAACAAGATAATAAGATAAAGGTTAACCTGCAGAAAAACAACCTTGGTACAGACAAAAAAAACAGCCTAAAGCACTGTTTTGAAGTACTTTAAATTGCTTAAAGGAGGTGCAAAGTTCAAACACTATGCTTTCAAGAACACCACCGCCCATGACAACCTTTATACTGCATGTGGTATATTGTCACATGTAATATTTACAGCTGTACTGCTTATTTGGACTAGGTCACAAAACCAATATACGCCAGTTAATTCTCTCATAGTTATGACCATTACAAGAATAAGAATATTAGCAGTTTGATCTATTATTTTACAATCTATTGAAGGCATACAGATGATTTTAACACTATAGAAGAGGTAACAAACAGGACATACTAGGGGTTATCCACTTTAAACTACTTCTGGCATGTCCCCCATCCATTAGTTTTAAAGGCACACAATCCTAGAGATCATACAGCAGGTGAAAACTGGTATAGCAGCTTGTCCACTCAGGTACAACGACTCATGGACATGCCCAATAGCAGCAATATCAAAGTCCTGCTGTTGACTTAAGCAGGTGTGCATACCTCTGAGTTACTAAACCGAAGGGTCTCAAGAAGGGGACTTTTTTCAGTTAAAATGAAAACACTTTATGATATAACAGAAAAATCATGAGCCTTCTCAGTACTGTTTCAGGTCCTTGCTAAAAAAAAAAAAAAAAAAAAAAAAAAAGGGTAAATGGAATGAAACAAAAAACACATATGGGTCTATAACAGGTGATAAAAATATTTTAAATTAAAAAGTGGGGTGCTGCCCACGCTGAACCCGATTCCACTTCGTTAACTTGGACCACTTTGCCTGTTAAAATTGTTACCTCCAGGTGGCTGAATTTGAATGGAATCCAAGAAAGGGCGGAGTGCTTGTCCAAAGGGTCTGCAAAAGGAAAAAAATTGTAAGAAACAAAATAAAAACATATCTGAATTCGGAAGACAGAAATCTTAGGACGGCAAATATGCAATATCAATGACATGGTGTAATCATAGCCTAGGATGGAAATGTCACTACAATTCAAAAAGGAGAGGGGAATTTCACTTGATCACATTTACCTATAATCGAGAATGTATGCAATATTATATATATATATATATATATATATATATATATTTCCTTTAAGGCAGGGTTCCCTTTTATTATATAGGGATTTATGACTAATTTGTTGCTTCCCCTAATCATAATTGTTTTAAACACCCACTGTCTCCTTTCCCAGCAGAATCTGAAACAGAGATGCTTCATATTTTGCATGCTGTTGGGGTTTCTCCAGAGGATTGTTCTTCGAAATTTAGTTTTTCCATTCATAATGAATTTCAGTCACCTGTTGTTTCACCTAGATTAATATTATTATTATTACATCGAGTTTATATAGCGCAAAAGGGTGTGCTCAGCGCTGTACAATAGGGGGGACAATACATGGCACAGTACAACAAAAAGAGACAGCGTACGGGGGGTAAGAGGGCCCTACTCTTTCAAGCTTACAATCTAGGAGGGAAGGGGTAGTGGAACAATAGGAAGTGGCTGAGGGGAATGAAGTGGCTGAGGGGGATGAAGTGGTGGGAGGAATGAGGGAGAATGGCCGTTAGGTGAGGGTGGGGTAGGCTTCCCTGAAGAGATGGGTTTTGAGGGAGCGCCTGAATGTGGGGAGGGAAGGCGACCTAGATACCGTTTTATTTCTAATCTGAGATGTACATTCCATTTTAACATTAGAGGATTTCATGTTCCTCCCTCAAATATGGTGTCTGGGCTGGGTTCTCAAACCAAAGACGTTTCCTCTTCAACCCATGCTTACCTCCACAATAATTTTCCAACCTTTGATGGTTTAGTCAAATTCCCTAAGTAGGGACCAAGTAGTGACTAGTGTTGACGCTGAACTTATTGACTGACCAGGTGGCTGTTGCACTGAACTTGATCAGCGGCACGCCACTGGATGCTAGCCAAGTTACATAGTTAATCTGGTTAAAAAAAATAAATAATTAAAAAGACACACTAGTCCATCCAGTTCAACCAACAGAAAAGAAAACAAAAAACACAACAACACACACACACACATAAAACCTTCATATACAGTATTCAATACCCACAGTTGATCCAGAGGAAGGCAAAAAACCCTCAAAGCATGATCTAATTTTCTGCAGTGGGGGAAAAAATGTTTTTCCTGATCCCCCAAGAGGCAATTGGATATTCCCTGGATCAAGTTTACCTATAAATATATTAGTATCCAGTTATATTATCCGTATTTAGGAAAGGATTCAGGCCTTTCTTAAAACAATCTACTGAGCTAGCCAGAACCAGATCTTGAGGGAGTCTATTCCATATTTTCACAGCTAATACTGTGAAGAAGCCTTTCCAAATTTGGATATTAAATCTCTTTTCCTCCAGCCATAAAGAGTGCCCCTTGTCCTCAAGGACCAATCTTACATCCTGCTTCTTGTTTGCTGGCTTTGACAGCCTGGCTGTCGAAACCCAGATTCTGAGACAGAGCCTTTTCAGATCCAGTATTCTCATGTGGAAGTTTTTCCACCAGTGTCTTCTTGGTGGGCCGTGTTCCTTCTTTCCCCCAGCTGGGGGTAGAACATTGGGCCTTCACCAACATCAAAGGTCGGGTGAGATTTCAACATTGCGAGTTTCTTTTCAATGTCCTCTTGCTAATCATTCCATGACTGGTACTTTACATGAGGTCACACATGTTGCTCACAGTGTTAGGCCTTTATGTCAGCCATGGACTTAAATCTTAGTATTGTTGGTATTACAAAGCACCCAGTTTGTACCTAGTCATGACATCACTATCTCCTACAGTAGCCTTTCTTGTTGTAATAATTTAGGTTTACAAGTTATCAGCATGGTCCTGTACGGAGCCCTGTTTGTCTCAAAACCAACCTTGATTTTTCAAAGATCAAAGGATTTCCTTTTTACTCAATGTTATCTCTAAGAAGGACATTGTGTTACCTTCCCTTTGTCCAACACTGGTTCTCCCCAATGAGATCTCTCTTCAAGCCTAGATGAGGTGATGGTCATCAAAGTTTACCTCTCAGTCACCGATTCCTTTAGGCACATGGATTCCCTATTTTTTTTACTGCAAAAAATCCTAAAAAAAAAAAATGTTCTCCAGTTTCCATATTCACTATTTTTCAACTGGTTTTGACAAATTGCTGCATAACCCTATGAGTTGTAAGATAAGTGACTTTTCTCCAGTTTTAAGCCTGCTCCACTAAGACAGTGAGTGCCTCTGGGCTTTTTTGTCATTAAGCCTGTTTCTCTTCTATAGCACTTCTCCAAGTCCTATATCATCAATATAACTTTCTCTCAGTAGATCCTAGTTTGGGTGAAATGTTTCTACAAGAGGCTGGTTTCCTTTTGCCTTTGTATGTTGTTGTTGGGCTGGTTTTATGGTGTTTGTCCTTGTGTGTCTGCCTTTCTCTTTGGATTGCTTTTGGACATTCCTAGCTTGCTTAATCCTCAAGCTCTTTCCCTCAATGGACAAAAGGGAATAATAATAATTTTCACTTACCAGCAAAATTTGTATCTTGGGCGTATGGTCTAGGTCTAGGACATAGGATAGCAAGTCATAGGCCATGGGTTGTATGCCTCTACCTTCAGGAAATTAGACACTTGCTAAAGTTTTGTTGGGAATGCCACCCATGCATCCTTAAAGTGTTACTAAACCCACAACAGTAAAATCAGTCTCAATCACTGGAGGCACTGCTCTGCACTCGGAAGAAGATAGCGGCTGCCGCCGCGGCCTCGAGGCATAAGTGAGTACCTGCGGCCACCCCACCAGCCCATACTCCCATCAGGCCTGCCTTTACTCTCTGCCCACTCCACAGCCGAGCACTGTACAGCTCCTTCGCACAAGTGGCTGGTCTACCTGTGTGGTCCCGGCTTCAGTCTGTTCTGCTGCTCCCCTGCGCTAGCCCCGGCTCCTCGGGCCTCCACAGACTTACAGGCCTGTACACAGACCGCCACAGCTGGTGGGCAAACTGCTTCCTCATGGAGGGAACCAATGACACCCCTGCTGGGACCTAGACACTACAGCAGCCTACCTTCTCATTGATACAGGCTCCCTGCAAAGGCAGGTAAGGACGTCTCCACAGAGGCACCCCTACACCACAGGCTGGTAGCGCTTCACTCGCCTCTCCCATTTGGAGTCCCCTACTCTACCACCATAGTCTGAGCCTGCCCTGACCTACTCCTCCAAACTGGGTTCTTTCTGCCACCTGAACCGTAACGGGCGAATAACCTTACTTGCCACAGAAAATTTCTACCATCTAATCCACAGGGGTTCACTCAGCAAGTCCAAAGCCATGATTCAGCTCTGCTGGACCCTAGCACTAACTGCGGCGGAACAACTCACTACTAAGATCAGTCGTGAAATGAGGGACATAGGATCCCATATCGATGACCTTGAACACAAAATGGACGATGCAATCCTGATGATCGACAACCACCAACAAGATATTAACACTATCAAACTGGATCTTGCTTCTGCCCTCCAGAAACTTGAAGACTTGGAGAACCGTAGCAGGAGGGGCAACTTCAGAATTACAGGCCTACCTGATTCCATAGAGGACTTAAACTCCACAGTTACCGCCTTATTACAGGAGCTCATTCCCAGCATTCCAAGTGAAAGACTGGAATTCAACCAGCTCCATTGGGTCCTAGGCCTGAAAAGACCGGATGGTCCCCCACGCAACTTCATAGTCAAACCCACTTTTTACAAAACTAAGGAGGCAGTCATGAAGTGGCCTGGTTCAAGAAGGAGTTGACTTTTCAATCCCGCAAATATCAAATATTCTCTGATCCAGCTCCACAAATGCTCTAGAGACGCAAAGAGTTGAAACCCTTCGTGCAGATGCTACAAAACCACCGTATCAAATATCGCTGGACCTTTCCATTTAAACTAACATTCTCCTTTCAAGGCCATCCCTCCACTTTCACCACGCTGGAAGAGGCTCAGGAAGTTCTTACTGAGCTGCAGCTCATGCTTTCAACATCCACTGGCTCATAGGAATCCCAATCATCCTCCTGCAAGTCTCCTCGCCTTACTCCACTTTGGGAACCTCATCCTCGAAGACAACGTCCTGCACCTAGGCAGACTAGGTTAACCTCTAGACCCGAAGTTCCAGACGAAGATTGAACTTCTACCATCACTCCACTTTTCATTGCCTTGTTATTTCCTTGGCTAGTCAGCTACTTTCAGACTGCACAAACCTACCACTGATGGGCTCTTAGATGGCCCAGTAGACCTTAAAATATTTGTTTAGGACTATGGTCTTGGACTCCCGCCATTTAACCTAGGAGTTATCGTGCCATGTCCCTCACCCCGTTCTGTTTTTTTTTTTTTCTTCTCATTGGTATTTGCCCACGAGCATGCATACAAATGGGTCTAGATACTCCTGCGCTTCTCTCCTTCACTCCTCCGCCTTTTTTCTCTCCCTCCCTTTCCTTCCTTATGGTCAGGCAATAGTATTGCTACTTTTATTGAACATGTTTTCGGATCATATACTACAATGTGCGCCCAGTCGGCTTCGACAACCCCCTACTATGGCAGTGCACGTGATCACCGCCACTGATTGCTTATGCAAATCCTTCTTTGAGACCCCTGTAGTGGATCCTTTTTCTCGTTCTCTCACTGCACTTCCTCTCTAGCTCTCTTTTTTCTGGACATCAAACAGCCTGAATCCACCATATTCAGGCCGAGTTGGACCTTTACTGCATCTTCACGCTACCTCACCTCCTACCCACCATGATGCCTACCTCCAAGTTTGTCGTGGTGTCCCATAATTTACAGGGATTTAACTCCCCCCGGAAACATAGGTGTGCCTCAGAGGCGTCCCTAGGGTAGGTGTCACCTGGTGCAGTAACATTTGGTGACACCCCCTCCGACGATCCCCGCAGAATGGATTGGATCTGTGGATTGAGCATAATGGATCGGACTCCGATCCATCATGCTCAATCCGCAGATCCGATGAATCCTGTGGGGATCGTTGGCTATCTTTACAACTTGCCTTTTCTTGGAGAGGGTCCGGTGTCACCCCGTATAGGTTGCATGCCGACGAGGATTGTCGGCTTCCTTTACAACTTACCTTTTTGTGTTGTGGGTCCGGTGTCACTCCGTGTGGTCGGTGTCACCTGGTGCGGACCGCACACCCCGCACCTGCCTTGGACGCCACTGGTGTGCCTTCAACTACTACGCCTCACTTCACTATGTTATTGGACAGCAGGAAACCAGATTTTCCATCTCCTCCTCCCCCAAATATCTCTGCAAAAACTACCCCCAGGTGTTCCAGGTGGCCTTTGAGGAAAAACAGGGAGGAGTCCTAGTGGCGGTTCATAAAAATTCTCATATGCTCTCTTGAGATTGCAGACCCTACAGGTCGGTACTTAATACTACAGAGGACAATCCTAGAGGTTAAAGTGACTATAGTTAACTATTACGCAGGCAATGCCCATCAGTCTCGTCTCAATTTTTCTCTCACTTATTGCGGGTAATCGTCTCGCATAAGAAGGGCACCCTGATTATGATGGGGGATAGTAACATGGTATTGAGCAGACACTTAGATTGATCCCCTTCCGTGGCCTCCTATGGGGTCTCCACCGAACCTAACTCACAAACAAAGAGATTCTCTTAACCTTTGTCCGAACATGCTTTGGTGAATGCCTAGAGGAAGTTTAACCCTAGAGGGCGGGATTACTATTACTATTTGGTGCCCCACAATTTCCACACAAGAATAGACCATTTTTTCATTACTCAATCTTTCATCCCAGACGTCCTTAATGTCAGAATCTTGTCTACACCCTTGTCTGATCACTCGCCGTTACTACTCACCTGTAAATCATTGGCCTTTACCCCTCTACACTATTCCAGCCATCTTAACAACTCATTGTTATTTAACGAGGTGGTGGGAGCCATTCGGGACTTCATCTCTAATTACTTTATTGACAATACTGTTTCGGCTTCATTCCACGTGGTTTTGTGGGAAGCTCAAAATCACGCTTCAAGGGAAACTTTTACCACTAGCATCCCTCAAGCAGGAGAGGGAGTCCCGGGTGGCAAATTTATCCTCGTCTCATGCAGTTGGAAACTCAGTTTAAGGAGTCTCACTCTGTCTTTTTAAGCAAACAACTAGAAGCTGCTAGGGTGGAACTAAATCGTCTCCTTGATGATAAGGCTGAAAAACAGCTCAGATGGTCCCAACATAAATGTTATGCCTGTGCTATTAACCCAGGTCCAATGCTGGCCAACCTTCTTAAGGCCCATACCCGAGATTCCAAACCAATCAGGCTACGCTTACCCAATAAAGTTACTACAGCTAACCCCTCCAAAATTATGGACGCCTTCACCTCCGTCATGTCCACGTTATATCAATACCCACAGTCTTTCCACAAAGATTTAGCAGATTACCTTTTTCATGACATCCATCTCCCTGGACTATCCCATTCTATGTCGGATTAAAATGAAGGCTGATATCACCGTCACAGAGGTCCTTACAGCAATCAAACACTTAAGATGCAAAAGACTAACTTTATTAATCATCTATGCACCTGTCCTCCACAGCTGCCCAAATAGTGATGCTCCCGAAACCCGGGAAAGATTTTTTAGAACCCACATAGTTTTAGACTCATCTCCCTGTTGAATGTTCACATTAAAATCCTCGCCAAAATCCCCCAAAGTCATTCATCTTATTAATTTGCTTCAACAAAATAAAAGCCCTGGTATGCTTCTAGGCCTGGATATACACAAGGCATTTGACTCTCTCTCTTGGCATGTTAAAGGCATCAGGGCTGTCTTTAACATGAGGCAAAAGGGGCAGCTGCTGCATGTGCTAGAGCTCACTTCTACCTCTGTCAGGAGTTGTGGGATCAGAGCGGCTGTGACAGGGAGTGAGGCAGAACAGCTCCCTGTGTTCCTCCACCCTCACTGCTGCCTGTCAGACTTGTATAGCACACAGCCGAGACTGTACAGTGTTGGAAAAAGAGCCCATGCACACCTAACAAAGCGGTGTCTGCTGTACCACTCTGAGGCTTCTGTAAACAGGTGAGAGAGAACTGTGGGGGGTAGGGTTGCTTGTGCAGTGGAACAGCTCTGGGGGGAGGTTGTTGGTGTGATGCTGAGGTGTCAGCTGGGGGGGGGGGAGGCTTGGAGGGGTTTTTGAAGAGATGAGAACTATGAGAAGGAGGGTGATGAATTTGTGAAAAGAGGTGAAAGCTGTAAAGGGGGGGGGGGGGGGGGACTAAGTTTGTGAAGAAGCTAGAGCTTCAAAGCGGTGTTTGTGTGGTGGGCAGGGGGCGTGAATTTGTGAACGAAGAGTTGTGTAGGGAGGGGGGCAGGTTGTGTAATCTGCAGATGGCGGGAAGAGTGGAGTTCACAGGCGGTACACAGGTGAGTCGTGGATTTGGCAAATAGGTAAACTGTGGCAAGAAAAGGTGAGCTGTGGATGGGAGGGGGCGCGGCAATTGAGCTGTGGATGCGGGGGTACAGAGGGGAGCTGTGGATAAGGGGTACAGAGGTAAACAAAGAGGTGTGCACAGGTGAACAATAGATTACTTTGCGAAGGGATATGCAAGTACTGTCCCTTGTGCTGATTTTTTCTGTTTCTGTGTGACACAAACATCTCAGCACTGCACAGTACGCATTCCCAAGCCCTGTGCGTTATGCAATACTGAGTACTGTACACTCGGTGCCTCTTTCACCTTGTGAAACATGCAGATTATTTGGCAGTGTTCTATGTCTCACTGCAAGGAATGCCATGGTTGGGGGCAGGAAGTTGGCCAGGGAGGGTGAGTTTCTGCACCTATTCTCTGAGAAAAAAGCCCTGTCTACATGTAATAATCCCAGCTCACCGGCTCTAACCACCATTATCACTAAACGTGTGTGTGTCTGTTTACTAGTATTAATCTACAGGCAGGTTAAAAGGTATTTTACACTTGTGGATTTACTCATGCATGTAGTGATTTTACTCACCTAGGTGTGTAAGAGGGGCTAAGGTTGTTTTTGGAGTTGAGGTGCAGAGCAGAGAACCCAAAATTACCAAGCGGCTCCTTCGGGGGTGGCATTACATCGGCTTTTGCTTTCCAGTGCTCACAATTTGCAATGTGTGGACACGTAACACATGCAGCCTCCATCCTGGGAGTCTACAGCATCCTGCCGAATCAGCATCGGCCCACTGGTAGATGGACAGGGCAAAGGGCCAGTGAGGGCCAGTGAGTGCAGGGTGGCTGCAGCCTGCGTTGGCAGGGCAAAGGGCGGGCAACAAGCTGCACCGGGCTACACCTTAAACTTTGTGTAAGTCTCACTTGTCCTGTATGACTTCTCTATTTCCAGCTGGTCCTTCTACTACAGACAACATGACTAGCCATTTATTCCTGGTAGCCAATTCTCGCGGATGCTGCTCGCATTGGATTCTGTTCCTACCTAACCTTTATAGCTGTGTGTGCTCTGATCTACTCATTGCTATGAGTTTTCTGTCTATTGGTGGGTCCCCTCACATCCCCAGTCCATGGAGTGCAGGCAATGAGGAGATGATGTGCTTTAACCTTCAGCAACCAATCAGTGAGTCATAATCATGTGTTGTAATCTCTATGAATCCAATACGTAAGTGGTACTGATGCACAGTAACCTATAGCAACCAATCCATAAGCAGTAATAATGTGCAGTAACCTCTAGTAACCAACCAGTGAGCTGTAAGGATGTGTAGTAACCTCTAGCAGCCAGTGAGCTTGCACCAATTAGTGAGTGTGGACCAGTTCTTTATGCCTATATTATGAAAAATGTTTTTAGATAAGTCTATGTGTGTGTTTTTGGGATATTGGGGTGGAGGCCAAAATTGTATGGGGGGGAAGTAAATGTTTGCCCAGGGTCCAATCAATGTTAAAGACGGCCCTGATATGCATTCTGTCTTGGAAAAATGGGGATTTCCAATTGCTTTCACATCCTGGCTGAGGGCTCTTTATTGTGGACCCTCTGCCACGGTTTGCTATATTTCTCGACAATCCTCCCCTTTTCCCATTCACAGGTGAACATGCCAGGGATGTCCTCGTTCCCCAATACTCTTTTATCTTGGCTTTGGAGCCTCTACTACATCTCATCAGATCTAATCAGAACACCACAAGGGTTTCAGTTGCCCATCAGTCTTTCAATGTTAGCGCATTCGTGGACTACCTGCTCTTGACTTTGAATCAACAGCGCACTACAGTACCTACCCTTTTCTCCATCCTCAACAGCTTTTCTAACATCTCCGGCTTAATAGTAAACGAGGATAAATCATCGGCCCTCAATGTATCCCTCCCTAAAGCGGAAGTCGACTCACTGAAACTAAAGTAAAACTTCGGTTGGCCCCCTACCCATTTAGAATTTCTACGGATTAACCTTACTAAATCTTACCACACTCTCTATGAAGCCAACTATATCCCAATTTTTTGTTCTCTTAAAACCTCACTCACGTCCTGGTCTCGCCAACCCCTTTTGTGGATTGGTAGAATCAACGAGGTGACCCCTATGGGTCACTTTGTAAGCACTTTCTTGCTAGCTGGTTTCTCCTAGATCACTTTTATGGCTCCCTCCAAAATCTAGGCCCACCACTGTCAGCATCTAATGGCCCACTCATTACGCATATGGGACTCGACTAAATACTCTAGTGGCCTAATTTCTCCTCACTTACCACTTCTCCCCTTCTTAGGCATCCCTTCGTTTCCTCCTGGCCTAGAGTCCCCTAGCACCCTCCATTGTTGGGTTTCCTACAAACCTCCGTGTGTTCACTCATTCGTAACTGGCCGTTCCGTTTACATCTGGTCATATATAAGGCATAAATATCAAGCCCCTCCCACTGAACTCTTTCGATTTTTACAAATAAGACATTGAGTGATCTTGACTCTCACTGAATAAGATCCAACGACTCAATTATCCCTATATGAACATTTATGCCATCGGACGCCCATTTCCCCCAAACTTATTTCCATCCTTTTACTCACAATTGACTAATCTTCGGCACCTAAATAATTACACCCACGTTTCCAGGTGGGAAAAGGACCTCAAAAGCACCAAAGATATGGGCTGTTGGTCACATATATGGACAACTCTGACTTCCTGCTCTATCAATATCCTCACAATGGAATCAGCTTTTAAAAAACTGTTACAAGATGGTACTTGGTCCCGGCCGGCCCATCTAGTGCATCTTCACTATTCTACCCCTGGTACCTGCTTCCGAGGCTGTACTACCCCGGGAGACGTTCTAAATACATGGTGGACATGCCCTATGCTCTCTTGGTTCTGGTCAAAGGTCCTTAAACTCTTACACTCCCTATTAACTTGTCCTTTCCGTAGAGATCCTTGGCATGTCCTTCTCCATCTGAAACCCCCAGGCCTTTCAATACACCAATTCAAGTTGGCTACATATGTATTACTGGTGGCTAAACAAAGGCCTGGAAACAACAATTCATATCTTTTAAGGAAGTCCATTGTCACCTAGACTTTTTCCTGGTAAATGAAAAACTTTCTAGCATCCCTTCAGATACCCATAAGGGATTTCTTAAAACATGGACTCCATTATTATTATCATTATTATACGGTATTTATATAGCGCCTATAGTGTACTCAGTGCTGTACAATATAGTGGGAGTCAGTAAAGTAACAATACAATGCGATACACGAGGGGTTCGAGGGCCCTGCTCCTTGGAGCTTACAATCTAGGAGGGAGGGGAGAGTGGTAGAGGAGGAAATAGCTGTGGGGGATGGAGTGGTGGGAAGAGATATGTTTTCAGGGTGCACCTAAAGGTGAGGAGGGTAGGTGACAGTCTGATGGATTGGGGTAGCGAGTTCCAGAGGATGGGGGAAGCCCTGGAGAAGTCTTGGAGATGGGCATGGGAGGAGGAGACCAGAGAACTGGAGAGTAGGAGGTCTTGTGAGGAGCGCAGAGTGCGTGTTGGGTGGTAGATGGATATCAGGTCAGTGATGTAGTTTGGGGCAGTGTTATGAACAGCTTTGTACGTCAATGTTAATATTTTGAATTTTATGCGTTGGGCAATTGGAAGCCAGTGGAGGGATTGGCAGAGGGGGGAGGCAGATATGGAGCGGTTGGTGAGGTGGATGAGTCTGGCCGCAGAATTCAGGATAGACTGAAGCGGGGATAGCCTGTGTTGGGGTAGGCCGGCAAGGAGGGAGTTGCAGTAGTCAAGTCGTGATATGATAAGGGAGTGGATGAGTTGCTTTGTGGTTTCTGGAGTTAGGAACGTGCATATTTTGGAGATGTTGTGGAGGTGGAGTCTGCATGAATTTGTCAGCAATTGGATCTGGGGCTGGAAAGACAGATTGGAGTCTAGAATGAAACCTAGTACTTTGGCTTGCGGGGTGGGGCTGATGGTGACATTGTTGGTCGTGATGGAGAGGTCGGGGGGGGCACAGGCTGGGGGGAAAACCACGAGCTCGGTTTTAGCAAGGTTTAGTTTGAGGAAGTGGAGTGACATCCAGTCTATGTCGTTCAGAAGGCTAGTGATTCGGGCGGAGACTGAAGGGGTGAGGTGAGGGGTGGAGAGATAGATTTAAGTGTCATAGGCATAGAGATGGTAGTTGAAGCCGTGGGAGTGTATCAGTTGACCAAGGGAGGAGGTGTAGATGGAGAAGAGAAGGGGCCCGAGGACAGAACCTTGGGGGACCCCAACAGAGAGGGGGAGTGAGGGGGAGGTGGTAGTGTTATAGGTAACACTGAAGGAGTGTTGTGATAGATAGGAAGAGAGCCAGGAGAGAGCGGAGTCTCTGAGGCCAAAAGAGTATAGTTTTTTGAGGAGGAGGGGGTGGTCGACCGTGTCGAAAGCTGCAGAGAGGTCAAGGAGTAATAGCACTGAGTAGTGGCCTTTGGCGGTTAGCAGGTCGTTGGTGAGTTTGAGTAGGGTTTCGGTGGAGTGTAGGGGACGGAAGCCAGATTGTAGGGGATCAAGGAGGTTGTTGTCGGTGAGGTGGGAACTTAGGCGATTATAGGCTAAGCGCTCAAGGAGTTTGGATGTAAATGACAGCAGGGAGATGGGTCTAAGGTTGTTTAGGTCGGTGGGATACACAGAGGGTTTTTTAAGTATGGGAGTGATGTGCGCATGCTTCAGAGGGGAGGGGAATGTGCCAATAGAGAGGGAGAGATTGAAGATGTGAGTGAGGGAGCGTAGGATGGAGGAGGAGGGTGATCGTAGGAGTTGTGTGGGGACAGGGTCAAGGGGGCAGGTGGTAGGGCGAGCTTTAGAGAAGATCTTAGTGACCTCGTCAGTGGTAGCAGGGTCGAAGGATTGAGTGTGGGGAGTGTTGGGCGGGGTAGAGGTCTGGACGGTGGCGAGGTCAAGGGAGAGGAGTGTTGAGGGGGTTTTTGTGTGAGGGATGCTAGGTGGGGCGGAAGTCTGAGCAGTGGTGATGTCCCTGCAAATTGCGTCGATCTTGCTTTGGAAGTGGTTAGCAATCTCGTGGGCAGTGAGTGAAGTACTGGGTGGAGGAGGGGGCGGAGAGAGCAGAGAGTTGAAGGTGAAGAAGAGCCGGCGAGAGTTGGAGGAGAGGGTATTGATGAGGGTTACAAAGTAGACTTCATGGATCCAACATGCCCATCCAGCCGTATCAATTGATAATTTCATTTCTCTATAACTCTGGTGGCCCCATAACCCAGACTCAGGCGCCTTAGACGTTCTTCTTTAGATCCTTTCTTGTCTCCTTCTCATCTTTTTTCTTGTCATTTTAGTGGCTTTTCTGCAGTGATGATTCATGATATGTTCCATATTTTTCAGTTCAACTAAATACTTTGTGCATTTCAAATGTCGTTCTCTTTCACTGTTGTCGGCCACTGGGCTATGGGTGTATAGTTCTTGTTAAGCCCTTATGCTGAAGTATTGACTTGATGCGTTTCATGTTTTTGTTATATAGTTACATAGTCTGGCTGAAAAAAGACAAAAAGTCCATCCAGTTCAACCATAGAAGTTATAATCCTATACCCACAGTTGATCCAGAGGAAGGCAAAACCCCCCCCCCCCCAGCAAAGCATGATCCAATGTGCACCTGCTGGGAAAAAAATTCCTTCCTGATCCCCTGAGAGGCAATTGGATATTCCCTGGATCAACTTTACCTATAAATGTTAGTATCCAGTTATTTCCTGTGTATCTAAGAAATAATCCAGGCCTTTTTTGAGGCAATCCACTAAACTGGCCAGAACCAACTCTTGAGGGAGTCTATTTCACATTTTCACAGTTTTCACTGTGAAGAAACCTTTCAGTGTTTGCAGATTAAATTTCGTTTCCTCCAGACGTAAAGAGTGCCCCCTTTTCCTCTGTATTGACCTCAGGGCGAATAGCTCTACACCGAGTCTACTATATGAACCACTGATGTATTTATACATGTTGATCATATCCCCCCTAAATCTCCTCTTCTCAAGAGAGAATAAATTTAGTTCCTCTAATCTTTCCTCATAGTTGAGCTCTCCATGCCTCGTATCAGTTTAGTTGCCCTTCTCTGTACTTTCTCAAGTTCCCCAATGTTCTTTTTGTGAATTGGTGCCCAAAACTGAACTGCATATTCCAGATGATGTGTTACTAATGATTTGTACAGGGGTAATATGAGATCTCTCTCGCTCTCTGGAGTCTATACCTCTTTTAATACAAGAGAGGATCTTGCTCGCTTTAGAAACTGCAGCTCGGCATTGCATGCCATTATTAAGCTTGTGATCTACCAGAACTCCCAGATCCTTCTCCACCATTGATTCCCCCAGTTGTACCCCCCCCCCCAATATGTATGATGCATGCATATTCTTAGCCCCCAAGTGCATAACCTTACATTTATCAACATTAAATCTTATTTGCCACATAGTTGCTGAATTAAACAGTGCATTGAGGTTGGCTTGTAAGTTGAAGACATCCTGTAAGGACGTTAATCCACTGCATAGCTTGGTGTCATCTGCAAAGACTGAAATGGGATTTTTAATCCCAGACCCTATATAAATATATTAAAAAGTAAGGGTCCCAACACTGAACCCTGGGATACACCACTGATGACCCCAGACCATTCAGAGTAGGAATCATTAACCACTACTCTCTGAATACGATCTTTTAGCCAGTTTTCTATCCATTTACATATGGATTTTTCCAAGCCCGTAGACTTTACCTTACAAATTAGCCGTGTGTGGGGAACTGTGTCAAACTCTCTTGCAAAATCGAAGTATACCACGTCCACCGCCACCCCTCTGTCCATGGTTTTGCTCACCCCCTCATAAAAAGAAATCAGATTTGTTTGACAACTTCTATCTTTCATGAATCTATGCTGTCTGTTGCTTAAAATATTTTTTTTCATGCAAGAACTCATCTACGTGGTCTTTTATTAAACTCTCCAGTATCTTCCCAACTATAGAAGTTAAACTAACAGGCCGGTAATTACTTTGTAAAGATTTTGACCCCTTTTTAAATATTGGCACCACATTGGCCTTACGCCAATCCAGTGGTACTATGCCAGTCATTAAAGAGTCTCTAAAAATTAGAAACAATGGCTTTGAAATGACAGAGCTCAATTCTTTAAGGACCCGTGGGTGTATGCCATCCGGTCCAGGTGCTTTATTCACCTTTATACTGTCTAAATATTTTTGGATCATATCAAATGTGAGCCAATGTGGATCATCTGGAGCTGTGTCAAATACCTTGCCCATTATGGACAAGAGCTCCCCCCATGCTCCTTTGTATATACAGAGCTGAAGAAGGTATTAAATAAATTTGCCTTCTCTTTGTCCCCAGTCACCCACTCTAGATTATTTTGTAAAGGCCTACATGCTCGGATCGAACCTTTTTACTAATAATATATTTGAAGAATTTTTTGGGTTTGGTCCTGCCATCTTTTGCAATCTGTCGTTCATTTTCAATTTTTGCGGCCTTTATTTTCTTTTTGCATATTCTGTTATATTCTTTGTAATGTTTAAAGGATGATAGTGTTCCTTCATTTTTATATTGAATAAAAGCTCTTTCCTTATTATCTATAGTCTTTTTAACTTTGGCCATATCTCTCCTTTGACATACAAATTACTTGTCTCTACCTATGAATATATGTTCCAATGTACAACTGCAATGGACGGTTACCGTTCATTGTTACTTCATGGTTTATGTATGTATGATAGCGGTTGCATTTGTACAATTTAAAATTATGATTTTTCAATAAAAATGTATTGGAAGGACAGTCAGAGGAGAATAAAAACTCCTCCTACAAGCTTTAACCAGTGCTCGGCTGGACGGTGATAGAAGTCACAAGACTGCTATATACTGCTGATGAGAAAAGGTATTTAGCAGTTTATATGTACACTTTAAATATTCTTGTACACTCCATGGGACTCCAGTTGGGTAGCAAGCATTAAGGAGAGACAAAGGACAGGGAGCGACTTTACTGAACTCCAAAATATGGAATTTACTCTTAAATCATAATTCACAAAAATATAATCATACAGCACAGGACAGCACGTTATAGACTATGAGATGTCCCTAAGCAATAAACTGAGTGGGCAACAACATGGTAAACAGCTGCAAACTGGCCCACAAAAGGAAGGGTCAACGGTCCCTAATCACATGACAACTTGAAGCACCATTCAGCCAAAGCTTGCATCAGCTGATGCCTGAGCATTCACTTTGAAACTCTTAAAAATATGAACAGAAGACTAAGTGGGGGCCATGCAAACCTACATATCTGGTAGAATAGGCCTCACAATGAAGAAATGAACCCGTTCCTTGAGGGTGTAAGTTTTGGGAATGAGCTTAGTCACCTTGGAATGGTGGAAGAGGAAGCAGGATGCCCCTTTTTGAGGCCTTAAGAGAGGAAGGAAAATGTTGCAGCTCTCCTTGGCTTGTTTTGGAGCAGGACTAGAGATGGGAAGGACTGCAAAAAAAATAAAAGAACTGAAAAGTTGGGGGGAAAAAAATTATTTTTTTCTGTTCTTTTCCAATGACGTTTTTTGGGGGTTTTTTATGGAAAAACTGGGGAAAAAAAGGGGGGTGTGGAATCAGTTTTTTTTTTTTACAATGACAAATAGTATAGCTATGACATTGTATTCAAACTATATAACATGAAGTTTTAAACGTTTGAAAGTTCTCTGCTGAAGACAGGGAAACACTGTACTTCTCAATGCAGTTCAAACAAAAGAAATATGCATTTCTGCTACTAGGAGCACTGCAGGGGAAGGGCTCCAGTTTAGTTTTTTTGTGGGTTCCGTCTTGCACCTTGACAGTTGGGCGATTGCTGGGATTCAGTAGATCAGGGGTCTCCAAACATTCTATAAAAAGGGCCATTTTACTATCTTTCAGATTTTAGGGGGGCCGGACTGTGGCCAGTGGGAGTAGAAAATATTTTGGGATTAGTAGGACTAAAACATCGTCCCATCTTTGGTATTAGGGAGATGAACAGTGCCCCATTGTTGGTGTCAGTGGGAGGAATAGTACCCCAGTGTTAGCATCAATGGGAGGAATAGTGCCCCATCATTGGTGACAGTGGGAGGAATAATGGCCCATATGTTGGTGTCAGTAGGAAGAATAATGGCCCATTGTTGGTGTCAGTGGGGGAAATAGTGCCCCATCATTGGTGTTAGTGGGAGGAATAGTGCCCCATTGTTAGTGATGGTGGGAGGAATAATGGCCCATCGTTAGTGATGGTGGGAGGAATAATGGCCTATCATTGGTGTTGGTGGGAGGAATAATGGCCCATTGTTGGTGTCGGTGGGAGGAATAATGGCTCATTGTTGGTGTCGGTGGGAGGAATAATGGCCCATTGGTGGTATCGGTGGGAGGATATATGGCCCATTGATGGTGTTGGTGGGAAGATATATGGCTCATTGTTGGTGTCGGAGGGAGGAATAATGGCCCATTGTTGGTTTCAGTGTGAGGAATAGTGCCCCATTATTGGTGTCAGTGGGAGGAATAGTCCCCAATGTTGTCGTCAGTGGGAGGAATAATGGTCCATTGTAGGTGACAGTCCCTTTTACTAGAGGAAAGAATAGTGCCCCAAGGGCAGGATAAAGATAAGCATCTGGCCCCAGTTTTGAGAGCTCTGCAGTAGATGACCGTTCCTGTTTGGAAACATTTATACAGTGTGATTTTGCCAAGAGCAAAGCTGCAATTTGCAAATATTATAAGAAGAAATATTATTTTCCAAATGTTACAAGGATGACAAAACACATCTTTTCACACAGAGGTGCACTAAAGACATTAAAAAAATACTTTAAAGAATGAAATGATGAGGGCCATAATGAATGTGCAAGAATTGTTTCCCTCCAGAGTTCAGTCTAGAAACACTTTCTGCTATTTATGCTGATGATTCCTTGATTTTTTTTTTGTTGCTTTTGAGGGAAAGGGGGGTGGTTATCCGTTTTCACGTATAATTGAAATGTCCTTAACGTGTTACTAAAACCATGGTCCTGCATTCACTATATCTATTCTTCCACAGTACACAGAACATGCAAATGCAATTACTTTAGTAAACAAACTACTACATACATTTTCTCATCAGCAGTTAGAGCAGTCTTGTGACTTCTATCAATGTTCAGCAGAGCACTGGTTAAAGCTTGTAGGAGGAGTTTTCATTCTCCCCTGATTGTCCTATGAGGATGCATTACCCCTGATTCTCTGTCTGGAGAGCACTGATTGGCCCTGTGCTGATCACATACATATACTCTCCCAACAAAAAACAAACAAATAAAAAAAAAAAAACACCTCTCTAGCAAAACACCAAACTGAACATGTGCCCCTTGCCCCCAATGCTCTGTTCTATCAGCAGATTGATTGGGGACAGTAGAAGAAAGGGAGGATCAGTGAAGACAGGATCAAACATCCTTTTTACACAATGCGCAGGATTAACCCCTTCATTTCCGCAGCGAGTATAACAAGCATGCTTTCCTGCATATACAGAATGATTTTACTGTTGTGGGGTTAAAAGATTTTTAAAAGCAAGTTTAGTTTATTTGCTGAATAAGCTGTACTTTTATTTCAAGCATAATACTTTTATATACTGTACACTGCATTTCACATTCCCAAAATGACTTTCAATTTGTAAAACTACACCACATGGAATTTTTTTCAAATTTTTCTGAAAGTTTCCAATTTTCCCCATGGCTTTAAAATTTCCAGAAATTTTACATCTCTAAGCAAAACATAGGGAAGAGAAGACAATGTCCTCAGTAAGGTGAAAGGAAGGGAAAACCTTGGGGAGGAAGGAGGGTCTGGGTCCCTTTATTAGATTAGAAAAGTATTTTTGCAAGAAAGTCGTCAACTTGGACACATGGCAGATGGAGGTAATGGCCACCAGAAAGGTCACTTTACCCATAACATTTATCAATGAGATATCCAGAATCTGTTCAAAGCGAAGTTTTTGAAGAACTAAACGTACCAAATTCAAGGAACAAGAGGTATACAGGAGGTTAGAATGGGGGAATAATACATGCAATTCCTTGTATAGAGGTCTTGACAAGTAGGTGTGAAGCAAAAGGTTGGAACAGAACAGAAGAAACAAGGCAGAAGCCTGTTCCTTTAGAGCACTAAGAGCCAGATGCTGTTCCATTCCAGACTGGAGGAAGGTGTAAAATAGAATATTCCATATTCTCAGGGTTGAAGTGCCTGCTTTTGCACCAGTCACAGTAGGCTCTCCAGGTGTGATGGTGGATCCTACAAGAGGTAATTTTTCCTCCTTAAGCAAGGTAGGAATGACAGTCAGCCACACCTCCATCATCTAGGAGCTGGGTTTCAACAGCTATGCCATTAAAGTTAGCGGAACAGAGGGCCCTGTTGCAGGATGTTTTGCAGCGGTTAAGGCTTGTCTGCCAGAAGTCTGTATGTTTATGTACCAAGTTCTCCTGGAACAATTTGGAGAGCTGAGGATCACTCAGATCTGTTCTATCTTGTGGAGCAGTCAAACATACATTAGACTGAACTGGGAGCAAGGAATCATCACGGCATCCACCGTGAAAGCCAAGGGACCCCTTTAATATGGAGGCCACATCTGGTGTTCCCCATTTCTAACAGCATCAGGAAGATCTCAGGAAGAGTGCTTATCAATTTTCTACTCCTGGTCTGTCTATAATAGAAAGAGTTGGAAAGTGGTTCCTAATCAGGCTTGCTTCACACACAATTTCTGGTACCCCCTTGATAGTTTATGTAGACGACAGTTATCGAATTGTCTGAATGTACACTTACTGTGTGTCCATGTAAGAGAGGGGTCCAGTGTAGAAGAGAAAGTATGATGGCTTTCAGAAGGTTAATGGGAAGCATCGACTGAGGCAACCAGGTTCCCTGGATAGCCAGTGTCTTTTAGAACCCATCCCAGCTCTTCAGGCTTGCGTGGGTCATTATGACCTTCCAAGGAGAGAGAAGGAATGATTTCCAGGGACAAAGGACTGAGCAAGAAGACCACTGTGCCAGGGATATTTTTCCCTGGCTAGACAGCAGTACTGGTGATCCAGAGAAGGAATCTGCTTGTCCCACATTATGAGAATGTTGAGCTTTTGCAAAGGTCTTGAGTGGAACTGAGCAAACAGAACAACCTCTAAAGGAGGCTTTCATGAGGACAGACCCCTCAATCAGAAGCAAGCCGAGGGATCTCTGGTTCGCGAAGGAAGAAAATTTTTTTTGCTGAGGCCATGTCCAACATCAGTCCCAAGACCTTCAAGCAATGGGGATGGTCAGCCAATTGTGAAGGCACTGGATTGTCTTTTGGATGTTGCAAGACAGGATTGTGGCTGAAGGTTCTTTCAGCAGAAGGTCATCCAGGTATGTGGTATAAAAGGTCAAAGAGAACACCAAATAAAAAATCCTTAGGAGTCCAAAGTCTTTTTTGTTCAGCTGGTCAAAACAAGCAGGTCAAAAGGAAACCCAATGCATTTTGGGGGCAACATATTCCTTACATTTTCAACAAATTCCTGGACTCCACAAATCCCTGGATTTCTCAACTCGGGTGAATGTCCTCTCCTGGGGAACCCCCGTCTTTGTGATAATATGCTGAATACAGGACAGTTGGGCTAAAGAAATGACTTTGTCCACATTTTGACAACCTGTGAAAATCTATGTTCACAAACCCTCTAGCACTACCTTTCAGACTTTTGATCCAGTTATTCAGTTACAATATTGACAAATGATGAGAGAAATCCCCTTCATCTGAAAGTGATGATAAATCTTGTGGACTTAAGATGAAAATTGGGGACACACAGATACGTGTTAGGGATAGGTAATTTAGGCCCAATGCCCCTATTCAGCTATGGAACTGTAAATAGGTTTGAGTAAAACCCTTCAAGCCTTTCTTCTGCATGAACTGATTACCATTCCTTGTGCCTGATATCAACGCAGGGCAGTTCACAAATATGCCTGCCTTTGAGATATAGCTGAAAGATTGGAAGGTAGGAAATAAGGAGAGGGCAGGCATAGAAAGTCTATTCTGAAGTTTCTGGAAATTACAGAAAGAAATCAGAGGTCTGGGACATCCTTAATCCAGACTGGTGAAATGGCCAATAGACACGTCCCCCCCTCCGGAGAGTGAGGGCGCCCCTTCATTGCGAGGAGGGCTTCTGGGTAAGCTTGGAGGGTTTTGCCACTCAGGGCTTGTGAAAAAAGGGTAAACCCACCCTTTAAATTTGGGGTGGATGCCAGGGTGGAACAAAAAGGCTGCAGCGATAGTAGGCTTAGACTGTTTTTTTTGTGGAGTAAAACTACTTTCCTCCGAAGAACTTCCTTGGTAAAATGTATCCAGGTATTTATCAAACAGGCATTCCCCATTGACAGGCATATATGAAAGATGCCTCTTGGAAGCAGGCTAAGCAATTCAAGCCTTTAACCAGGCAATTCTGTGCATATGCACAAGGAGCAGTATCATCCCAGAGACCTGGTGAATTATATTCACTAAGGAATTAACACAAAATAACAGTGTTGAGGGCATAATCTGCAATTGTCCAGCATAACAGGGCCCTCAAAAACAGGATTCTTTCATTTGCCCAGTCCAGTCAGCAACAGTCTGAAAAATGGACATTTTAGCAATGGCCAAATGCAAGGCAGGACCAGCAACAGCAAAAGCTGCCCCTAAAATAGGATTCCACAGATTGCCTAAATGAGGAAATATCCTCAACAGGAACAGCGAGGTGCTTCCTGGGGACAGAAATGGCAGGATTCACTACTGGATCAATTTTTCATGAATTACTTTACTATTTAAAAAATGTTTGTAAGTACCAGTAAGTTATTACTCAATAAAGGTTTTGTGAAGGTATCAAACAAAATATAGAAGATTTATCTGAAAGGACATTTCTCTGCAATAGGATTATATCTTTTTTGCAGTTGAGTGCTGGCTGTATGGATTTTGTTGAACTCTGAGAGATGCCTGGACATTCTTCCTTCATTTATCTAGTGCCTCAAGCATGACAGTGCAGGAGCTGTTAATTATGAGGTTTAGAGATGGCAGGTTTAACTTTGCACCATTTTTTTAAAGAAAGCAGACCCCCTTGGCAAATAGTTTGGAAATTTAAGTTATTGCCAAGGTAACAGAAATTAAATACAAACTAAGAAAGTAATTCCTTGTCATCTAACCATAGTTATTATGAAGCATCAAATAACCAGATATACATATTAGGGTCTGCCTTCATATACTAGGACAAAGAAAACACTTACGTGGACAGGACCTCGGACGGCAGTTCTGTTATATACGAAGGGATTTTCCTCCCGGTTAAGAACTGAGCAACTTCATTAGAGAAGGTATTACAATTGTGATCAAACAAGTTGTAGGACTCCCCACTGTGGTGAAAGAAAGAAGAAACACATGAAATATGACCTATGTCTGGAAGACACCAAAACAAATTTTACTAAAAACAACAAGACAATGAATGCATGTTTATTAAAACATACATTTTTTTTTTTAGCATTACCATTGATTTATATTGGGGAAGGGGGTGTGGAGAGGAACAAGTTCTGATACTAACAAATGCCTGTTTACACAGGCTCAGAATGTTTTTGCTTCAACTACTTAAAAGTGTTACTAAACCCATAACCCTGCATTCACTCTATCCAGTCTTTCACAGTGAACAGAACATGGAAATGCAATTATTTTAGTAAATATAAATTGCTAAATACCTTTTCTCATCAGCAGTATATAGCTGTCCAGCCAAGCACTGGTTAATCTTGTAGGAGGAGTTTTCATTCTCCTCTGACTGTCTCATGAGACTACATAACCCCTGCCCCTGGACAGAGCTGATCACATGCACCATTCCAAAAAAAACAAAACAAAACAAAAAAACAAACAAACCACACCTCTCTAGCAATACACACCAAACAAAACATGCACAGATCTGTCACTATGGCTCTAACTATGGCACATGGATTGGGGACAGCAAAAGGGGAGAATTAGAGAAGTCAGGATCAAACAGCCTTTTTACACAATGCAGAGGATTAACCCCTTATGTTCCACAGTGAGTATAAAGACCATGCTTTACTGCATATACAGACTGATTTAACTGATGTGCATTTAGTAACACTTTAAGACCTAGTGTTATAGTTTGTCCCAAACCCTGTCACTATCATTTATGCTGGACATCTTGGTATGCAGGAAATGCGTAGAAAAACTTGAACACGTGCAAATAAAAACAGGAAATTACAGTATATATTGAATACTATCACTGCATGTATTACAGTTGCAAGAAAAAGTATGTGAACCCCTTGGGATTACGTGGAGTTTTGCATGAATTGGGCATAAAATGTGTTCTGAACTTCATCTAAGTCACAACAATAGAAGAACACAGTCTGCTGAACATAATACTACACAAACGTTAGATGTTGCCATGGTTTAATTGCATATAACATGTAAATATTCACAGTGCAGGGAGGAAAAAGTATGTGAGGCCCCAGCTTAATGACTTCTCTCAGAGCTAATTGGAGCCAGGAGTGAGCCAACCTTGACTCCAATCAGTGTGATGATATTGGATGTGTTGCTGACAGCTGTCCTGCCCTTAAAAAACACACGCCTGTTTTGGGTTTACTGGTTTCAAGAAGCACTGTCTGATGTGAACCATGCCTCGCAGAAAAGAGCTCTCAGAAGACCTACGATCAAGAATTGTTGACTTGCATGAAGCTGGAAAGGGTTACAAAAGTATCTCCAAAAGCCTTGATGTTCATGTGTCCACAATTAGACAGACGGTCTACAAATGGAGAAAGTTTAGCACTGTTGCTACTCTCCCTAGGCAGGGTCGTCCTGTAAAAATGACTGCAAGAGCACAGCGCAGAATGCTGCATGAGGTAAAGAGGAATCCCAGAGTGTCAGTTAAAGACCTACAGAAATCTCTGGCACATGCTAACATTTTTGTTGACACATCTACAATAAGGAAACCACTAAACAAGAATGGAGTACATGGGAGGACACCACGGAGGAAGCCATTGCTGTCCAAAAAGAATATTGCAGCACGTTTGAAGTTTGCAAAAGAGCACCTGGATGTTGCACAGCACTAATGGCAAAATATACTGTGGACAGATGAAACCAAGATTGAGTTGTTTGGGAAGAACACACAACACTATGTGTGGACAAAAAAAGGCACAGCACACCAACATCAAAACCTCATCCCCACTGTAAAACATGGCGGAGGGAGCATCATGGTTTGGGGCTGCTTTGCTGCCTCAGGGCCTGGACGGATTGTTGTCATTGATGGGAAAATGAATTCCAGAGTTTATCAAGACATTTTGCAGGAAAATGTACGACCATCTGTCCGCCAACTGAAGCTCCGCACAGGATGGGTGATGCAACAGGACAATGACCCAAAGCATACAAGTAATTCAACAAAACAATGGCTGCAACAGCACAGAATACGCCTTCTGGAGTGGCCCAGTCAGAGTCCTGACCTCAACCGGATTGAAATGCTGTGGCATGACCTTAAGAGAGCGATTCACACCAGACATCCCAAGAATATCGCTACACTGAAACAGTTTTGTGAAGAGGAGTGGTCCAAAATTACTCCAGATCGTTGTGCAGGTCTGATCTGCAACTACAGGAATTGTTTGGTTGAGGTTATTGCTGCCAAAGGAGGGTCAACCAGTTATTAAGTTCAAAGGTTCACATACTTTTTCCTCCCTGCACTGCGAATGTTTACATGTTATGTGCAATTAAACCATGGCAACATCTAATGTTTGTGTAGTATTATGTTCAGCAGACTGTGTTCTTCTATTGTTGTGACTTAGATGACGTTCAGAGCACATTTTATGCCCAATTCATGCAAAACTCCACGTAATCCCAAGGGGTTCACATACTTTTTCTTGCAACTGTAGCTACAAACAGATATCAGAATAACACATTTTTGCAGGAGCATGGTCCTTTACAGTAAAAAAGTTCATGTTTGCATTAAAAAGGTACATGTTCTCCCACCTGCTCTCCTATCTAATATGCTCCCAAACAGACCTCATATGCTCTCCTCTGCCCAGGCCAACATGGCTCTCCCATATCCGTCTCTATAGAAACTGCAGCTCTGCCTGCACACTGTAACACAGGAACCCAGTTTCAAATAAAAATGGATGTAAACATTGCCTGGCTGCAGGAGGGCTGGGCAACGGGGACAGTTTGTCTGTGCATCTGAGTTCTGCGTTGAGGCATGCTGGCTGGTTAGGAGCGTGGTTGGGGCACCAGAAATGTTAGAAGCTCTATCAGTTTGTAGTGCTCTTATTGGTGACAGGAAGGAAGGGGAAAAACCCCAAAAGGACAGACAGCATGGAAAAATGCTCTTAAGCGGAAGGCTAGAACCTCAGTAAGTTTTTATCCTGGTGCATCTTGAAGCAGTATTAAACACAAAAGCTAACAAATTCTTACATTTGGTGGCAGCATTCGTTTTCTTTGGCTTGCTTTCCCTTATTTTTACCAGGTTATCTGGCCAGTCAATCTGTTGTTTTTCAAAAGAACAAGCTCTCTTTTAGATGTAGCAATTAAAGGGATAAGAAAAAAACATTTACCACTGACAGGGGTGCTTACAATGATCAGCTTTTATTTATGTAAAACCTTTATCCAAAAAGAGAAAAGAAAAGACTAACTGTTTGCTGTAACTGATTATAAAGTGTGAACTGGTGTCCAGCTTAGTGTGTCTAAATCTGCTAGTACATCTAACACTCCCCCCCCCCCCAGACTGACAGTGCTGCTGTCCAAAAGTGACCCTGTGCTCATTTATCCAGAGTGGGGGTACTCCAACACAGGAGGTTTGTTACTGGCCAAATCACCAGGTGAAAAACTGGAGGAAAAAAAGACTTAAAAAAAAAAACTAATACAGCCACCACATCTAATGACTGATAAGCTCATTTTGTTTTAAAACCACTTTAATAGCAGCATACAATGAGTTGTGTCTCTGCCCACACAACCCCATAGGACTGGCCAACTATAAATTTGACCTGGTGAGCATCATATGCAATTTTCTTTTCTGTTTTCACTATATGATTGGCCAATTATGGCTAAATGGTTAGCACTTCTGCCTGGCAGTACTAGGGTCGTTGGTTCGAATCCCAGCCACAGCACCACCTGCCTGGAGTTTGCATGTTCTCCCTGTGCCTGCATGGGTTTCCTCCGGGTACTCTGGTTTCCTCCCACACTCCAAAGACATGCTGGTAGGTTAATTGGATCCTGTCTAAATTGGCCCTAGTATGTGTATGTATGAATGTAAGTTAGGGATCTTAGATTGTACATCCCTTGAGGATTAGGGACTGATGTGAATGTACAATATATATGTGTAAAGTGCTGCGTAAATTGACGGCGCTATATAAGTACCTGAAATAAATAAATAATAAACTGAACACTTACCATCTCTGTCACAGCCAGGTTCAGCCTCCCCTGGGTGGATGTTTCCTCTGTGCACCCTCTAAATGAGCTACAGTATATGAAGTGAGATTTAAACACCTCTCTCTCCTACTTATCTCCAGGGTTAGGTAAGTAGTGGGACTTTTATTTCAAAGAAAAATATATAAAAAAAATCTGCTTATGCTGGCAGCCCTGCAAGAGATGAAAGGAGATGGTCACCTCACTGCAAAAAACATTATGAAAGCCATGGTGGAGAACACCCACAAGATTATAGCAGAAGGCACCCACCAATATCACTCTGTGAAGTCTTCAAAAATCATCTTCACAGTAACACAGTTCTTCTTCATCAAAAAAGAATAGGCAACTGCCTAAAGATAAATGTTGAGTCTGTGGAGAATGGCGCTTCCAGGGAAGATAGTATACCATGCATGATACACAGAAACAACAAGGAATTGGGAAGCTGACTGATGGACGCATCAATGCTAACAAAATAATCCATAAAAAGAGTCTATCCAGGAAACATCTACAGGACTGCCCTCTGCGTCAAGTCCAAGTATGTCAACACAGTGACATTCTTCCTTAAACCAGTATGGGATGTTGAGTATTAATTACCAATTCGAAGAAGATACTGCCATCTAGATTGGGAGGAGTCTGAAAAAGCACCATGCAAAGTTAGAAAATATTTCCCAAAACTTAAAAAACATTTACTATTCCATTTATTGAAGAGCTGGAACAGCTCATATTAGATGAGTGACAAAAGAAAGAAAACAGCCAGACAATAATAATAGGGTGAACAAGCTCTATTCTCTGAAAGAATCGAAAACAACTCCTTTTATTTCCGTAGCTCTTGTCAATGCCTCTCTTATAAGACTTGAAAGGCATGCCAGGCTTCCTACAGAGGATGCAGTTATATTCTATGATGTCCTGGACTGTCAAATGTATATAGATCTCAAAAGAATATTCATAGCAGTAGAAGGAGCATGCAGACCAGCCATAAGCCCTAGCATCAAGACAGAAAGGATAATATCTGTATTACAAGAACTGAAGCTTGCAGGGGATTTTCAAGAAGCAGCATTGGAGGGTATCATTAAGTATTTTGCTAGGGCCATGCTATTGGCTGTGATGACTAGAAGGATCTGGTTTAAGTGTTACTAAACCCATGACCCTGCATTCACTATATCTGGCCTCCCACAGTACACAGAAATGCAATTGTTTTAGTACATATAACCTTCTAAATACCTTTTTTCTCATCAGCATATAGTAGTCTTGTGACTTTTATCAGTGTCGGGCCGAGCACTACTTAAAGCTTGTAGGAGGAGTTTGCATTCTCTTCTGACTGTACTATAAGGTAGCATGACTTCTGGACAGTGCTGACTGACCATGTGCCAATCACATGAACCCTAACCAAAAAAAAAAAAAAACCTCAAAAAAACTCTAGCAATACACCCTAACCTGAGCATGTGCAGAGTGCTTCCTAGGTCTCCGCTACCAGCAGATGGATTGGGGACTGTGGAAGAAGGGGATGATCAGAGAAGACAGGCTCAAACAGTCTTTTTACACAATGTGGAGGATTAACCAATTAGATTTCACAGTGAGTATAACAAGCATGCTCTACTGCATATACAGATTGATTTTACTGTTGTGAATTTAGTAACACTTTAAATGTCTGGTTGGCAGACCCAAAATGTAAGAGTACCTGCTGCAAAACATTTTATAATTGAGGACATTTGTTTGGAAGTGAACTGGATACCATCATTTCTAACGTCATCATGGACATTCAGGTTTAATCTTGATGGATTGGAAACCCAGGCATGAGAGACAAGCTGCAAAGTTACAACCTTGGCAAAATGATGTCTCCAGAAGTCGCAAGAGAAAAAGCTGAACTCTTGAGTTACTGTGGCGTAAAACTAAATTCCTGCAAGGCTTTATCCTATACAAAGCTGCCCTCCTAAAATACAATTCCTGCCTCCACGCTGCCAAACAAACCTACTTTGTAATTTTTGTTTAAACCTTGTCATCCACTTTTTGTCAGCTCTTCTCTAACTTATTGCTCTACTGTGTCCCCCACCACCTCCACTCACTAACTTACTCACTGTCCAGGAGATTTCCAATCACTTCAAAAACAAGATTGATTAAATTTGTGAGGACATTTCCACTGTACAGAAATTGTCCCCACTTAATATACCCTAACAGTACATTCAAAACTTTCCTCTTTTGACCCGGCTACTACTGAAGAGGTTACCAAACTTTTCTCAGATGCCCAATTAACCAACTGTTCCTTGGATCTTGTTCCCTCACAACTACTACTCCTCACCTCTCTCAGTCCCCTCTTGCATTACTGACATACAAACATGAATGTCACACCACTTTCTCAGCCTGAATCTTTCTAAAGCAGAGCTTGTAATATGCCCTCCCAACCCATGCCCTCCTCCCTGACTTGTCCACAAAGATCAATAATACAACTATCAGTCCCTCCCCTCACGCCAGGGTACTAGGTGTAATCCTAGATTGACCTTTCCTTTCAGCCCCAAATCCAATCACTATTAAAAGTTTGTAGACTTCACCTCTGTAACATCTCTAAAATTCACCCTTTTTTAACTAATGAAACCATCAATCTCCTCATTAATTCCCTTGTTATACCTCGCCTTGACTACTGCAAATCCCTTATCACAGGCCTAACGCTACGTAGGCTATTCCCCCTCCAGTCTACAATGAATGTTCAGTGTCTGCCATCTCTCTCTGCCAATTCCGCACTGGCTTCCGATTGCCCAGTACTAACAACAACATATAAAGCCATTCACAACTCTGCCCCAAGCTATATCACCAAACTTGTCTCAAAATACCACCCAAATCATCCTCTCCCCTCCTCCCAAGACCTCCTGCTCTTTATCGGTCTTGTTTCTTCCTTCCTTCCATGCTCATCTCCGGGACTTCTCCAGAGCCCCACCCACTCTCTGGAATGCTCTACTTCAATCTGTCTGGCTGTCTCCTACTCTGGCCATCTTTAGGTGATCTCTGAAAACTCATCTCTGTAGGGAAATCTATCCTACCGCTACTTAATAGCTGAACTTTTAATTCTACCATCAGCTCATTCCTCAGTTATTACCTTTTGTACCACTTTCCCCACCCTATCAGACTGTAAACTCGTTTGAGCAGGACCTCATGACCCTCTTAAATTGTACTGTATTCTAACCTCACAGCGCTTTACAATATAAAAAGGGAGACCGTACAAACTGTTGGAGCTCCACCACTGGAGCAAACTGGATCATACTTTGCTGGAGTTTTGTTTTTTGTCTTCCTCTGGATCAACTGTGGGTATAAGATTGTGTATATGGGGGTTTTCTGTTACTTTTTTCCCCCTTATTGGCTGAACTAGCTGGACCAGTGTCTTTTCAACCTAACTAAATATGAGCTATGGAGATTACCAAAAAACAAAACTCCTAATCATTTGGCTCAACATAAATCTTTTTGAAGGTGTTCCAGCCCAGACAGCTTCTGTAAGAGCCAGAATAAATCTTTTACACTGCCTGAGCAGAGAAGGTAAAAGACTCCTGAGAAATTCCAACAATCTCAGAGGGTCATTGTTTGAAACTCAAATACACACCTCCAGTAGATCACTTTATAGAAATGAAGATTTTGACAGATTTAGAAAAGCGAAACATTCTTCTGCAGTACATTCAAGAACGGGTACAGAAGAGTGTGATTTCACTAGTACCAAAGCAACAGAAAAGCGAGGGGTTCTTCTCCATGCTATTTCTTCTGGGGAAGAAAATGCGTGACTTCAGGCTAGTGCAGAATTTGAAAAAAAAATTGAACAAGCATGTTTTTGTATAATTGTGAAAGATGAAATCCCTCTAACTGATAGTACAAGCATCAAAATATTTTTCTCTAAAAAGAATCATCCAACCCACCACTAGTGAAAAGATCCCCTGTTCAAAAAATATATTAACACGTGCTTTTCAAATAATAAGTGTCCAAACACATATAATCATACACACTATATCCAAAAGTGTCCAGTGTCTTATAGTCCAAAAAACATAAAAATGAATACGTCCCACTTGAAATCACTTCTTAGTACTGTTGAAGATCCCCAAAGGCCAGCTTCCACAGAGACCCTCAAAGAAATCAAAAACTCAACATAGTGCATTACCTTAATAAACTAATATAACACTCCACACGTGTATTTAAACTATATAAGTGCAAAAAAACCGTGAAAAAAGAAATAACCACTGCAACTTGTGCCAAAACAGTGATGTGTTCCACTCAGTGTAATCACTTCAATAGTGTATCACTTCTAATGCTTCTGGCATATATACCCTTACCAGAAAAAAATATCAAAACCGCTGTAAGGTACAGTATGGAGAAGTCCACAACACTACTCAGCCTCCTTGTCTCCACTCCTGACTTTATAGTAGTATTCTCATCCCCTCATGGTATCACCAGCCAGTTCCCCGGTCATTCGGATCCATGCAGGGTGTATATGAGACAGTAATAGTGTAAGACCGTAACATACCAGGAAATAAGCTTTAATGAATCTGCTTACATGTTTAAGATTAAGTCCCGGATGTGACGAAACGTGTCAGGGGAAGTGACGTTGGACGTACGGAGCAGGAACCGGAAGTGATACGGCGGCCATCTTGGAGTTGGGAATCGCATGGATATCCACCCAGAAGCTGCTTGGTAATCCCCAGATTGTGGGGTCTTTTCCAAATTGCGCTAATTTTATTGTATACATGTAATCAGATTCATTAAAGCTTATTTCCTGGTATGTTACGGTCTTACACTATTACTGCCTCATATACACCCTGCATGGATCCGAATGACCGGGGAACTGACTGGTGATACCATGAGGGGATGAGAATACTACTATAAAGTCAGGAGTGGAGACAAGGAGGCTGAGTAGTGTTGTGGACTTCTCCATACTGTACCTTACAGCGGTTTTGATATTTTTTTCTGGTAAGGGTATATATGCCAGAAGCATTAGAAGTGATACACTATTGAAGTGATTACACCGAGTGGAACACATCACTGTTTTGGCACAAGTTGCAGTGGTTATTTCTTTTTTCACGGTTTTTTTGCACTTATATAGTTTGAATACACGTGTGGAGTGTTATATATTAGGTTATTAAGGTAATGCACTATGTTGAGTTTTTGATTTCTTTGAGGGTCTCTGTGGAAGCTGGCCTTTGAGGATCTTCAACAGTACTAAGTGATTTCAAGTGGGACGTATTCATTTTTATGTTTTTTGGACTATAAGACACTGGACACTTTTGGATATAGTGTGTATGATTATATGTGTTTGGACACGTATTATTTGAAAAGCACGTGTTAATATATTTTTTGAACAGGGGATCTTTTCACTAGTGGTGGGTTGGATGATTCTTTTTAGAGAAAAATATTTTGATGTTTATAACTTTCTGGGGTGGAGAGTTGTTTCTATTTGGAATTGTGGGGTTATGTGGGGTATTTTGAGGATTCTACCACATTTATTTTGATAGTACAAGCACGCAACCTTTCTGAATCAGGGTGCTGTGGCACCCTGGGATACTGTATGAGTAAGTCAGGGGGGCCATGGCATCCTGGTTGAGAAAGGCTGCTGTTCCCCTGATCGAGTTCCCACTGTGCTGATGTATAGTTTGAAGCTCCGCCAGTCTCAGCCCTGTAAACGAAGACCTGTAGAGCTCCAAACTTCTGAATTGTATATTGGAACAGCGGAAGCTCGATCAGGGAACAGTAGTGTGTAGAGCAAAGGACAAGGGAAGCTTCTCCTAGACTGCTCTGCCTCCCCCTTACAGTGCAGTACTATGCTAACAGTTCACCTGGCAGTGTGGGTAAAAGTTACAGAAAATCTGTATTTAAAAAAAAAAAAAAAAAAGGCTGTATGTATTCATGTAAATGCACGTGAGTTTATGTGTATTTATGTACAATATGTATGCATGTATGATTGTGTGCATGTATGTCTGTACATTACTTTTAATCCTGACCCCTAATCCAGAATGATAAGAACTGCTTTCCTAAGCTAGGTGGACGGCTTTCTTAAGGCTTGTTCACAATAGCAACAATGACTGCCCCTCTTCTGAAAAGCAATCAATGCTTTGATTGCTTTTCAGAGGCATTAGACAGGCAGTGAGGAGGCACCTCCTCACTGCTTGTTTTAAACCTTTAAATGCAGCACCACTGTACTGCAACTACATGCAATGCACTCTGTTGCAGTGTGGCCCCATTAATCTGTATGGGACAGGTTCAATAGGCTGAAATGCCCAGAGCAAATCTAGCCCTTGTCCCACTGATCCAGGGGTCCAGAGTATTGTTGTGCATGGACAATCAAGTCTCATGGGCCTATGTGAAAGGGCAAAGTGACACCAGTAGTCGAACCTTGATGAGGAAGGTAGCCGATTATGCAGGCCAAGGGACATCTTCTCAACATCAGAGCAATCTATCTCCCTCCAACCCAGATTTAGATAGTAGCTACACTGAGTCAATTCTTTATCTCCAACGAGTAGTCACTAAACCAGCAAGTTTTTCATCCATCTGGGGTGTGCCCCATCGACTTAGTGGTTACTTCACAGAACACAAAATGTTCCTTATTCCTGATCAGAGCACCATACCCATTATTGGAGGGGGTAGACTTTTTCCACCATGTTTGGAATTTCCGACTGGGTTACATATTCCATTCAACTTCCTTGATCGCCAAGTTCCTCTCCAAGTTGAAGTCACAGGAGCTTATAGTAGTAGCAATAATCCCTTATAGGCTGAGGAAACTATGGTTTGGTAACTGCAGTCCAAGAGAGACTTAATTTAATGGCATGGAGATGGAGAGGCAAATGCTCCTGAAGTTGGGACGCTCACAGAAATGAGTTTTTACACTAAAAAAAGCGAGGAAATCATCCACAAACAAAACTAATTTTAAAGTTTGGAATTAATGTGGGAACAACTGGGATCCCATGTCCCTGAACCCATCTTAGTTGCAGTCAGGCCTGGATAAAGGTTTAAGCTTCAGCACACCAAATCCCCAAGTATCTTCAATTTCTACCCTTACCAACACCAAGTTGGGCAATGGAGCTCTTAGTATTACAGTTCTTAACAGCTTCCATTAAAATGAAGCCACCAAAAATGGCTTCTTTCAGTTGTACTAGAAGTCAGGTCCCCTAATTAATGCAGCAGATACAAGCTCACTCTGGCATTTAACCCTAAAGGCTATTCTTCTTGTAGCCATAACATCAGCTAAGAGTCTCTGAAATTCAAGCCTTCAGCCATCAGGAGCCTTATGTGGTGTTCCTGAATGACAGGATGGTCCTAAAACCCTTGTTACAGTTTATCACAAAAGTTGCTTCCTCCTTTCAATGGAGCCAGGATGTTGTATTACTCTCCTTCCCTGACACCAAAAGAGACCTGCATCCATTACATTTAGGTAACATATTAAGTGCTTTTCTAGCAGTCAACACTTCTTTCAGAAAGTCAGAAGGAATGTTTGTACTCCTCATTGAGCAAAAAGAGTTCATCTGGCTTCAGCACTCACACTGGCTTCTTGGCTAGTAAATCAATTCAAAAAGCTCAAGGCCTGCAAGTTTTAGAAGAGTTGAAGGCACACGCCATCACATCTGTAGAAACAACTTGGGCAGCATATTGAAAAGTAACAGGGTATCCCCAGAAACCATCTGCAAGGCAGCAACTTGGTCATCAAAAAGCACTTTTATTACGCACTACGGAAAGAATCCAGTCAAATTTGGAAGATCAATAGTGGAGCATTCCGCAACTTTGTTATGTCACAATAAAATTGATTTGTTGCATTATTCCCTCCCTGGACTGTGTTTTTTTACCACTGTATACTGCCATGATGCACCAGATAAACAGACAACTGAAATACTCAATGTTCAGTAATTTTCCTTTGCTGGTGCATCTGATAGCTAGTGAGAATGGCATAGGACACTAACCACCTCAAATTTATAGATAGTCAGTCCTATAGGTTTGAGGGGGAGAAGCCACAGTCACTGTATGCTACCATGGAGAGATGCAGCAGGAAGGAAAAATGACAGAAAGGTGAGTATACAATTTTCCATTTCATCGGTTACTGGCACAGAAATTGTGGGTAAAGCTCTCCAACAAGACTAGAGAAAAAGCAGTGCAAAACAGACAGATTTGAACCCTTTCCTGCACTATTCCAAACTGAGAAAAAAAAAAAGTTTTTGCTGAGCTTACACTTTAATAAACTAATGCACGTAGAGAGATTATTCAGTGGCACATGCAAGACTTACCGCCATGTAATGTTTTGGACAGCTTAAAATAAAAGGGAAGGCTGAGAGAAATATGGAGGCTGCCACTGCAACCATTCAGACCTGCTTTTGAAAATGCTTTCCCGTCGTTCTTGCTTTGGTTAGAAAGTGTCACATGGAGACAAAAATAAGGGGACATCTCTCAGCTAGGGTACAGCAACTAAAGCACTTTTCTTTAAAATAACCCAGAGGTGTGCTTAGACAATCTGCCTTTCCATGGTAATTGGATCAAGGTGTTGATGCTAACTGGATATAACTGCTGGGGTATTTAGGGACACTAATTTTAACTGAAGTGGCTTGGAAAAGTTACAAAAAATCTTCAGCATTACACAATTGGTTCAGTTAAATGTGATTGATTAACACCAGATATACCATGACCTGGATAAGTGAAAAATGTTCACAAACAAATAATCTATACATATTAGTTATGTAAATAGTAAATATTGCATATAATTATTTTGAATATTCATAAGGAGCCAGAATTCTTGGTTCCTTTTCACACAATTCACAGGTTCTTCCTAGAACTTGTTAAAAAAATGTAAACAGAGTTAAATATTTCAAGCGAAAAATGTATGCATACAGGCAGCATACAATCTAGATGTGTGTTTGGGATGTGTATTTCTACTCCTATATAAACCCATACTGGTAAGGTTTGCAGGTAAATTCCTACACTCTGTAGCTGAACAAGGGGGCAGACCAGGTGAAATAATGGTATATGGATTTGAAGATACGGTTTCATCTTTCATTACTTGCAAAAACACTTTTCAGTCCCACCTGAAACCAGACTCCCCCAGTGAGGACAGGTATTCCAGGAAGATCTCTTCAGTCACCTCAGTGTTGCCAAGATCCACCACAGTGTCTGGATGACCCAGCAGTGTTCCCCCCTAGAATAAAGACAAACACAATTGCAACTTTAAAAAACCTGATTGTTATGTATCGCCTCCCACAATTACTGTCAGTGGCTGTTTATGCAACACATAGGCTTCATGAATATTAATTAGATTTACTATATATTTAGGGTTACATGATATACACTGTTGAATAGATCTGAGAAATTATCCTTTATAGCAGGAGTCTCCAAACTTTCTAAACAAAAGGGCCAGTTTATTGTCCTTCAGACTTTAGGGGGCCGAACTGTAGCCAGTGGGAGTGGAAATATTCCTGGAATCAGTGGTAGTAAACATTGCCACATTTGGTATAAGGGAGAGGAATCGTACCCCACAACTGGTATCATTGGGATGAAGAGTGCCCTATCATTGGTGTCAGTGGAAGGAATAGTTCCTCATCTTTGGTATCAGTGGGAGGAATAGTGTCAAATCACTGATATCATTGGGAGCAGGGCTTGAAATCTCCACTTGCCTGCTCGCCAATGGCGAGTGGAAAGTATGGTGGAGGCAAGTGTGTCCCCTAGGGCCGTCTTGCTGAGCAGGCTTGGAGCTCAGGCTGGATCTGTCATTGGCACTGGGAGCCGTCAGACTGCTCAATAGCTGAGCGCAGTGAAAGAAAAGCAAGGAGTGTGTGCTGTGCTCTCTGCCTCCCCCTAGAGTGCAGTACCCGGATCTGTGAGTGAACAATGAAGTACTGCAACTTTTTATTTGGGGGGGGGTGGGGTGGTGGTGGTGGTGTGTATCTGTGTATGCATGTACAATTGTACATATGTCTGTGTGTGTGTACATGTGTGTATTTGTACGCGTCTGCGTGTATGTACATGTATATGTGTGTGTCTATGTGTCTGTGCATGTACACGTGTGTTTGTGTGTATGTACGTACATGTGCCTGTGTGTAAATGTGTCTGTGTATGTATGTACATGTGCCTGTGTGTATGTACATTTGTCTGTGCTTGTGTATTTCTGTGTATGTACATGTATCTGTGTGTATGCGTGTCTGTACGTGCCTGTGTGTGTATACATGTGTCTGTATGTATGTGTGTGTAGATGTGTCTCTGTGCGTGTGTGTACATGTTTCTGTGTGTGTATTATTATTATTATACAGTATTTATATAGCGCCAAAGGGTATGCTCTGCGCTGTACAGCAGCAAGGGGGACAGAACATGAGACAAGACAGTAACAATACAATACATTAGGGGTTCGAGGGCCCTGCTCTTTCGAGCTTACAATCTAGGAGGGAGGGGAAAGTGGTACAGGAGGAAATGGCTGTGGGGGGAGGAGTGGAGGAGGTTAGTTGTTAGGTGAGGTCAGGTGTTAGGTGAGGTTGGGGTAGGCTTCCATGAAGAGGTGGGTTTTCAGGGTGCACCTGAAGGTGAGGAGGGTAGGGGACAGTCTGATGGATTGGGGTAGGGAGTTCCAGAGGATGGGGGAAGTCCTAGAGAAGTCCTGAAATCGGGCGTGGGAGGAAGAGACCAGGGAGCTAGAGAGTAGGAGGTCCTGTGAGGAGCGGAGGGCACGGGTAGGGTAGTTTTTGGGTATCAGGTCGGTTATGTAGTTTGGGGCGGCGTGTGTATGTGTGTGTGTGTATGTACGTACATGTCTGTGTACAGGTGTCTCTGTTTGTGTGCGTTTGTTGGTGGCGAGTAACTCTACTATTTCAGTACTTGAAATTTTAAGCTCTGATTGGGAGGACTAGTGCCCCATCATTGGGGTCAGTGGGAGGACTAGTGCTCCATCATTGGGGTCAGTGGGAGGAATAGTGTTCCATTGTTAGTATCAGTGGGAGATATGGTGCCCCATTGTTGTCAGTTGGCAGAATTTTGTCCCATATCAGTGGGTAGAATAGTGTCCCAATGGCCGGATAAAGGCAAGCAAAGGGCTGCAGTTTGGAGACCACTGCTTTATAGCAATGACCTGTTATAAAAAACTTACTGATTAAGGGCCCATGCACACTATAGCAGAGAAATGCAGCTCTCTACAAGGGTATGCAGAAAAGAATGTTTTTCTATATGCCGTTCATACTTACCGGCAGCTGTCACCTGCGGTGCAGAGCAGTACGCAAATCTGCAACATTGCTACAGTTTTCTGCATCTCTCCGCAGGTGAACTGTGCCAAAACTGTGTTACTATGCTTCAGTTTATGAATTGGAGCCTCTGTCTCCAGTTCATTCATCTGAAGTGCAACTGAGGCTACAGGTAAATGAACTGGGGAATTTCTGCCCTCAGTCCCTTTCTCTGTCTCAAACGTGAGAGTTCAGGGGTCAGTTTAGATCCAGGATATCTCAAAGCCCCCCAACAGGGCTGGTGAAAAACTGTAATAATAAATTAAATTGTAAAAAATTAAAAAATAAAATTAATAAAGATAAAAAAACGACTGATACCATCCACTGCATCCCCCCCTCCCCCGCCAAAGCATTGTGAAAAATAAATTAGAAAAATAAATTGAAAAAAAAAAAAATCTGAAAAAATAAAAAAACTTGAAAAAAATATCCTAACTTGAGAGTTGTGCAAGTTTGGGTGAGTGGCCCCGAATGCACACTGTGTTTGGGGTCGTACACATGCATCTACACACCTGTCAAATTAGGACCTGCGACTGTACTCATACAGTTGCTGCGTCCTGATCGCACAACATATGCTGCCTGCACACAGCTCCTGCATTAAAAAAAAAAATCTAGTTCACACTGTTCAAGCCACAGCACCGATGTGAATGAGCCGTCATTCGCATACAGAGCTTATTAACTCAATACAGTTTTATCTTTCAGATTTAGCAGGATCTTTGTAAGTTATATTGCAATTTTCTCCACTATTATGGGTTTTACTGCATTTTTTGTAAAAAAGAAATAACACAGGAAATAGACAACTCAAAGACAAAAAAAAGGCAGCTAAATGCAATATGCTTTTAAAAAAAACATAAAAAAAGCAAGTGCTTCCAAATAAGTTTTTTTCACGCTGGAAATTCCATGAGTTTTTACCTGCATTTTGTATTCACACAAGCATGAACCAGCCTTAAGTCAGCTAATGACTACTAAAAAAGAGTGGGGGTGCAACCAACAAATACACTGGTGTTCCAGAAAAATTGTACTTCTATGTATGGATACTATGCTTGCATATTGCAGAATCCATAATTTGGTAGAAAAAGATCGACTGTGGTCTATGTCAAATAACTATTTGTTTATACATCTTTCTTTTTAAAATGGTTATCTTCACTGAAAAAAGTAAGCCACATTAAAAAAGGTTCTTTTATTAAAAGTTCCTGCTCCCTGCTGACTGGAGAGCTTTTTAGCTCAGACTCAGCAGGGCCTGACAGCAATGATCCCTCTCTACAGCATGAGAAACTTTTCTGATTATGCTGCAACTGCTTTCCAAAGAAAATATACTAACAATCTGTAAGACTTTGCAAACCTTTTGTTTTTATGGACCTGGAATGAATTAAGTAGATTTAAGGGCTCACTCCCACAGGCATCTAAAAATTTGAATTAAAGAAAAATTTGAACACTGCAATGCAGTGAGTCAACACACTGAAGTGCACAATGCATATAACCATGGGCGAGTTATGAAAACCTAACAAATGCCTGCTGGTGTGAACAAGCCCTAAGTTTACAGTTCATCAACAGGTGCTTGCGTACCGCCACTGCCAGAAGTCTGTACAAATTGATGACAGACAGCACGGCTGTATACATGTCCAAGAGGTTACCGGCATAAAGGGACAGGCAAACAGCTCTGGATCTAGGATGGGTCATCTGTCCCAGTACCCACATAACCGCTTGGATACAGGATCACATCTTCACAGCCCTGATGTTCGTCCACCTGATATGCTGGCTGCAGCTGTATGCAAACACCTGTCACTCCTGGGTGCATAAAAACACTGATGGTGTCCACCCTCTGAACCCATGTGAGTCCTAAGTGTTTGTGTACGATTTTCGTTTTTTGTGTGTGGTGTTCTGGTTTATATTTTATTACTATTATTTTTTTCAAACAGTGGTTGCATTAGGGAAATATCAGGTATCAAAACAACCCTCGATGTACCCCATTTGAAATATAGAAAGATCAAGGGCACAATCTCCTTTTCCCCTGCTGCCCAGCATTACCTACTGAATATGGAAATGCTGAATACTCAGCACTTCTGTATTCAGTCAGAAAACAGTAGCGATAGTAAATATGCCATTCATCTTTACTTACCCTTCAGTTATAACCAAACACTAGAGTGCTCAGCAGTGAGTACTTCAACGTTCGTTCGGAAAAGTGAAAGGATCATTAAACATGAGAGCGTTTACTGATCCTCTGCTCGCCACCTTGAATTCCCCACCTATTCCCCACTCTACAACCCGATGTTTCTGCCTTGTGCGTCAGAAGAGCAGCAGGGATTGGAGGCACACAGAGACAGTTGGAGGGTTGCAGCGCACAGAAAAGAGGATTTGATAGGCAGGACACAGCGGCCAGCAGTGGCAGGACCCTCACATTTTGGTATGAATGACTGCTGCTGATCACAGCTGTTTGTTTTTTGAATAACAGTCTAGGAAATCCGTCACAAGCTCATGGTTGCTGAAATGACAATGTTCCAAGTTAGTTTTACATCAGTGGGAACAAAAGGGTTAAAATGACAACTGTACATTTCGTAAAGTTGTCCATGAGTGTAGCCCACCACCATACTTTTGTCTTCAATCTGACGATATTCACTGTGTGGCCCTGAAAGGAGCTGCAAATCATTGCTTCAAGTCCCCTTCACCCTGTGCAAATATGCAATGGCCCCATTCTTTACTACTGGGAGAACAATACTCAGAAGGGCAGCTGCATGCAGGTGGGCTGCACTCAGGGGTTGAGGGCATGCCTTAAAAGACAACGTGTGCTAAAGGAACAGTCATCCTTTAAGATTTCTGCAACTGGACAACATTCATCTAATCTTTGTTTATCATCAAATGTAAACAATCTTAACACAATATATGCAGACATCACACATAAAGTCTATCAAATTGATTAAAGGTCTTTTGGGCTATCCAAAAGATTCAATTTCTAACGTTTAATGAGATTTGCTCAAAAACAAAATGACCCAATAGCTTGAAATCATGGTATTACCGGTGGACAGCTAGTGATGCCACCTCCTCCATAGAAGAATTCTTCATCAAATACAATAATAGAAGTATGCCTAAAATGTGGAGCAAACAAAATATGTTAGAACTCAAAAGTAGTGAAAAATTATGCCAGTTTAAAGTATGTGATGGTATGTGGTATAATAGAACTACACACACACACAACTGCTATAGTAGTAGTAACATTATATCTGAACTGTACAGACACAAACTCATTTACTCATTCAGCAAATAGGGTAATGTTATGCTTTAAAAAGTAAACCAATTTTAAAGTCTCCAGTATATATTATTTTTGGCACCTTCCCCCCTTCATATTTAAAATAACAAAAAAAACAAAAAAAAAACAAAACACTTCACATCATCTTCTCTTCTTCCATTCTACCATTTTCCTCTAAGCCCAACCTTTGACAATCATCACCTGTGTGTGTACAGCACTCCAGGGCTGAGTGGTTCTCTCATATCTTTACGTGAGCTCCATTGCATAACTACACTTAGGAACCACGTAGATACATGGGAAAAAGCTTTATCTCCTGGGGGAGGGTCAGTGGGAGCTAGAAGAGTGTAAAAAGAAAATGATACAACTAAACACTAATGCATACAACATCTATATAGATTCATCTAGGATGCCCAATATTGTTAATAAACAATGCATTAACAGCCGTCACAGCAATTTAGCATAAACACCATTGTTAATGTCTATATTTCATTGTCCTTTTCAATTTTACAATCATTAACAACATCTTAATTAAAAATAATTTAAACATGCAGCAGATAAAAAAAATCCTGCTAAGATAATAGGATTCTGTACCCTCCATAAAATCTGTTTCTAGGAGTCAATTGTGGGACAAAGGATTTAGAAAATTAGGTTATATTGCTGGCTATAATAAAACTGAAAACTGGCAAACAAACTGTAGGCCAACCCAGGATAACCCCTCCCACCACCAGCAATTCTAGCAAATAGTACCGTAGCAAAGCAGTACCAAGAGCATTATTACACACTTACACAGAAGGGTGGGACCCATGTCCATCAATGAACTCCAAAGAAAGGATATTAAGGGGAGTATAAAAATCCTATTTTCTTTCACATCTATTTAAAAACACAGGAAGTCCTTCACCTTTGGGACACCCAAAAGCAGTCAAATTGAGGGGTGGAGAACACAGCAAACAAAAGCCCAAGAAACAACAGAAAACTGAGGTGTGCCTACAGCTCAAAGGGCCTCTTGAAGGACCTTACACCTTAAAGCGGAGTTCCACCCAAAAGGGGAAATCCACTTTAATGCTTTGTCCCCCGCTGCCCATTAAGGATTGGCACCTTTGGAAAGCGGGTATCCGAATTTGACAGGTACCTGCTCCCACTTCCGCTGCGATTGCCAAGATGATCAGAAACTCTCCCTCCCCATAGTTTTCTGGGACATGTGACAGGTCCCAGAAGACTACGGGACCACATTCACAAAGTGCAGCGCTTCTCGAGCATGCACAATGGGAACCAGGATGTGAAGCCGCCAGCTGTCACAGGTTACAGAACGAGTGAACAGCAAGTGGCAGCCTTGCATATCTAAGAAACAGTTACTTGATGGCAAAAAAGAACTACTCATCGATCTCTTATATTGGTCCTTGACAAATTGTGGGAACCCGATCCTTGAAAAACTAAAAGCTCGGATGATGGTCTGCATAAGCCACCTAGAGTGGGTGGTGCAAGAAGCCGATGCAAAAGAGGAAACAGACTACACTAAGGTAGCAGTGAATGACTCCCACAGTCTAAACCACATCCAGACAATGGGAGGGAAATTTTCTTATGGAGACCTAGAGCTGGACAGAGGGACAGAAGAACAATGACGTCGTTGAGGTCAAAAGGCAGAAACTACTTTAGGCAAAAAGGAAGTCCTGGGCCTTAACACCACTTATGCAAAACCGAAATGGGTCCTTGGAGGATAAAGATGCCAATCCAGACACTCGCCTTGCAGAGGTGATCGCTAAAAGGAATACAACTTTGTGGGTGAGACAGGAGAGAAGAATATCTCTGATGGATTAAAACGGCAGTTTCTGAAGTGCTGAAAGAACAAAATTAAGATCTCATGGAGTCAAAGGGGAACGAACAATGGGACTTACATGAGAAACTCTCTGTACAAAAGATCCTTAATCTGTGAGTAGGAGGCAAGTTGTCTCTTAAACAAGATAGAAAAGGAAGGAGACGAGACTTTGAAGATGTTGAAACATTTCTAGATTCCCTGCCAGTACTTCCAATGGCACTCACAGAATCCTTGCTAGTACTTCAAATGGCAGCTTCAGAATCTCTGAAAGTACTTCCAATGCTACTCACTGAATCCCTTTCAGGACTTACAAAGTTCCCTGAAATGTCACTGAGCATATCCTTTGACCAAAAAGGTATTTAAGCTTCAGCCTTTGAAGTAACTGATGCTTTATGTTCTTGCCACCTACCCTGATTTGTGCAAAAGAGCTATATTTCATGTCTGATCGCTTGATTCATTACCGACCTATATTAACCAATTACTTTTTTGCCTGCGGCATTCCCAAGAGCCAAGCTTGAACATGACCCTCTCTTGTCTGCCGCTTGCCAATGACCTTCGCCTAAACCTGACCTCTCCCTTGCCTCCTGCCTGTCCATGAATTCTGTTCCACTGCCAGTTTCTGAACGTTTGGGATCCATCAGAAAAATCTAGACAGTCAAAGCCACCTTGTTTGACAGGACCCACAAAGACTGTTCTCTCAACAATCACCTTGGAGAACACACAAGGTGCAGATGAATAGACAAAGGGCAGGACCACAAACTGGTAATGCAGACATCCCACGGTAAAACATAGGAAACCCTGATGTTCTGAAAAGACAGAGACATAGAGGTATGTACCCTTGATGTTCACAGAAGTCAGGAAGACTCTCTGTAAATGGAAGAAATAATTCAGTGTAAAATTTCTGGGCTCAAATGAAGACATTAAGAGCTTCAAAAGAGAAGACTGATGAAGATGTGTGCTTTTGCCTTCTTAATTACAATATCAAGAGTAGATCAAAAGAGACATGGTGTAGATCACTAAAGACAAAAAAACTGTTCAATTTTTGAGGGAATTTTCTCCAAACCTTTGTCCCTTGAAGGCCATATGGTTTAAATGCTTCTTATAGACAGATTCCTCAGTCCAGCACTTTATTCAAAGTTCCCTATGTATGTGTACTGATAGGAGACCTATGCAAAAGATAACCCAGGAAGCTTCTAGCAGATTGTCACAAACTACATTTGCAGCTACAGCTATTTGCTTTGTGCATTCTATAATCTAACTCTGTAAAGAAAAGATCTAGTCTCCAGTGATGGCTTCTGTGCATAAAAGAGAAAGATCTCAGTGGCTGGAAATGCCTGGGAGATGACGTCACCCAAAAACTTACTATGGGGAATCCAATGTCGGCTGCCCCTCCTCTACACAGAAGCTGCAGGTGACAGCTGATACAGGGACCGAGTTCAGAATAGGTATGTATAGAGATCCTTTCTTTACAGGATTAGATAGAATAGGTTTAGAATAGGGGTGGAAGTAGCTTAGCCTTAGTTGGAATTCCAGCTAAAAACAGAGCAGCAGAAAAGGCATATGTCCTCCTAGGTCACATAAACTGAAACTTCTTTGGCTATAAATTGCAATGTATGGGCCTACTCTGGAAAGAAACAAGCTTGTCTCCTGAATTTGTCATTATAGGCTGTTACATGCAGTATCTTTGAATTAAAGGAAGATTAAAGTAAAGGTAGAGAGAAGGTTTACTTCACACATTGCAACAAAGTAATTTCAGCTGTTTTGTAATGTGTTGCATATGTTTATTTCTGGTCCAGCTTAAAAAAATAAAAAATAAATATAGATGACACGTTTACCAGTTAAACTTGACCTAAGTCCATTCACTAAAATCTCAGCTGTTTCCATTGCAACGTAAATTATAAAAGTTTGTTTTCAGTCTTTTTAAATATGCAGCCTTTATTAAAGAAATCCCTGGTGATCCTGCCATGGTTCTTTTTCTTCTACTCCCTGTTATGTGTGAAAATTGTTCCCCAATTGTTCTCTTGCTTTGTCATGGTTTCACATGAGTGCCTGGTGGAGACTGTAAGTGGCTGTGCTGATACACATTGCACAGGCATAGTCAACTATTGTCATTATCAAGAAGATAATCTAGGACAATGATGAAATGGTCTATGATGTAAAAGTTTAAAAAAAATATGCACATAATTATGTATAATTTATAAAGCATAATGATGTGTTTTACAAACATGGATTGTGCTCCACCAGCTTCAGGACTGCAGGAGAAAGGGGAAGGAGGGGGAACAAACCTGGTCATGTGACCTGCCAAAGTGATAATATGACCAGCTCTCCTCCAATCATGGAGCACTCTCAACTGAGATAATCTGAAGAAAATCTGAGAGGCTCTGCACTGCGGCCTGCATTTTATGACTAGGCCATAAAACGCGGCCCACTGTGTGCGCAGCCCTACAGCGTATAACAAGAGAGCAGACAGGGATATAAATGAGCCTCTAAATGTCAACCAATTAGGGATTAAAAGTGCATTCACACTTGTGCGACTTGTCATGCAATCTTGGGGTCTAGAGACACATGACAGGTTGCACTCCATGTTTCCCAATGAGTACCATTCATATCTGTGAGACTTCAAGTTGCAGCGACTTCAAAGTAGTTCCTGCACTACTTTGGTCCAACTTTGATGCGACTTGAGGGCCATAGACTTCAATGTGAATCCTCCAAAGTCACATGAAAGTCGCACCTAAATGTTATACATGCGACTTTGTACAGCACAAACAATCATCCTTGGTCAAAGCCAAAATCACATCAAAGTCACTCTGTAAAGCTGCCAAACAAGCCTACTTCATAACCCTCATCGATACCCTCTCCTCCAGTCCTCGCCAGCTCTTCTCCACTTTTAACTCCCTACTCTCCCCCCCCCACCTCCACCCAGTACCTCACTCACCGCCCAAGAGATTGCTAACCACTTCCAAAACAAGATCAACGCAATTTGTAGGGACATTTGTAGGGACACCAATGCTCAGACTTCCACCCCACCTAGCCTCCCTCCCATGATAACCCCCTCAACACTCCCCTCCTCTGAGCTCACAACTGCCCAGACCCCCACCCAACCTAACACCCCGCACACTAAAACCCCCCCAACACTCCACTCCTTCGACCTTGCTACCACTGAAGAGGTCACTAAGGTCTTCTCCGAAGCCCGCCTAACCACCTGCCCCCTTGACCCTGTCCCCACACAACTCCTACGGTCACCCTCCTCCTCCATCCTATGCTCCCTCACCCACATCTTCAATCTCTCCCTCTCTACTGGCGCATTCCCCTCCCCCCTAAAGCATGCGCACATCACTCCCATACTCAAAAAACCGTCCCTGGACCCCACCAACCTGAACAACCTTAGACCCATCTCCCTGCTGCCATTTACATCCAAACTCCTCGAGCGCTTAGTCTATAATCGCCTAAGCTCCCACCTCAACGACAACAACCTCCTTGATCCCCTACAGTCTGGCTTCCGTCCACTCCACCGAAACCGCACTACTCAAACTCACCAACAACCTGCTAACCGCCAAAGCTAATGGCCACTACTCAGTCCTCCTACTACTCGACCTCTCCGCGTCCTTCGACACAGTTGACCACCCCCTCCTCCTTAAAAAACTATACTCTCTTGGCATCAGAGACTCCGCTCTCTCCTGGCTCTCCTCCTATCCCAGCGCTCCTTCAGTGTTACCTAAAATGCTGCCACCTCCCCCTCTCTCCCCCTCTCTGTTGGGGTCCCCCAAGGCTCTGTCCTCGGGCCCCTTCTCTTCTCCATCTACACCTCCTCCCTTGGCCAACTGATACACTTCCACGGCTTCAACTACCACCTCTACACCGATGACACGCAAATCTACCTCTACCCCTCGCCTCACCCCTTCAGTCTCCGCCCGAATCACCTGCCTACTGAACGACATATCAGACTGGATGTCACTCCACTTTCTCAAATTAAACCATTCCAAAACCAAGCTCCTAATTTTCCCCCCAGACCGCGCCCCCACCCTCTCCATCAAGACCAATAACGCCACCATCAGTCCCACCCCGCAAGCCAAAGTTCTAGGCGTCACTCTAGACTCCAATCTGTCCTTCCAGCCCCATGTCCAATCGCTGGCAAATTCATGCAGGCTCCACCTCCGCAACATCTCCAAAATACGTTCGTTCCTAACCCCAGACACTACTAAACAACTCATTAACTCCCTTATTATCTCACGACTCGACTACTGCAACTCCCTCCTCACCGGCTTACCTCATCACAGACTATCCCTGCTTCAGTCTATCCTGAACTCACCGGCCAGACTCATCCACCTTACCAACCGCCCCTCTGTCATTCCCTCCACTGGCTTCCGATTGCCCAACGCATAAAATTCAAACTACTAACATTGACGTACAAAGCTATTCATAATACTGCCCCAAACTACCTCACCGACCTGATATCCAAATACCACCCAACACGTACTCTTCGCTCCTCACAAGACCTCCTACTCTCTAGCTCCCTGGTCTCCTCCTCCCATGCCCGACTCCAGGACTTCTCCCATCCTCTGGAACTCCCTACCCCAATCCATAAGACTGTCACCTACCCTCCTCACCTTTAGGCGCACCCTGAAAACCCATCTCTTCAGGGAAGCCAACCCCACCCTCACCTAACAGCTGATCTCCTCCACTCCTCCTACCACTCCATCCCCCACAGCCATTTCCTCCTGTACCCCTATCCCCTCCCCCCTAGATTGTAAGCTCCAAGGAGCAGGGCCCTCGAACCCCTCGTGTATTGTATTGTTACTGTATTGTCTCATGTACCGTCTCCCACTATAATGTACAGCGCTGAGCAAACTTTTTGGCGCTATATAAATACTGTATAATAATACAAATAATAAAGTCACACGATTTTGAAGTTGCACAAGTGTGAATGGAGCCTAAGTATGATAAAACAACAAAGACACATTACTGTGTTAAAAACAAAAAATGAAAAAACTTACCAAATTCCTTCTAGCTGCTTACCTGAAGAAGAAAAACATCATGAATAAATGCTGAAATAAGAAATGTCCTATTCTAAAAAGTACATGTTCACCAATACAACAGTATCCTTCATTTTATTCTTTTTTTAACCTGTGACCGCCTGGCCTATGGTAGAATGACGGCTGGGTGGACCTTTCTTCCCTCCAGGAGGACGTCATACATCAGCACAGCCCTTCAGCATACCTGTTGGCACAGCTAATCAGCGTACCTGTCGGCACAGCCCACCAGTGCAGCCCATCAGCGTACCTGTCAGCATAGCCAACCAGTGCAGCCCATCAGTGTACCTGTTATCAGTGCAGCCTATTAAGTGTACCCATCATATAGCCGTCATCACTGCCGCCCATCAGCAGGGTACCCATCACAATTGCCTGTCATACAGCCAAGATGTCAAAAAAATATTTCACTAGTAAGGAGGCTTTCAAAATCCTAAGTATGATAAACAAGAGCAGCGGTGAGCTCTCACTGTCCGATTACAATTTGGAATGCGAGCCAGTAGAAAGTAGTGGATCGGTGACTGAATCCAAGGAGGAGGCAGTCTCTCCTAAAAGAGCAAGATGCTCTGAAGAACAGGCAACCACAAGCAGCGCCATACACCCAAATGATCAATCAGCAAAACGCCAATGGAGCTAGACCCCAGGATGAAAGGCCTAGTACCAGCACTGGAATATCACGCCAGACCCAAAGAGTTAGGACCCAAACATACCTCCCAGACGCTATTTATATTGTTCTCTAGTATTTCCTAATCATCACAATTATGGCAAATCATGGCTTAAACTATCTTGCTTTACATGTAATGAGTCTATCTCATATATTAGTTTCACCTTAAGTTGCATTACTGAAATAAATGAACTTTTGAATGATATTCTAATTTTTCACGTTTCACCTGTATTTGCACTATTAAAAAATTTTGAGGACAAGCTTTCGGGGTATATTCCTTTTTTCAAGGTCTAGGCAGTACTAATAGTACTGCCTATACCTTGAAAAAGGGGACATACCCTGAAAGCTTGTCCTCAAAATTGTATGTTAGTGCAAATAAAAAAAGTATCACGTCAGTACTCAATTTTTTCTGTCGCAAGTGCACTAATATGGCTACAATCACCTCGAGGATTATTAGGAAATACTAGAGCACAATATAAATAGGTATGTGTTTATCATTTTAAAGTGAACCTGTCACCACAGGATCACTTACAAAAAAACAGCCCTACTGTATAAAAGAAGTACTGTAGTTATCTTTCTGGTGGCCCACTTCTTGACATACTGGTGCTTCAATGCTCTCTAGCGCCTGCACATATTCCACACTTTCTAGTGAGTAAATATCTGCCCCTCACAATGAATGCTGAATTTTTTTCCCACTGACTCGTATGTCACTAATGGATGTAAAGCTGGCTGAAGAATCCATTATATGTGGCAGGGGGAGCAGGAATTGACCCTTCTGACCAGTCAAATACCTGCAGCAGCTGGAGAGCACCGATGTGGCTGTGTTTTAAGACACGGGCCACCGGAAAAGTACATTATAATGCCAAATGTATTGGGACGCCTGCCTTTACACACACATGAACTTTAATGGCATCCCAGTCTTAGTCCGTATGGTTCAATATTGAGTTGGCCCACCCTTTGCAGATATAACAGCTTCAACTCTTCTGGGAAGGCTGTCCACAAAGTTTAGGAGTGTGTCTATGGGAATGTTTGACCATTCTTCTAGAAACACATTAGTGAGGTCAGTCACCAATGTCGGATAAGAAGGTTTGGCTCACAGTCTCCGCTTTAATTCATCCCAAAGGTATTCTATCGGGTTGAGGCCAGGACTCTGTGCAGGCCAATGAAGTTCCTCAACCCCAAACTCGCTCATCCATGTCTTTATGGACCTTGCTTTGTGCACTGCTACGCAGTCATGTTGGAAAAGAATGGATCCATCCCACACTGTTCCCACAAAGTTGGGAGCATGAAATTGTCCAAAATGTCTTGGTGTGCTGATGACTTAAGAGTTCCCTTTATTAGAACTAAGGGGCCAGGTTCAACCCCTGAAAAACAACCCCACACCATAATCCCCCTCAACCAAACTTAACACTTGGCTCGATGCAGTCAGGCATGTACCATTCTCCTGGCAACCACCAAACCCAGACATGCTCATCAGAATGCCAGACAGAGAAGCATGATTCGTCACTCCAGAGAACACGTCTTCACTGCTCTAGAGTCCAGTGGTGGCATGCTTTACACCACTGCATCCAACACTTTGTATTGCACTTGGTGATTCACGGCTTGGATGAAGCTGCTCGGCCATGGAAACCCATTCCATGAAGCTCTGTGCGCACTGTTGCTGTGCTAATCTGAAGGTCACACCAAGTTTGGAGGTCTTTAGCTATTGACTCTGCAGACAGTTGGTGACTTTGGTGCACTGTGTGCTTCGCCATGCGCTGACCCCGCTCTATGGCTGAGTTGCTGTTAACCGTTGCTTCCACTTTGTTATAATACCACTAACATTTGACCGTGGAATATTTAGTAGCAAGGAAATTTCATGGATGGACTTATTGCACATCATGGTACCACTCTTAAATTCACTGAGCTCCTGAGAGTGACCCATTCTTTCACAAACATTTGTAGAAGCAGTCTGCATGCCTAGGTGCTTGATTTTATATACCTGTGGCCATGGAGGTGATTGGAACACCTGAATCCAATGATTCGGAGGGGTGTCCCAATACTTTTGGCAATATAGTGTAAGTATAGTGCCTTTTCTTTTATATGTTGGTCTTTTTTGTATATGACCCTGTGGTGATAGAGTCACTTTAAAACAACCATCTTCTTTTGCAGTAGTTGCTTAAGGCGGAATTAAGCCCACAGATTAAAAGTGGTTGAAAACTCTTACATACAGTATACCAAGTGAAGTGACTAGCATCAGGTGATATGCAGAGATGAAACAAAACCTACTATATAAGTTGTACCTGTTTATCTGCAGCCATATGTACTGTACAGCCTTCAAAAACACACATTTTAATATTTTATATTTTGTATTTCCACAGGGACGTAAATCCTCCGGACGAAGCCACGAATCCCTGTGGAGATACACGTTGGGGAGGGGCAGTGACATCACCAGGCATCCTTACAAGGCGAGCACTGGTAGTGTATGCGAGCACACCCGAGAGGCTGGTCTTCACCACTTTAAGCGGCTATTATACAAAGTGCAGATTGTTTTTAATCAATGTGAGTGCATATTGAGCGCATATTAAAGTGTTTATTTTTATCAACGATAAAGCACTATGCACTTTTCTCTATTTACATGATCTGTATGAGGAATACTTAAAGGGCTGGATCAAGGAAAGATCTGAGGAGGGAGATCCATATGACCATTCAGGCTTACATAGTAGCCCTTTATCTGCAACCTTCACCTGCATCACCTCAGGCTGATTGGAAGGAGAGCACACAGATATCTCATCCCTGCTGAACTCTGCACCAAGTTTGTTTTGCGTTTTTGCACAAAACTCATTGAATTTTTACCTTTTATTTTCCATATTTCTCAATTTTTATTTTTGATATTTATTTATTAATTGGATTATTTATTTAATCATCGAAGGACACATTTGAATAATTTTGCACAGACTTTAATTTTTGTTTTTTTTTCTATCACCAACTTTGTTATATATTTTTCAAATTAATTTATTCATTATTACCAACACATGTTTGGGTATTGATTGGCATTACAATCATGTATGGTTATACATAAGAGAATATGCAGCTATTAGAGATTAAATGCAAATACAGTTTTTATACTATATATAGGTAATAGGTTTTGATAGAGCGCGGCATCTATATTTTCTTCATTTGAAGTCTCACACTGCAGAGCTTAGTGAGGGGAGCTCTGAGTCCTGACTGGAGAGAAGTGACACATCCTCACAGTACACAGGGTTCATGCACAGCTGTGCTGTCAATCACAGGCTGTGTGCTGGATCTCCCCACTGTCAAGGTCCTACCTTTTCCCAGAGGTTATGTTACTCCATGTGCTAGCATCCATCTTGGATTTCTGCTGAGCATGATGGGAATCTTTTATGCCTTCAGGTCTCTGAGGTCCATCCCCCAGAGGGGTGTGGCTGAGTACATATAAGCCTGGGATCTGCACATGCTCTTTGCACTTGTGTCTTGTGTCTTTGTCTTGCTACAGCTCTGTGTATACGCTCGTGACTCTTCTGGTATTCTGACTCGGCTTGTGACTAAGACCATTCTCTGTGTTTCCCTTTGATCTGACCTTCCGTTGCTGAACCCGGCCCGTGACCTGTGATTCTCTGTCTACTGTTCTGTACTGTTTTGTCCCGTTGTTATTGACCCGGCTTGTCTGACTACGCTATTGTCATTCTCACCAGCTACACGCCATTGGCGGCGGCCATTACCGCAGCTGGGGTGTCTCGGGGGCCGCGACCTGGTCCCTGGTTGCGTCAAGTCCATCCCCACCATCAGGGGCCCTGGTGAAGGGCAGCCTGGGACTTAGACTCCGCGCCCTGAGGGACTTCAGTCTGTTGGTGGTGGTTGTCGTCAGCCAGTGCGTTACCCTGCCACTAGGCCTACCTGTCCGTTCCACAGCCCTGCCCTGACACCCTCCCCTATCACCAGTTATCTCTTGGAGCCAGGAATAGCTGTCAGAAGTGACTCAATTAGATAACAGAGGAAGAAGGCAGCAGAGAGAAATCACATTCAGTGCTTTGGACTGAGACAGGTATATAGTATAGAAGGTGGTGCTTTGTTTATATTTCATTTCTGAGGTTTACAACCATTTTAACTGTTTCCCAAAACAGTAACATTCATCGTGTACCTTGAATAACTGTTACAGTTTACTAGTGTGCTTATGTTAGCTCTTAACTAAACTGGTAAACCATCAAATAGCTGGTGTCATAGCTGATCACATGTACAGCACCATGGCAACTGCAGACCAAACAGAGGCTAAGATGGCAGCTTCCTTGGCTGTAAAGAATAGGATGGTTTAGTTCTGCTTGAAGTGACAACCTGAATTAAAAGCAAGCACAAGTTACATACTATTAAATCTCCATCGAGGGATGCAGGTGAGAACTGTAGTGTAATTGCACTTTAAAGTATATGATACCCGAAATATTTTTTTCTATGTCTGTGTTCACATATGTATATTTTATAAACCATAGTCTCTATCATTTTCATGTAGTTATTCCATCTGAAGTACCTGGATGATCCTGCCAGTCACCTTTCTTCCTTGTTCTAAACTGGCCACACAAAAAAGAGAAACTGATCTGTATCAGTGTGGTCAGTTTTCATCCTTTGGCTGGCCATTCAGAGGTACAGGACAATGTGCAGACACACAGCACCGTCTGTAGCTTGCCTCAGGCTGAACAGATTATGGAATAGAGGCACACAAGCAAAATCAGGTGCTTGCATAGTTATAACGGTATTAGAATACTGTATCCATAACATTGGATGTTCACCAATTTTTTAGTAGTTTTGAGAATTAAGTAAGCTTTATATGATGCAACATAGTGCACTGTTTTTTGACAGGTACCCGCTCCTACTTCCGGCTCAGTTTGCTGCGGTGAAGTGAGCCGGACGTTCGACCCCCCTCCTTCGGTCTCCTGGGAAGCTTCACAGGTGCCAGTAGACTGTCGGACCAAACAGGAAGCGCAGAGCGACTAGCGCATGTGCAGCGGGCACCCAGCTGTGAAGCCGCAAGCTGTGAAATGCCAGCACCAGGGAGAGAAGAAGGAAAGGGACAGCGCAGGTGAGCTGGACCCTGGCAGTTTTTTGGAGCTGCTGACTTTTAATAAACACAAAAACTTTCCTCTTTAAAGTAGAAATAAAGGCAAAATGTTTCCCCATTTTGGAGAGAGTACAGGAGGATTATAACCCCTGTAAAGTTTTATTTTCATCTATGTCCCTGTTTGGGAAATTATTCTTCACTTCCTGTCCCATGGTCAACACAGGAAGAGTGGAAATCTGGGCAAAGTGAGGGAATCCCTAGTTGTTACCAGAACTAGTGCCCCCATTGGAAAGTTATCCACTATTAGGTTTCTGAAAATGTGCTATTTTCTTTTACTTTCGATGCTAATGATAAACAGGACAAATAGAGAGGGTGAGTCTCCCTAACAGTGTCAGGGGGTAGACAGCAATGAAAACCTGACAGGGGCTCTAATCCCTCTCTACTCTGTCCAAGGCAAAAACAAAGTTTGCTTTTAGTTACACTTTAAAATAAACCTGAACTGAGGGAACTATGCTATAGCTGGCCATTCCTCCTGAACATTATAGTTGCTTGGCTGCTATACTAATCGGACTTCAGGGGACATACTAAAAGGAATGACAGCATGGAATTCCCATAGACAATAACGGAACAGAAGAGAATAATGGAGTCAGAAACATTAGACATATCACATAAATCCTTAGCAAACATACTCTCCAAGTTCAGTGGTGATGTTAAAAATTGAGATTAGGCGGGATTATTATTGCTTTCTATGGAATAACAAAAGTGAATGACAGAAGGGAATGCCCATAGAATATAACAGTAAACAAAATATAAACTAATTTGCACACAAATCTGAGAAACATAGCAATGTAACCTTGCCCACAGGTGTTCCCCAAATAGAGTATCAGATTCTAAAAACTAAATTAGTTGGAATTATAGCAGTTTTCTCAGGAATTACAGATGAATAACATAAAGGAATGCCTATATAGTATAATGGGAAATAAAATGTGATTTGAGGTCAGAAGCATTAGACATATGAAATAAATCCTTAGCAGACATCAAATTTAGTTGTGATGTTTAACATTGGGATTAAGCAGGACTATATTTGTGTTCTATGGATTGACAAAGGTGAATGACAGAAGGGAATGCCCAAACTGGGAAAGAAAATATAAAGTAATTTACACAGAAATCTAATAAACATAGCAATTTCACCTTTACCACATGCGTTCCCCAAGTAGAGTTTCAGATTGAAAAATTGGAATCCTATGGGATTATAGTAGTTTTCTACGGAATGACAAAGGTGAATGACAAGAGAGTGCCCATAGGGTATAATGGGAACCAAGATGCAACCTGGAGAGAGAACCATTTAGGTATATAAGGAAAAAAATGTTAGCAAACATGCTCTCCACATTCAGTGGTAATGTTTAAAATTGAGATTCAACTGGATTATCACTGCTTTCTATGGAATAAGAAAGGTGGATGACAGTGCCCATAGAATATAAGGAAAAGCAAAATATAATTGCAAACAAATCTGTGTCACATAACTGTCATTTTCCAACTGTCCAAAAATAACTGTCATTTTTCAACTGTCATTAATATCGGTCATAGTGAAAGTTATTAATACTAGTTATTAAAAAAACTGTCCAAAAATAACTCACTTTCCACCTGTCCAAAAATAACTAATTTTCCAACTGTCGTTAATAACTCATTTTCCAACTGTCCAAAAATAACTTATTTTCCAACTGTCATTAATAACTATCCAAAATAACTGTCATTTCCCAAACTGTAAAAAATAACAAATTTTTAACCTGTCCAAAAATAACTGTCATTTTCCAACTTTCATTTTTCAATTGATAAAAAACACTGTGGTTTATCAACTGTCAAAAATAATTGTAATTTTTCAACTGTCAAATCTTTACCAGACATACTCTCCACATTCAGTGGTGATGTTTAAAATTGAGATTTGCCTGCAAATTATTTATTTTGTTTTCCATTACAGTCTATGGGCATTCCGTTCTGTTCCATTACAGTCTATGGGCATTCCCTTCTGTTCCATTATAGAATATGGGCATTCCCTTCTGTTCCATTACGGAATATGGGCATTCCCTTCTGTTCCATTACGGTCTATGGGCATTCCCTTCTGTTCCATTACGGTCTATGGGCATTCCCTTCTGTTCCATTGCTGTCTATGGGCATTCCCTTCTGTTCCATTGCTGTCTATGGGCATTCCCTTCTGTTCCATTGCTGTCTATGGGCATTCCCTTCTGTTCCATTGCTGTCTATGGGCATTCCCTTCTGTTCCATTGCTGTCTATGGGCATTCCCTTCTGTTCCATTGCTGTCTATGGGCATTCCCTTCTGTTCCATTGCTGTCTATGGGCATTCCCTTCTGTTCCATTGCTGTCTATGGGCATTCCCTTCTGTTCCATTGCTGTCTATGGGCATTCCCTTCTGTTCCATTGCTGTCTATGGGCATTCCCTTCTGTTCCATTGCGGTCTATGGGCATTCCCTTCTGTTCCATTGCGGTCTATGGGCATTCCCTTCTGTTCCATTGCGGTCTATGGGCATTCCCTTCTGTTCCATTGAGGTCTATGGGCATTCCCTTCTGTTCCATTGAGGTCTATGGGCATTCCCTTCTGTTCCATTACAGTCTATGGCAGGGGTGGCCAACCTGCGGCTCTGCAGCTGCTGCAGGACTACAAGTTCCATCATGCCTCTGCAAGTCAGTAACTTCCCATCTTTGCAATGCCTCATGGGAAATGTAGTTCCACAACAGCTGGAGAGCCACAGGTTAGCCACCCCTGGTCTATGGGCATTCCCTTCTGTTCCATTACAGTCTATGGGCATTCCCTTCTATTCTATTATCACCTATGGGCATTCCCTTCTGTTCCATAACTGTCTATGGGCATTCCCTTATGTTTCATTACAGTCTATGGGCATTCCCTTCTGACCCATTACGTGTATGGTTATTCCCTTCTGTTCCATTACGGTCTATGGGCATTCCCTTCTGTTCCATTATCACCTATGGGCATTCCCTTCTGTTCCATTATCACCTATGGACATTCCCTTCTGTTCCATTACAGTCTATGGGCATTACCTTCTGTTCCATAACGGTCTATGGGCATTCCCTTCTGTTCCATTACGGTCTATGGGCATTCCCTTCTGTTCCATTACGGTCTATGGGCATTCCCTTCTGTTCCATTACGGTCTATGGGCATTCCCTTCTGTTCCATTACGGTCTATGGGCATTCCCTTCTGTTCCATTACGGTCTATGGGCATTCCCTTCTGTTCCATTACGGTCTATGGGCATTCCCTTCTGTTCCATTATCGCCTATGGGCATTCCCTTCTGTTCCATTATCGCCTATGGGCATTCCCTTCTGTTCCATTATCGCCTATGGGCATTCCCTTCTGTTCCATTATCGCCTATGGGCACTCCCTTCTGTTCCATTATCACCTATGGGCACTCCCTTCTGTTCCATTTCGGTCATTGGGCATTCCCTTCTATTCCATTGCAGTCTATGGGCATTCCCTTCTACCCCATTACGGTCTTTGGGCATTCCCTTCTACCCCATTACGGTCTTTGGGCATTCCCTTCTACCCCATTACGGTCTTTGGGCATTCCCTTCTACCCCATTACGGTCTATGGGCATTTCCTTCTACCCCATTACGGTCTTTGGGCATTCCCTTCTACCCCATTACGGTCTATGGGCATTTCCTTCTACCCCATTACGGTCTATGGGCATTCCCTTCTACCCCATTATGGTCTATGGGCATTCCCTTCTACCCCATTATGGTCTATCGGCATTCCCTTCTGTTACGTTATCGCCTATGGGCATTCCCTTCTGTTACATTATCGCCTATGGGCATTCCCTTCTGTTCCATTAGGGTCTATGGGCATTCCCTTCTATTCCATTATTGCCTATGGGCATTCCCTACTGTTCCTTTACGGTCAATGGGCATTCCCTTCTGTTCCATTACGGTCTATGGGCATTCCTTTCTGTTCCTTTACGGTCAATGGTCATTCCCTTCTGTTCCATTACGGTCTATGGGCATTCCCTTCTATTCCATTATCGCCTATGGGCATTCCCTACTGTTCCTTTACAGTCAATGGGCATTCCCTTGTTTCATTACGGCCTATGGGCATTCCCTTCTACCCCATTACAGTCTATGGGCATTCCCTTCTACCCCATTACGGTCTATGGGCATTCCCTTCTACCCCATTACGGTCTATGGGCATTCCATTCTGTCATTCCTTTTAGTATGTCCCCGACTTCAGACTTCGATTGGTAAGTGTCATATAGAGGAAATGATGGGATAGCCCGCAGATGGATTTTCTATGCCCTTACACTGTACGTCGAGTCCAGGCCAGTCTATATATGTCAGTGATAATGATCCCTGTGGTCGGCAGTATCGGGCCTACAAAGTCATAGGAGACAAGCAGTCATCTATGGCCCCCCGTACCGAGTACAAGCACAGCACTGACAGACCCCCTCTGCCTGCCCATCTCACACAATTCCATGAAGTGAAGCTTACCCAGCATGACAGGACTAAGGCGCCGAGCCAAGCCGCGGGACAGGTCATACACGTACAACCGGACGGAATGAGGACCCTGAGCGGACTCCATGCCGGGACTCTTCTGTCACCGAACCCCAGGAAGCTCCGTATGACAACCAGGTAACACTGACAGCCCTCACTGTTCACGCCCACTGCGGTGATTCCAGCCAATCACAGGCACGCCTAACTCTTCCGGCCCACGCTCACCACGGGCACCCATTCCAACTTGGAAAAAGACACGCCCATTTGCTTTGTCATCGCTTATGAGAGGCCAGGAGTGTAGCTAGCAAACCTGCTGACACATCATGCCCCGCCCATAATACACAGGCGCTCTCTGATGACGTAAAGCGCGGGGTTCAGGAAGTTTTTTTTATTCCGGTGTGGAAAGTGGAACGTAGCGAGTGAGTGGCTGGCTAGTGGGAATGAACTTTGTTCTACCGGATGGTTCTAATGTAATAGTATAGATAGTGTCTGTAAAGCTGCTGAAGAATTGCAGTTCCTAGTGTGCTCTGTACTGCATGACTGAACTGCTGCAGCAGGAGAAATGTAATCTAGGTGTTTGATGTCATTGTAGCGAATCCCTTCTGAGCGGCATTTTATTTAGATTTGGATAGAGAAGTGAAGAGTTAAAATTGTGTGGATTTTGTATTCTGTCTATTTTGGGGGATTTCTCTTCACTTTCTGGGGGCTTGCTGAACTGCTTATGGGGATTATTGGCTGCAATGCTCAACACTCTCACTAGGTGTCAGTATATTTGTATACACATACAGGTGCATCGCAATAAATTAGAATATCAAAAAGTTAATTTATTTCAGTACTTCAAAAAGTGAAACGCCTATATTTATTCACTACACACAGAGTGATATAGTTCAAGCATTTGTCTTTTAATTTTGATGATTATGGCTTACAGTTAATGAAAACCCAAAATTCAGTATCTCAGTGTTGTATTTTTAGACACATATAATACTTCTTCTAGTGTCTTGAGGCGATTATGAATGAAAGTGCCATTGAAATAAAAAATGAAGTGTGATTTTATTCTATCACACAATGGTGTAAAATAACAATGTAAAGTGTATTATGAACAGTTCCATGTAGATAAAACTACAGTAGAAATAACAAGCAAACATTTAAAGATAAAGTCACCATTTTTAGGTATTGAAGTACGGCCATGTGCTGTACTGTCCTTCATGTGATCTTGTCTTGTACAACACAGAGTCCGAGAAAGAAGACGAAAGTGACGTTAATGATGATCTCTTGTCTTGCAGCACCTGTTCCAGCATCTCAGAAAGTTCTTATGAACAGCCATGTGTGTGTTAGAATGTCAGTATTAGCGTGTGAGTCCGAGTGAGTTCCTTCTTGTCCGTTGTCCCATGGTTTTTTATGAGGCAAATGTATGTCATAGTTAGTGATCTTAATACCTTCTATGGAAATTATTACTGCTTAGCAAAGCCATTTCATATAAGGAAGGGATGCTATACATATGATGTTTGATGGACAGGAACATATGTATGCTGATGAACCCTCAGCTATATATTTAAAGAATAATATAACTTAAGAACATATCAATGTATAATCACTAAAATATATATGTATCAATGTTAGAAACGTATACTAAATACACACAAATACTATTAAAATACATAATGTAATGAGTCTTCCTAATAACCTTGAAATATACTACCAGCCTAAATATAGTATACTCAGCCTTCAGCTGGTATAGCTGTCTCAGCTAACTTACCCATATATACTGTCTCAGCTTAACTTGTATATCTTTTGGTCTCAACTATAATTGAAGAATTGTAATACTACCATTTGTCAAAAGACCATTCACACATATTAATATTAATTATGACTAATCATAAAAACCAAATATTTTGCAAGCTTGCCATCAATATAAGTGCCGAATCATAATTTAGATTTATTAACACTCAGAAAATTAGAATATTGTGGAAATGTTCCATAAAGTAGACTCATGGTGTCACACTTTAATCAGCTAATTAACTCAAAACACCTGTAAAGGTTTCCTGAGCCTTTAATGGTCTCTGTCTGGTTCAGTAGGTTACACAATCATGAGGAAGACTGCTGACAGTTGTCCAGAAGACAGCCATTGACAAAAGCATAATATACTGTATGTACTTTTCAGTAAGTCAACATGTCTGTATCAATTTTTTTTATTGGTCTTCTGTATTCTAATTTTCTGAGATACTGAATTTTGGGTTCTCACTAGCTGAAAGCCATAATCCTCAAAAATAAAAGAAATGCTTGAAATATATCACTCTGTGTGTAATGAAGCTATATAATGAGTTTCAATTTTTGAATTGAATTAAGGTCCTTTTCACATGGAATGGACTCGTTTATCGGATCTGCAGGCACAGTGGGGGATCTTTCCACTGATCCCCACTGAACAAGTGGATGACAGCTCTGTGTCCCCATCCGTCCCTTTTTGGCGGTTTGGATGTTGGTGGGTTTAAACGGACACATGTCCATTTACATCCACCACTCCACAGAGGAGAATGGAGGTTCCAATCGAGTCCCCCTGAAAAACGGGTAAGCAAACCAGATCGAAACGTCCATGTGAAAGCCCTCCCTGAAATAAATTTAACTTTTTGATATTCTAAATTATTGAGATGTACCTGTAATGACTTGTTACTCAATATGCTTTTCTTTTCTGCAATGCTTGATACTATGTTGCAAGAAGTAGTTCCTAGTGTTTAAATTTTCACTTTCTATTATATGCAGCTGTGCAATGGAATCAGTAAATTATACAGAAATAATGGAAACATTGCTCAATATATTTCTAGAAATAGATTTACTGGTTTCCTACAGTACATGTATGTGGAAAACACCACATTTTGAGCTGTTTTATTAGCCACTTGCCCTCCAGAGAATTTACCCCACTTCCTGACAAGGCCATTTTTTTGACACGGTGCTGTTTCTTTAATTGACAATTGCGCAGTCATGCAACACTGTACTTAAATGAAATTTATGTAATTTTTTCCCCCACATATAGAGCTTTCTTTTGGTGGCATTTGATCACCTGTGCATTTGTTTTTTTTATAAACAAATGAAACAATTGAGTACTGTCCGTGATACTTTTTTTATTTGCACTAACATACAATTTTGAGGACAAGCTTCCGGGGAGTGTCTCCTTCAAGGTCCAAGCAGTACTATGCAAATCACAAAGTTTAGCAGAATGTTAGAAGAGAATTTTATAAACAAAAAAAACTGACCATTTTGAAAAAAAAAAAAATCAAATTTCGCCATTAATTTAGGACAAATTTTATTCTGCTACATCTATTTGCAAAAAACAAATCCCAATACATGTAAATTGATTTGTTTGTGAAAGTTTTATAGCGTCTACAAATGGCGGTGTATATATACTGGAATTCTTTTAAACATTTTTTTTTTATACTAATAATGGCGATCAGTGACTTATAGCGGGACTCTGGGACTGCGGTGTGCATTCTGACACTGGGGGGAACTAACTGCCACTGAGATCCCAGTGACACTTATACAGTGATCAGTACTAATAAAATGCACTGACGCTGTACTAATGACACTGGGCAGAATGGGGTTAACATCTGGGGTGATCAAAGGGTTAACTGTGTGCTGTTTTACTGGAGAAACATACTGCTGTGTATTCCTCTGCTTTGCAGAGAAATACACAGCAGTATGTTACTGCTGGCAGGAGAGAGACCTGTGTTTTTATACACAGGTCTCTCCCGTCAGTGATACTTGCCGATCTAGGAACACATTTGACCTCTTTCTGAGAAGAATATGAGAACAACAATGTAGTTCTGCGCTCCACTATCAGTAAGTAAACAACTTTAAATCATCTATCACATAATTTATTAAATAAGTGTCCATGCAGGATCTGTGGTTTTTTTTCCATCCACTATTATGTAGAAATGGAATGCTTCTTAGTTCACCTTATGTAATGTATTCAAACCAGTATGTGTTCACCTCCACCAGTTGTGCTCTCACCTTATGTATATGACCAAACCGCTAAGTAAGGTCTCATATAGCATGGGTCCCTTAAAATGGACTGTAGTGAGATGGTAATGCTGTCCAGTGGGTCTGGGTCTCCTTCACTGTCCTAGTAATCCTCCTCTATCAGATCTCCCTGTCTCCTAGACAAGATAATTTGATTTGTTTCGGATAAGAATATGGGTAATTAATTTTTCTTCCAGGACAGCCCCTTGAGACGTAGAGTTCCTCCCTCCAGGTCAGGAAACACGTAATCCCCATGCCTTAAAGGCAGGCCTCCATCCTCAGTTTTTAGTGTTTCCTGATCCAGAAGGATACACGTTCAGGAGCCTGAGGGGTCTCTGCACTCTTGGGGGTCCTGGAAGAGTATAAACTCCCATGTGTAGCTTACCTCCTCTCCCGACGCAATCCCTTCATGGTGAGTGGAGTGGGGCTGCGGGTCGGAGCGCCTTAAGGCCTCAGTGGAGGGACCGCTGGTGAGCCCGGAGCATCCGTTCCCCCAGGAGCCTAGGGAGCCCTTCCTCCCCTTCTCTGGCTGTGCAGGGTGCCGGACGGAAGGAGGACCAGGTGCGACTTATGGGGATGTGGCTATGCATTCCAGAAGCAGGAAGTGCAGTGACGTCATCAGCGGGCACCTGGAGACGCTGGTTCCGGTCTCCATAGAAGAGGCGCAGGCATCCAGATCGGGCGGGTGGTGGGGCGTTTTGAAGCCCAGCAGAGGCTGCGGACCACGCCAAACGGGACCTGATGGAAGCTGGCTCGTCACAGCAACCGAACCCTGGTTCTGGCACCGGCTCCTCTCAGGTAGGCTCGGGAACAGTCCCTCTTGCTGACTCCTGGGGGGGTGGGTGATTGTTTTCCCAGTCTCTGAGGGCAGGTGATGGTGGGGCACACTTCACATTCTCCCCTAGCACAGGGTGTGTGGAAGAAGATTAGGGCTGAGGGTCCTTCTTATTCTGTTTTTTTTTTTTTTGCTTAGGTTAAGACCCAGGACAGGACCCAGAGTCAGACCCCAAAGAAGGAGTGTGCAGTGTGCGTGGTTCAATTGGGTTCTACTTGTGAAAAGCCCTTATGCTGCACTTGTGTAGATAGCCTAGGTAAAGATGAGTCTTTTACAGCCTGTCACAAAGTTCTCACCTCTATTAAAGATGACATGACAGCTACATTCCAATCCTTCAGATCCCTGCTGGATAGAATGCAGGCACCGCTGGGCCCTTGGACCCAGTCGGTCGCTACGGCAGTATCAGCAAGGCAGGAGGTTCCGGAAGAGGACCCTTGGTCCCTTGCTTCTTCTCAGGCGGGTTCAGAAGCGGACAATGAGGAAGAAACTAGCGCCTCCAGAAGTTCCAGGTACAAGTTGGCCCTGGAAGATGTGGATGACCTCCTGAAGGCTATCTAGAAAACCTTAGAGATTGAAGAGGAGGAAGTTTATCTAAGCATGAACTCATGTATCAGGGTCTTCATGCCAAGAAGAATAGGGTCTTTCCGGTCCACAGCTCCCTGGTTGATACCATTAAGCAGGAGTGGGAAAACCCTGAAAGGAAGCCCTTTTTTTCAGGGAGTTTAAAAAGATTTCCTTTCGACGAGGATGGGTCCCAACCTTGGAATAAGGTCCCAAGATTGGATGCCCCCTTATCCAGAGCAAGGGAAACCTCATCTATTAGCCTTAAGCCGGCTCTATCGGCCACCTGTGTAGCCAGAAACCTCGAGTGATGGCTTACCCAGTTGCAGACTCACTTGGCAGCAGGAACCTCCAGGCAGCAGATCTTAAAATCCTTTCCTTTACGGTTTAAGGCGATAGGTTTTCTCACGGATGCCTTGGCAGAATCCGTGAAGCTAGCCGCAAGGACTTTGGCTTTGGTAAACTTAGCTAGGCCGGCCTTATGGTTAAAAACCTGGACAGGGGATTCAGCATCTAAGCTGTGTCTCTGAGTTTTGCCCTTTTCAGATGACAACCTTTTTGGTCTGGAACTAGAGGAAGCTTTAGAGCGTACGGCCGACAGAGAGCTTTTCCTGAGAGTAAAAAGAAATCTTACCCCAGTTAGGTTTTTCGTCCAAAATTGCAGGTACAGCACATTAAGGATGGTCAGCCCAAAAAACATTGGACGGGACACAAAAATAGGGGAAAAGGGGGGTGTAGCAATCATGCCACAGAGATGGATGCGGTTCAACCATTTTGGCTCCAACCTCCATCTTGGCAAAGGATCCTCCATCTTGTACAAACATATTCCCCTCATTCTTCCTCTCTGTTCAGTCACAGTGACATATGACCTGTGTGTTGGCAGTCTCACACGAGGCCAGAGCACAGCAAGGAGCCCGAGCTATAAAACCCCCAAGGGAGCTGTGGCCTCGCTGTCCAAAGAAGCTGAGTAATCTGAGTAAAAAGATAACCCAAGCCTTTCCCTGAGTTCAAAAACATACCAGAGGAGTAGAGACTAAATAACACTTTTAAAATCCATTTTTTCCCCTATGTCTCATATCCTGGAATATGAGAGACTTACATAAAAACCAGGCCTATCTTCAGATTGTCCACAAGAAGACAAACAGTTTGATAGGTCATACTCCCTGACTGGAATACCTAGGACAGCAGAAAATTACATCTCTTGAACCCTTCAAATATGTATTCATATGTAACCGTTCCTCAGATGTGTCTGCATATGAATCTACCCGCGGGTGGAATGTCACTTGTGCATAGGGAAAGTTATGAGCAAAATATGAACTATGAGAGATTTTGGCTCTAGTTTAGGTATCTGCCCAGACAATCTCTCCCTAAACGAGGCATTGGTCCTTGACTTCAGAGACACCTCCTACTGGGGGACTACAAAATGGGCTGTCAGGCCTAAGAGAAAAAGTTGAAGAATTCTCCCTTTTAACATCAGAACCAACCTGGGAGATGTGCCCTTTTGCTCTGAAATTTGATCTGCAAACCCAAGGCTGATTGGCAAGTACTTTAACCCTTTAACCTCTTTTCTGTTACCTCTTTGCTGTGCTATTGTTCTCAATATATATTGGTTACATCTTTTTTCTGTAAATATTTTTATTGCACCTTTTTGTAATAAATCTTTCCTTCAGAAAGTGTTGAACTGTTTCTATAGCTCTTTATTGCAACTTACGAATTCCTGCCTCTAAAAGAGCGCTACTGTGTTTGTTTAACCCTCTGTATAACCTGTCTGCAGTGACCGTGCTATACAGACGAATATCTCAATCCTTATAGTGTTATAGCTGATATTGCCGAGTTTCCTCTTTCTCTGTACAAAAAGGTGGTGGCAGTGTGAAGGGTTAATTGTGTAATTAACCTGACCCAGTACCAATCGCATTCAGGCTGCCGGTACATCGATTGGTGGTCCATTAGCTGGAAAATCATTGTGCAGGTGCAACTGGGTATGGCATTGTTACGCACGTGACATCATGGTTTCAGATTGGCTAGTCCTTCGGTCACGAGTTTGGTGACAAGGTCAGGGGTCTGACACCACGATTGTCACAGGGGGGATTATATTCAATCCTCCTCTAGGCCCCTCCAAGCCTCAATGACGTGAGCGTCCCAGTGGGAGGAAGACTGGGGACCTTTCTCCCTCAGTGGTCTTCAATCTCCGCGGACCTCTATATTTTAGATATAATAGGGGGTATGGGTTAGAGTTCGACTCCTGTCCCCCTGCCAGATTTCTGGTAACCTATCTTCCCAAAGACTGAAATGGGGCACAAGCTCTGCGTGACCTAATTGGAGACTTTGGTGGTTCAAGTCCTTCAGAGCGAGCAGAGAAAGGGATGTTATTCCCACTTATTTGTAGTGGGAAAGCCCTCAGGCAAGTTTCGCCTAATTTTAAACCTGCGCTCCTTAATAGATTACTGAAGTACAAAAGCACTTCAGGATGGAATCGATCTTCTTTGTAAAAAACATCCTTTTCCAAGGTTGTTTTATGGCCACGTTAGAACTGAGGGATGCTTATTTCCATATTCCCATTCGTCAGGCTAGTCAGAAATACCTGAGAATAGCGGTAAATATGGGTTCACAGATCCTCCACTGGCAGTGTCGGGCTCTACCCTTTTGGGCTAGCCTCGGCTCCAAGAATGTTTACGAAGGTGCTGGCGGAGGCCTTAGTTTCCCTAAAGATGAAGTCCATTACCACCGTTCCTTATCTGGATGACCTTCTCTTTGTGGACAAATCTCACCAGCAGTTTGCAGAAGATCTGCAGATGGCTCAGGTTTTCCTTCGGAGCCTGGGCTGGCTCATAAACGGGGACAAGTCATGTTTAACTCCCTCCCAGAGAGTGATCTATCTGGGATACGAGATCTCTTCAGTGCAAGAGAAAATCTTCTTTCCTTGGGAAAAATTTCTCAAGATAGATCAGACACTAGCAGAGTTGCAATGCAATCTGTCGGTGTCGATAAGGTTTCAAGGGCAGTGGGTCTCATGACTTCGTTTCCCGGTGGTCCCGTGGGCAAGACTCCACCAGCGGCCTCTTCAGGCTTTTCTTCTGAATATTTGGAATGGAGACAGGTCTACCTTAGATCTAGCAGTCCAGCTCCCATCCAGGGTCAAGAGATCCCTCTGGTGGTGGCGGAAAGAAGTCAATCTGGCCAGGGGTCTCGAATGGAACCAGCCTTCTCTGCTCATTATTACAACTGATGCCAGCAGTTATGTTTGGGGAGCCCATCTAGGCAATATGGCGGCCCAGGGGTTGTGGTCTCGGAAGGAGTCTCAGAGATCCTCGAATCAGAGAGAACTTATAGCAGTCCAAAGGGCATTAGATGCCTTCGGAACAAAGCTATTGGACCGTCGCCTACAAATCCGGTCAGACAATATGGCTACAGTGGCGTATATCAACAAGCAGAGGGGCACACAAAGCCCCTCTCTGCAGGAGATTATAGGCAGCATTCTATCCTGGGCCGAGCGAAATCTGCTTTCGGTTTCTGCCATTCATCTGAAAGGGTCACAAAACTCCCTAGCGGACTTCCTAAGTTGGTGGCCAGTCAGTCAGGAGGAATGGTCTCTCACCCAAGAGGTGTTTTCAAGCATAACATTCAGGTGGGGCATACCGGAGGCCGATTCCAGGAGAACAGGAAGGTTAGCTGTTTTAATAGAATAGTTTTTTGTGAGCCACCAGGAGTTAACTTACTCTATTATTAGTGTTAATTGTGTGCTTAAGTGAATATTTATTAAATATTAGATCGCTAGGCACTAATTACACCCTCTCTAGGTGTATAAATATAAACTATGAATTCTTGTACTGTACCGCGCTCCAATATTATCAACCTTTGTGATTGACCTTTTTTGATTGTGTGAATTTCTTAATATACCACCTATAATCCAATCATTACTTACTTCTATGGTGCTTAAATATACAATTAACATAAATTCATTTATAAATGTGAATTAAATTATATGTGATTATAACAAATATTAATAAAAAATTAATGAAAAATTGGAATGTCAATTCTATGTGAATGAAATTAATAAAATATTAATAAAAAATGGGAATGTCAATTATTTTCTTTGAATTTGAGATGGTGTAGTTATTCAATTTAGTTAATGTGATGAGTCTGTGTTCGCAGCTTGAACCTCTCCCTCCTGTCTCCTCTCTCCTCAGCTCAGCCTTCTCAATTGTGCTTTCTTCACTGGCTGCTTTGTTTATTCCTCCATATACGGAACATGCAGAGAAGGGAAAAGAAACATAGTGTCTTATCCGGGATATAAGTGATTTATTGCTCTTTGATCTCCCACTCACATTGTGTAAATGTAAATAGAGCTTTGCATACAATGTATCCAGATCGTGCTTCAGACAGCCTGGCTGGTGTGTTTGTTTTCAGTAAATATACTCGCCATTCCTCTGTGGATGCGTGATAACGTCGGGAGGGGCGGTGACGTTATCACGCATCCACAGAGGAATGGCGAGTATATTTACTGAAAACAAACACACCAGCCAGGCTGTCTGAAGCAGGATCTGGATACATTGTATGCAAAGCTCTATTTACATTTACACAATGTGAGTGGGAGATCAAAGAGCAATAAATCACTTATATCCCTGATAAGACACTATGTTTCTTTTCCCTTCTCTGCATGTTCCGTATATGGAGGAATAAACAAAGCAGCCAGTGAAGAAAGCACAATTGAGAAGGCTGAGCTGAGGAGACAGGAGGGAGAGGTTCAAGCTGCGAACACAGACTCATCACATTAACTAAATTGAATAACTACACCATCTCAAATTCAAAGAAAATAATTGACATTCCCATTTTTTATTAATATTTTATTAATTTTTTATTTTCATTCACATAGAATTGACATTCCAATTTTTCATAAATTTTTTATTAATATTTGTTATAATCACATATAATTTTTTAATTCACATTTATAAATGAATTTATGTTAATTGTATATTTAAGCACCATAGAAGTAAGTAATGATTGGATTATAGGTGGTATATTAAGAAATTCACACAATCAAAAAAGGTCAATCACAAAGGTTGATAATATTGGAGCGCGGTACAGTACAAGAATTCATAGGAAGGTTAGCTGGTTATTTTCCCTAAATCCACGAGAGCAGGTCTTGGGAGTGGACGCCCTGACAAGCACGTGGGATTTCAATCTTATGCAATCCCTCCAGTGAAACTGATCCCAGCGGTCCTGGAGAAGTTTTTGATAGAAAAGACAGATCTCATTCTGGTGGCACCATTCTGGCCAAAGTGACCCTGGTTTTCTCTGCTGCAGAGCCTTATCTCAGCTCCCCCATTCCCACTTCCAGAGAGGGAGGATCTGATCTCTCAAGGTCCTGTTCTACATCCTTGGATCAGAACCCTAAAGTTGGCTGCATGGTTTCTGAAGAGCAACTGCTGAAAGCTCAGGGGATTTCAGACACCGTAATAAAAACTTTAGTAAACTGCCATAAACCAGTAACCAGAGCTATTTATGCGAAGGTCTGGAAGAAATTTAACTTCTGGTTGTTAAGTAAACGGCGGGGCCCTCCAGATATTCCAGCAGTTTTAGATTTCTTTCAGGAAGGGGCGGATCGGTGGTTCTTGGTCAGCACCTTAAAAGTGCAGGCATCGGCCCTCAGTATTTTTCTTCAGGTCCCAGTAAAGGTCGGGTCCTGTCCAGTTTGGGATCTGTCCCTAGTCCTAAAGGCTTTGGTCCTCCTGTCCCTTTTGAACCTCTGGCAAAATCTTCTATAAAATTTTTGACTTTAAAAAACATTTTTTTGGCAGCAATCGCGTCAGCCCGTAGGGTAAGTGAGTTACAGGCACTCTCCATTAGGGAGCCCTATCTGACTGTTTTTGAAGACAGGGTTGTGCTCAAAACAGATCCAGGTTTTCTCCCTAAGGTGTCCTCCGCCTTTCATAGGTCTCAGGATATAGTCCTACCGACTTTCTGTTCTTTTCCCAGCAGTAGGAAGAAAGATTGAATTTGCTTGATGTGAAAAGAAGCCTTCTGGTCTATCGTAGTAGATCCCAAGAATTTAGGAGTTCGGATTCCCTTTTTGTACTTTTTGCAGGAGCAAGGAAAGGTTCCAGAGCATCCAAATCCACCATAGCTAGATGGATTAGGTTCGCTATCACGGAATCTTATAAACTTATAATACTCCATGACACCATCCATCGTCTCATTAGGAGCATGCCCTGACGTTTGTGAGAAATGTATTCTCTATGTTGGTGGTTCAGATTCAGTTTCCTTCATTACGAATTTCATGCATTCTATGCGGGCCAAAATTATTTCTGTTCCGTCAGATCTACTATCTCAGATGCTCCTTCTATTTCACAGGCTTTCCCCCTCCTAGTGATCGCACTTCCATGATTTGCCATCTTTCGATGCTCAGGTTGGCGCTCTGGGGGTTTATGAATCTGAGGATAAGGAGGGGTCTCCTCATTCATCAGGGGAGTTGAATTCAGAGGAGGAGGATGGCAAAGATATGCAAGAAGGCTATGCTAGTAGATTTTTGTTTCTAGTGGAGGAAACTGATCAATTGTTGAAGGCCATTTATGCGTCTGAACAGATTGAGAAAGATTTGCCCCCCCCCCCCCAATCTGTCTAGAATGTTATGTACAGAGGTCTTAAGGTCTTAAAGAAAAGAAGAACCTTCCTTGTGCATAATTCTCTTAGGGACATGATACTTAAAGAATGGAAGGATCCAGAAAATAAGTTATTTCTTTCTAAGGGCCATAAATGAAGTTTTCCGTTTTTACCCTGGAAGAAATATATATATATATATATTTTTTTTTTTTTTTTAAGTGTCCCAGGTTAGACGCTCCCCTTTCCCAGGTTTCAAAGGATTTGGATTTATCCTTTGAGGACTCGGGAGTCTTCAAGGACTAAATGGATAGAAAAGCAGAATCCCTCTTGAAAAAAGCTTGGGAGGCTTTAGCTTTCTCTTTAGGGCCAGCCCTAGCCTCTACTTGTCTGGTCAGAACCTTGGATGTCTGGCTGGATAAGCTGGATGAATTTTTGTCCTCCGATACCCTGGTATCTCAAGTATGTGAGGCCCTTCCGCTTACTTCCAAGTCGGTAGCTTTTTTTAGTGGATGCGGCAACAGAGGGTGTTAGGGCTACAGCTAGAGCTACTGCACTCTTAAATTCAGCCTGCAGAGCTATTTGGCTTAACATTTGGGAGGGGGAGGAGGGGGGGAATCTATCCTCCAAGTCTAGGCCTTGTGGTCTGCCGTGATCTGCTATTTGGATCAGGGCTTCAGGCATTTTGTCCCGTTCCCTGTCAAAAAAGAATTTTCAAGGCAAGGGTTCCTTTAGGGGCTAGCAAGCTAAGACCCAATTCAATTTCAAAAGGTCCCAGTCTGGCAAGAAGTGTTGGTCTTTTAACAAAGGCAAGGGGGGAGCTTTGTTTGCCTCTCGAGATGACATCACCAAGTCAGATAAATGACGCCAGGACTGGGGTAAAAGGAGGCAAGTCCTTTTGTTGTTCAGACCAAAAGAGAGGGATACGAAGTTTCGGCAGACCAGCACTTCAGGGAATTTTACTCTCATGTATTTCTGGTCAGAAAGATGTCTGGTAGCTTCAGAATGATCATCAATTTGAAAAGGTTAAACAGATTTTTCTTATATAAACGGTTCTGGATAGAAAATATCTACACAGTGAGAAATCTTTGATTTGCAGGACCCTAATCTGCACGTGCCCATTCACAAATCTCATCAAAAATACCTGAGTTTTACTATCTGCTCTAGTCAAGGATTGCATCATTGGCAATTTTAAGCGCTCCCTTTTGGTCTCTTGGCAGTCCCGAGGGTCTTCACAAAGAACTTGGTGGATGTGATGGCAACTTTGTGTCTCCATTTCCATTATCCCTTACTTGGACGACTTTTTAATATTTTCCCAGTCAATAAAAAAGCTGAGATTTGGATCTGGATCTAGTGGCCTCAGAACTGAGGTCCCTAGACTGGATGGTCAATTTAGGCACGTTCAACATGGTTCCAGCCCAGTCTGTGGAATTCCTTGGCTGCAGAGTGGATTCTGTCTCAGAAAATTTTCATCATGGACCATAAAGTTCAAAAGCTGGTTTCCTTTTTCCAGAACCTGCGAGATCAACATCAAATTTTTCACTAAAGGGGATTGTGTGTGTTCTCGGACTGATGACGGCAGCTATTCCTGGGGTCCCCTGGGCCCAGCTTCAAGCTTTTCTGCTGGCTTCATGGGACCACAAACATAGCTCTCTAGACACTGTGGTGAATCTTCTGCAGAATGGTTCTCTGGGTCTAGATTGGTGGGTCGACCCTCAGAATTTAGAAAGGGGGTGCCCGTGGGCTCAAAAGGACCCAGTGAAAATTACCATGGACGCCAGTTCCTAGGTTTGGGGGAGCATACGGGTTCTCTTCATGCTCAAAATGTTTGGGGCCCAGATCTGGTAGAGGCATCCTCCAACTGCAAAGAGCTGCTGGCTGTAAATTTCCCCCTAAGATAATTTTCAGGAGTTGTCCGGGTCAGAGATGACCTAGGTTTTTCAGACGTCGCCACTACAGTAGCCTATTTGAACAGACAGGGAGGAACTGTCTCTGGCTTGGGAAATTCTGCTTTGGGCCGAGGGTTGTTTGTATTTCCTGAGGGTAGCTCATCTTAGGGGTATGGACAATGCCCTGGCTGATTATCTCAGTCGGAATCCAGTGAGACAGGGGGAATGGGGGTTGAATATGGAAGTGTCACAGCCCGATGGGGTTTTCCAAAGATAGACCTGTTCGCCTCAGGCAAGAACAGGAAAGTGCGGAACCTATTTGCCTTAGAAAAGGAATCGCTGGCACAGAAGTCTGATGCATTGACTCAGATTTGGGACTTCAGTCAGTCTGGCCTATGCATTTCCCCCACTGGTGATCCTTCCGGAAGGTTTCCGGAGGTTTTCCGGAAAATGTCTGAGTGCTGTCAAATCATTCTCATAGCTCCATATTAGTCAAGAGGAGTTGGATTTCGATTCCAATGTCTGTCAATTTCCTCTTCTTGGATTCTTCCATATCGACCAGATCTTCAGGGGCCTGTTCACCATCCCAGTCCTCGCCTCTTCTGCTCGACGGCTTGGGGGCTGGCAGGAGGATTCTTAGATCTAAAGGGTGTTCAGAAAAAGTGATTGATACTCTTCTGTGCAGCAGAAAACTCTGTACTAAGAGGTTTTACTCCCAAGGTATGGAGACCTTTCCACTGCTGGAAGACTAGATCTGGAAGGTCGGGGTGTTTCCATCCCAGTAGTGCTGGATTTCTTGCAGGCTGGAGTAGACAGAGGTTTAGCTACCAGCACCTTGAAGGTGCAGGTGGCGGCCTTATCAGTGTTCTTGGACCGCAGGTTAGCAGACGACTCCCTAGTTAAAAGATGTCTTGTAGCTAGGCAAAGGCACACTCCCAAGGTTCTTAAAACAGTCCCACCTTGGGATTTGTCCCTAGTTCTGTGTGCACGAGGGATACGTTTGAGCCCTTGTCGGACTTTTCCTTGAAGCTTCTGACATTTACAATTGACTTTTTTATTGGCCATTACCTTGACCAGGAGGGTAGAAAACTTGCAGTCCTTTTCTTGTAAGGACAGGAAGATAGAGCGATACTTAGGCCTGATTCTATGTACCTTCCGATGGTGTCCTCAGATTTTCATTGATCTCGGGTAGTCACCCTATCTTCTTTCTGTAGTGCCCCCAAAAATGATGAGGCACTGTTCAGTTTTTTGGACATAAGAAGATGCTTACTTAAGGATCTGGGGGTAATGAGATTTTTTAGCACATCTAGCCATTTACTGATCCTGTTTGATGGGTCTAATAAGGGCCTTTGTGCTTCCAGAAGTTTTTTTTATTGCCTGGTGGATTCATGAAGCTATTGGCATGCAAGAGCTTGGGGCAACAGCCACCTTCCAGGGTGCGTGCACACTCCACAAGATCTCTGGCGGCCTCCTGGCTAAAAGGGCAGGTGCCTCATGGAAAGACCTCTTCAAAGCTGTGGTTTGGTCAAATAATCATGTTTTTCAAACACTAACGTGTGGAGCTTCTTTCTAGCCAGGATTTGGCTTTTGGAAGGAGAGTTCTGCAGGCAGTGGTCCCTCCCTAAGGTAGGAGTATTACTTGTTTATCTTCTCCATGTTAGCTGTCCTGGAAGACTCTTTGCGAAAACCATGGTTATTCTTACTGTTAACGGTCTTTCCAGAAGTCTTCCAGGATGGCATTAATTTTCCCCACCTGGATTTGAGTATTTCACTTTTGATGAAATTTTATGTTTAATCTCCCCTCATGCACGCTGGTGGCGGTCTACTTTGTCTATCAACATAGGACGAGGGGGAGGGAGGTTCTTTTTAAACAATCTCTGTATTGTGTCTCCTGCAGAGGGTGGAGAGTATCTCTCCATATTAGCTGCCCTTGTCCTGGAAAAGACCATTAATGGTAATAATAACCATGGTTTTTTTTTTTGTTTTTTTTTTTCCCCCATGCAGTAGGGCTGTGCCCCCACTGCATGGGTCAGCTGTTCGTTTTCTCTAGGATTGAGGACTAAGCTCATACTCCCTTGACCCGATGATCATACAGAAAACCACGCTCCCCTACAGTCCAGTGGTGGACTGTTCCTGTCTGTGGAGCGTGCATTAGCATGCTGACGTCAGGAACAGTCCATTTACAAGACTGCGTGGGGGCGCAGGGGTTTAAGGAGCAGGAAGGACCAGTCTTGTGCGGGGAGGTTCAACGATTCAGGTGAGTGTATTTTCGGTGTCTTCTCCCCTTGAATAAAACAACCATTTGACTCATGCAGTGCTGGCACAGCCCCACTGCACAGGAAAAAAAAATTCACTGAGTTTTGCTTTAAGATAATTCATCACAGCTGTGCAAATGTTTTAGACCTATACACAGCACTTTTTTTTGTCCGTGTGTATGTATAGGTTGATCCCTCTCTGTTCGTGGGGTTAGGGCCACTTAACATTGGCAAATTTGCAGCAACTACAAACCTCTCTGCTTATTGGTGATTTGTACCTAGCTAAAGCTAAAAATTGTTGATTTGCCATGATCATTGTCAGCTGCATGGATAACATGAATAAATAATAAAGCTGGCAATTCTCTCACTAGCTCCAAACTCTACAAAAGTAAATTGCTCAATGATTAAGCTACAAATTACATACAATTTGTGACACAAACCTTTATTTTGACTGCAACTAATTTTTCTAACAGCAAAAATGCTCAGGAGAGCTTTTCAGTAGCTGCTACAAAATCACGTGAGTGTGAGGGTTAAAACCCCTCCATTAGAGGCTCAATATGATGAAATGGTGGCAGTTTAAATTTTTTGCTGCATGATATTTGCGCAGCTGATTATCAATGCATATTTTCAGGAGAAAAATAAAAAACACTAAAATGAACTTGAGTGCACACAACACAAACAAAATGGGGTTGCATTCAGTAAATGGATACCAAACACATCAAGACTCAAAATTGCTGCGTCCATGAAATGGAGGAAGACTACAGTAACCTTACAGGGTTTCATTTTTGAGTGAACTACAACCTATTGCCCCAGAAATATTTCACTCCAATGTTTGTGTTGGTAACTTGCATGTGTGGTGCGATTGCGGTTTACATACATGAGCAGGCCCTATCAGCAC